>NC_041384.1:464482386-464541997 GCF_002162155.2 Triticum dicoccoides | reverse complement strand
GAAACTCTCTATGGCCTGTTCGACTGGCTCCGTCGAGACTGCATCCGAATGCGACGGCAGCGATCCTGCGGCTGAAGTCTTGATGATTAACGGACCACATAGTCCTCCTGGCTTCCGCCGTGACGACAGCGGTGATGGCGGTGGCGATCCGTCACGCGCTCATGAGGAATACCGCCCCGAGCCTCTTTCTTCGCAACAGAGGGAAGAGCTTCGCCGCCGCAACATGGATGCCCTTCACAAGCCCATTGTTGGGGAAGCCTCCGAGGCCCGGGCCTTAGAGGAGGCACGCCTAGCCAACTTGGTTGAGCACACTCAACTGGAGAACCTTCAGCGTGCACTCGACGAGCGTGCTCAGCAGCGGGCTCCTGAGTCCAGTCGACGACGGCCTTTTCCACCTCAACCTCAGGTATACCGCACACCGATTCAAAATCTCACAGCTGCAGCCCATATAGCAGAGTCGATTCAGCCTTCCCAGTCGGAGGCTGGTAGAGGGTTGATGCAGATCCGGGCCTTACTCCGGGCGGCAGGAGAGCAAAACACAGTAGTGTCTCAGTCACGGAATAGGATTCATAGCAGATCTGTGATGGCAGATACAGTTCAGTCGGCCCACAACCCAAGATCACCCCCGCGGCGTGAGGGACGTGGGCATCGACAGGAGCAATACAGAAACCATGAGCAGCATGATCACCGACTCGGTCGTGACGACCGTTGTCGAGTGCCCACACCTCCTCCGAGGAGTGGATCATTGTCGGCGTTCTGGGAACGGGGGTCCCCAGACTTGCCTGCCTGCGGCCTGCGGCGTGGCTAAAAGGGGGCCAAGCGTGGCCCATCTTCACCAACACAAACCCAAGACCCTCGCGAGGGGCCAAGCCTCGCGAGGCGGACTACGCGGAGCTTCCTCAGGCGCGGCCTCGTCAGGCTGGCTCACGAGGAGGTGGAGAGATCAAGGCGGGGTACCTCACGAGGTGCCCGTGACGCAAGCCATGACGACCGGGGGCGCCAGGCGGGTGCCAGCCCGCGCAGCGTCCACCCTTCCTCTTTGGTGCAAAGGGGGCAAGCGCAGCGCGGAGTACCGAGGCATCAGGCAAAGGTTGCCATTTCGGTGCAATGAGACCAAGACCATGAGGACTACGAGACGGAGGTCACCGTGGAGCCCAAGGCGGCATCATCACCAGAGCTTTGCATAGGCGAAGACTACTTTTGTCAGGATAGTTGGTACTAGCTGCCCCCCTTCAAATTAGCCCGCCATTGTTGGCTCCCTTCCCGCTCGATATTTGGGAAGAGGACCAGGGCCTCTATAAATAGGACCAGCCACCCATAGAGCAAGGGGAGACAGAGACACAGGGGGGCGGAGCAAGGAGAGGCAGGGAAAGAGAGAGAGAGAGAGAAGATCAGAAAGAGAGAGAGAGAGAAAAGTGACCGAGCTCCTCCCAGTAGTTCATCACCCCAGCCAAGAACAGACCCTCGCGAGGCTGTTCTTCCTTGTATTGTTCATCATCATCAGCCCAAGAGGCAATCCACCACACCACACACTGGAGTAGGGTATTACACCACAACGGTGGCCCGAACCAGTATAAACCCTGTGTCTCTTGCGTTGTTCTTTCCTTAGTTCAGATCCTAGCAAGGCGGAGGGGTGCAGGTAGGTAGGAGACGAAATCTCCGTGCGCACCCTAGTGTTCGAACCTCAAGGGTCTGCCGGAACCCGAAATCCGACATTTGGCGCGCCAGGTAGGGGTGCGCCGGGATTCGTCTTCCACCACCCCTTTCTCCTCCGACCATCACGCCCATGTCTGACACTCGTCGGGCGCGCGCCGAGCGCCGGGCCGCGCTCGCTTCCCGTGTCGCCCAGACGGCCCCTGTCGGCGGGCGACCTCGCCGTTCCCCGTCACCTGCCGTCAACGCCGCCACCGGCCCGGCGGGGGACGAGCATCAAGCATCGTCCCAGCATCTGTCCATGCGGCAAGACGGCCGCACCGCAACTCCCTCGCTCACCCCAGCCGGTTCTTCGTCCCGCGCGCTCCGCGCGTCCATGGAGGCTCGGGCTGCACTCATCGCGGCGAACGAGCTCTTGCGCTACCGTCCCGTCGACGACGTCTATGAAGAATGGCTCGACCGCGTCGCCGAGCTTGTCCGCGCCACAGGGGGCTCTCCTGCGCCGTCCGTTCCGCTGCACCGCACCCCGCCCCGCGCGGGTAGTGAAGCCCCGGCGGCGCCCCGGCCGCCTCCTCCTCAGGAAGGCGCCATGGCTCCAAGGCACGTGGCCCCTGGGCGGAACCCGCTCCGTCAGGCGCCGGCGCAGCAAGAGCAGAGCTGTCAAGAAGTCCCTCGCCCGCAGGAAGCTGCCCGAGCGCTCCCTGCTCCAGCACGTCGCGACCATGCTCCTGCTCCCGCGCGTCAGGACCCCGTGCTGCTCCAGCTGCAGCGTGTGGGGACATGCAAGACCAAGTTCCCCGTCATCCAAGGCCTCCTGTGTCCACAGCAGGCTGTCGCGCCTTCACCGCCGAGCTACGCAACATCGCGTGGCCCGGCAAGTTCAAGCCAGACCTGCCTCCTCACTATGACGGCACGGCTAACCCTACGGAGTTCCTCCAGCTCTACGAGCTGGGCATCGAAGCTGCCAACGGAGACGAGAAGGTCATGGCGAACTGGTTCCCCATGGCACTCAAGGACGGGGCCCGCACCTGGCTCCTGAACCTGGCTCCAGGCACAATCTCCTCCTGGGACGAGATGCGCACCCGCTTCATCGCCAACTTCCAAGGCACTCGCGACCGGCCACCCGCCGTGAGCGACATGCGCTGCATCAAGCAACAGCCCGAGGAGACCCTGTAGAAGTACATCCAGCGCTTCAACAACGCATGCCTCAATATTCCTAGGGTGACTGAGGAGGCCATCATATCGGCCTTCTCTGATGGCGTGCGCGACGTCAAGATGAAGGAGGAGCTGGCGATGCATGAAGACCTGTGCACCTCCTTGGAACTGTTCAACCTGGCAACCAAGTGCACCATGGCTGAGGAAGGGTGTCTCTCCCTCCTCGAGCTGCCTGCCGCAAACCCAGAAGAGAAGAAGCCCAAGGCCAAGGATGTGAAGTGCAAGGGAGCTGCCGTGCTCGCGGCAGAACCAGACACCAAGCGGGGCAGAGATCAGTCCGAACCTTCCAAGGGCAGCCGGTACTATGTGTACCACGACCTCCACACCCACAACACCAACGAATGTCAAGAGCTCCGAGCCGTGCGAGAAGGAAGGATCGGCCGTCGCCCTGACCGCAGTGACCGGGGCTACGACCGAGGAGGAGGAAGGAACACAGGACGCTGGGAAGACCGTGGCCCGCACCAAGGGTGGCACGATCAACCTCGCGAGGATCGCTGGCAAGACCCGCCTCGCGAGGGAGGCTGGAGAGATCAGCCTCGCGAGGGAGACTGGAGGGATCAGCCTCGCGAGGATCGCCCGCAAGGCAACGCAAGCCTCCCGCCGCTGCCGCCGCAGCCAAGGAGAAACGAGGACCGCCACCAGGACGAGGGGGCTGGGGGCTTCCAGGAGCCGCACGCGATCGCCTGCATCCTGGGCGGGGCACAAGCCCCAGCCTCTCAGCGCATCTTCAAGCAGTTCGCCCGCGAAGTGAAGGCAACCCTCCCTAGGCTCGAAGCCACGCGCCCTCTCAGGTGGTCGGCGTGCGCCATCACGTTCAGCTCAGCAGATCAGCTCAAGTGTGCGGCTAGAGCCGGAGTTCTCCCGATGCTTTGTTCCCCAATCATCAGCAACGTGGTGGTCACCAAGACCCTCATCGATGGCGGGGCAGGGCTCAACGTCCTGTCCGTGGAAACATTCAAAAACCTCCAAGTGCCCTACAACCAGCTTCAGCCAACCAAGCCTTTCTCCGGTATCACTGACGGCTCCATGGTCCCGATTGGGCAGGTCCGTCTCCTTATCACCTTCGAGGCATGCGACAACTACCGCACCGAGCTTATCGACTTCGACGTCGCTCACATTTGCCTGCCGTACAACGCCATCCTTGGGTACCCAGCACTGGCCAAGTTCATGGCCGTAACTCACCACGGCTACAACGTCCTCAAGATGCCAGGAAGCGGCGGGGTCATCACGGTGCCATGTGAAGAGAAGGACGCGGTGTGTTCCCTAGAACGAGCCTTTCAGGCTGCGTCACTGGAAGACCCGGATCGTGGAAGCAGGAGGCCTCCCGAGACCGCCCCTAAGAAGAAGAAGTCATCATCCGGCCCGACCACTCAGGAGGCAGGCCCCTCTGGGCCCGCGCCTGCCCAGGGGGAACCTCCTTCCATCGCATAGGAAAGCGCGCCCGGCGCCCTCCTCAGGAAGGGCTCGGGGGCTCTCCCCTGGGGGGCCGCCGACCTAGCCAGGGTAACGAGGGAGGTGCTTGGGCACCATGTGGAGGCGTGTTTCGAAGCACATTTCCCTCAAGAAGGAGCAAGGCAAGGAGATCCAGACCCTCAAGAGTTTGTCAGCAAGGCCATTCAGGAGCTTCAGGAGTCAAGAGTCATGAAAGGCGGCCGCCGCCTACCAGCAGTGGCTCCCCATCCAGACGAGGATGGTGGGCTACGCGTCTGCATCGACATACCAGGGCTCAACCGAGTCGCCTCTCTGGAGCGCCTCTGGCCCTCGCGAGTGGGGCGCTACGGAGGCCCACCCCACAGCTATGTTCGCATGCCTTACGGCTTGCCGAACGCGGCTGACACGTACCAGCGCCTCCTGAGGGGCATCACGGAGGCACGAGAGGCAGGGCGTTCCGCAGCCCTGGCAGGGATGAAGATGGCCCGTGAGGAGCCGCCGGCACCTCCGGAGCCTCCCGAGGCCCCTGGGCTCGGGGGCTCATGAGGATCGGCTCCCGCAGCCCACCGAGCCTGCTACATCAACGCTCCTTCATCCTCAACGTCATCAGGTGACATCTTTCAAGTTTCCACTTCCAGCTGGGAGCGCCCCCCAGGGCTGCATTATTCCCAGGCCGCGTGGGTCCGTCCCTGTGGCGTGTATCCCTTTTTATTCCATGTCATTAGCTTACCTTGTTGGGGGCGCCCCTCGGGCTGCATGATCCCCAAGCCGCTCGGGCCTGACCCAGTAATGTCCGCATTCCCAGCATCTATTTGAACGAATCCACTCCTTCGCGGCTAATGTGTTTTACCCAGTTGCCTGCTCAGCCGACGCCAACTAACGGAGCTGCTCCCAAATGGCACGACGCTTGCGCATCGGTCCGTCCCTGCAACGCCAACAAACCTGGATGGCTGAGCTCTGGCCGCGGTAGCCCCGCATAGCGTCACCTCGTCAAGCCTTCAGTGCCTCACTACCCCTCGGAAGCAACCAACGGCTGACTGTCAATTGTCATGGCAACCCCTTGTTTTTTCTATGATGGACCTGCAGGACCACCTGAAGGGGGCTGCATCAGGCGAGGCCCTTGCGGTGTCTCCTTCGCTCTCGTCCGCGCAAACCGCTTGCACGTTAAAGGGGGGGGGGGTTCCTGAGCATCGCGACTCAGGGCTCCTACTGGCTCTCCAGCCCTCACCCTCTGGCCTTGACCACAGCATCACGACCTGGAATACCAGCGACGGCTGAGAATCGCTCGAGGGCCGGGACCCGAGGACGTAGAGCAGAAAGGGGAGCAAAGGCGAGAGGGGAGAGGCACACGAGGACCTTGCCAAGCAACCTCGCGCCTGCCGATGCACGGACCCGGCGACACACTAGAGAGCGGCCCCTGATCCTCGAGATAAGTCATCACCCGGAAGCGCAAGCTGCCGCGGCACCATCCCCGCACCTAATGCTACCCCATGTTAGCGACACCACTCTCCTTTCTCACCAAACAACAACTGCTTGGGCGCCAAAGGGGACCTCCTGAGCATCACAACTCAGGGGCTCTTACCGGACTCCGGATCACTCACCTCCTGGCCTTGACCACGGCATCACGACCTGGCATACCAGCGACGGCTGAAGCCGCCTTGGGACTGGGACCTATCGGCGCAGAGCACCAAGCCCTCGTGAGTCTCAAAAGGGAGGACTGAGCTAAGACGGAATGAGCAACTCGCGTAATTCTACGACAAGGGTTATACTAACAAAATAGGATCACATGCACCTTACAAGCCCCCACGGGGCATGTTCTTGATTCCTCGCAGGGAACAGATCCTAAAGAGACACAAACTACGTGCGACCCTGCAAAACACGCCATCATCAATAGTGGGCCGTCAAGCACCGACGCCAACCCCATCCAGATGAGAGTCGGCGGCGGCCTGACGAGCCCGCCCTGCTCCAGGAGCGGCATCGGCTCGGGGGCTCGTAGCTGTCGTCGCTCGTCTCCGGAGTCGCAAAGAGCTCGCCGGAGTCGCTGGAGCCTCCGACGCCTCCACCACCTGAGGAGCTGCCAAGGGAGCGGTTGGCGGGCCCAGTCCTCGTCGCGGCAGGGTCCGGGCCACCTCCCCCCGGGCAGCACTCCAGCCGGCGCCCGCTCGCATCGAAGACCTTGACGAGCATCACCGAAGCGCCGTCGTAATCCAAGTGGACCACGAAGACACCCCTCACCCTGCAAACCCGGGCGATCTCTCTCCAGCCCCGAGTCATGAAGACCTCGCCTGGGGCAGCGACCGCGACCTCTGCCTCGGTCGCGAGGGTACTGCAGCCGGCATGCTGCAGCCAGAGCTCCAGGGGCTCCCCCTGCGGGATGATGGAGGCGAAGAAGGGATGAAGGCGGATCCAAGACTGAAGAGGAATGGCGACGTGGAGCACGAACTCTTGGGAGGAGCCCTCGGTCCCCAGGAGGGACGACCCACACCTTCATGACCCGTCGGCGCCGACGGCGGTGCCGCCCATGGCGGTCAGCATCAGATCCTTCAGGGCCCTTGACATGGGCGTACAATGGCAGCGGGAACCCCGGTGGCACCCGCTCGCACCAAGGCCTCAACACCACCTGAATGGCCCCTTTGTCCGGGCCACGGGGGACAAGCCGTTTCTTCGGCGGAAGTGGGTCTGGCTCCTCTCGGGGAGCTTTTCCTTTCTCTGCCGTCGAGAACCGGCGGATCGGAGCCATCGCAGCAAGACGGAGCAAGGATCGGGAAGAAGGAGAAGCAAGGAGGGATGGACTGGAAGGGCGCGCGCTGCCCCGTACTTATGGCCGGCGAAGGCCAACCGCCGACCTCCATGATGACAGGTAATCATGACCCACTTTGCATGCAGGGACTTTCCCAATCCGCGTAGTTGCCGAGGCGCCATGGGGAAGTGGAGGCGCCCACGTCCAGTCAACCGCCACGCGGCGCCCAAGGCCGTAGGCTGTTAGGGCCCGCGGTGCTTCGCTCTTGCCCTTCCGCCTCCCTGCACGGCCAAGTCCGGGCGCGCCTTGGGCCCGGGGGCTACTGTCGGTGTTCATGGAACGGGGGTCCCCAGACTTGCGTGCCTGCGGCCTGCGGCGTGGCTAAAATGGGGCCCAGCGCGGCCCATCTTCACCAACACAAACCCAAGACCCTCGCGAGGGGCCAAGCCTCGTGGGGCGGACGACGCAGAGCTTCCTCAAGCGCGGCCTCGTCAGGCTGGCTCACGAGGAGGCGGAGAGATCAAGGCGGGATACCTCACGAGGTGCCCGTGACGCAAGCCATGACGACCGGGGGCGCCAGGCGGGTGCCAGCCCGCGCAGCGCCCACCCTTCCTCTTTGGTGCAAAGGGGGCAAGCGCAGCCGCGGAGTACCGAGGCATCAGGCAAAGGTTGCCATTTCGGTGCAACGAGACCAAGACCAGGAGGACTGCGAGACGGAGGTCACCGTGGAGCCCAAGGCGGCGTCATCACCAGAGCTTTGCGTGGGCGAAGACTACTTTTGTCAGGATAGTTGATACTAGCTGCCCCCTTCAAATTAGCCCGCCATTGTTGGCTCCCTTCCTGCTCGATATTTGGGAAGAGGACCAGGGCCTCTATAAATAGGACCAGCCACCCACAGAGCAAGGGGAGACAGAGACACAGGGGGACAGAGCAAGGAGAGGCAGGGAAAGAGAGAGAGAGAAGATCAGAAAGAGAGAGAGAGAGAAAGGTGACCGAGCTCCTCCCAGTAGTTCATCACCCCAGCCAAGAATAGACCCTCGCGAGGCTGTTCTTCCTTGTATTGTTCATCATCATCAGCCCAAGAGGCAATCCACCACACCACACACTGGAGTAGGGTATTACACCACAACGGTGGCTCGAACCAATATAAACCATGTGTCTCTTGCGTTGTTCTTTCCTTAGTTCAGATCCTAGCAAGGCGGAGGGGTGCAGGTAGGTAGGAGACGAAATCTCCGCGCGCACCCCAGTGTTCGAACCTCAAGGGTCTGCCGGAACCCGAAATCCAACAATCATATGTGCCTCGGCAATAGGACGACAGATGCCCTCGCAGTGGCGAGTGAAGAGTACCAGGCGTCCCAAGGGAGCCAGGCTTTGATGCAAGATCTATTCTCATTCAAGGTCTAGTTGACTGGAACAGAGCACACAGGGAGGGCCTTGACAGAGATCACCCGATTGGCAGCAGAGTTCATGTTTCTGGTCTAGAGTGTTTCAGCGGATCCATCAGAGCCGCAGTGATTCCTCCCAATTTCAGGTTGGCGACTGGAGTCAGCAAGTTCACTGGTGAGTCCAAGTCTGACACTTGGCTTGAGGATTACTGAGTGGCTGTACAGATCGGTGGCGGCAATGATGAAGTGGCCATGAAGCATCTTCCTATGATGTTGGAAGGATCAGCCAGAGCATGGTTGACTCAGTTAGCGCCAGTTAGTATATTCAGTTAGGAAGAACTTGCTCGAGTGTTTGTTAAAACTTTTGAGGGTACTTGCAAGCGGCCAACAGGGTTAACAGAATTGCCGCATTGCGTGCAAAAACCGAATGAAACTCTGAGAAATTACATTCAGAGGTGGACCACTTTGCATCACATAGTGGGAAATGTTTCCCACCATCAAGCAGTTTGTGCCTTCAAGGAAGGCGTTAAAACTCGGGAGCTGGTCTTGAAATTCGGTCGGACAGGAGATATGTCTCTGACTCGGATGATGGAAATAGCAATTCGGTATGCTAACGGAGAAGAAGAGGATCGACTTCACAGTGGAAAGAGCAAACCAGTCGGACAAGATGCTACCTCTTGAGCACTGCGTTGGTTTTCCCTTGAAGAGGAAACGGTGATGCTGCAAAGTAGCATAATTATTTCCCTCAGTTTTTGAGACTCAAGGTATCAATCCAGTAGGAGGCCACACGCGAGTCCCTCGCACCTACACAAACAAATAAATCCTCGCAACCAACGCAATAAAGGGGTTGTCAATCCCTTCACGGTCACTTACGAAAGTGAGATCTGATAGATATGATAAGATAATATTTTTGGTATTTTGATAAAGATGCAAGGTAAATAAAGCAAAATAAACGGAAAAGGAAATAGCTTGTAGATGGAAGATTAATATAATGGAAAATAGACCCGGGGCCATATGTTTCACTAGTGGCTTCTCTCAAGAGCATAAGTATTACGGTGGGTAAACAAATTACTGTGGGGCAATTGACAGAATTGAGCATAGTTATGAGAATATCTAGGTATGATCATGTATATAGGCATCATGTCCGAGACAGGAAGACCGACTCCTGCCTGCATCTACTACTATTACTCCACACATCAACCGCTATCCAACATGCATCTAGAGTATTAAGTTCAAGAGAACAGAGTAATGCTTTAAGCAAGATGACATGATGTAGAGGGATAAACTCATGCAATATGATATTAACCCCATCTTGTTATCCTCGATGGCAACAATACAATACGTGCCTTGCTGCCCCTACTGTCACTGGGAAAGGACACCACAAGATTGAACCCAAAGCTAAGCACTTCTCCCATTGCAAGAAATATCAATCTAGTAGGCCAAACCAAATTGATAATTCGAAGAGACTTGCAAAGATAACCAATCATACATAAAAGAATTCAGAGAAGATTCCAATATTGTTCATAGATAAAATTGATCATAAACCCACAATTCGTCGATCTCAACAAACACACCGCAAAAGAAGATTACATTGAGTAGATCTCCACAAGAGAGGGGGAGAACTTTGTATTGAGATCCAAAAAGAGAGAAGAAGCCATCTAGCTAATAACTATGGACCCGAAGGTCTGAAGTAAACTACTCACACTTCATCGGAGAGGCTATGGTGTTTATGTAGAAGCCCTCCGTGATCGATGCCCCCTCCGGCGGAGCTCCGAAAAAGGCCCCAAGATGGGATCTCGTGGATACAGAAAGTTACGGCGGTGGAATTACGGTTTTGGCTCCATATCTGGTAGTTTGGGGGTACGTAGGTATATATAGGAGGAAGAAGTACGTCGGTGGAGCAACGTGGGCCCCACGAGGGTGGAGGGCACGCTTGTGGGGGGGGGGGGTAGGCGCGCCCCCCTTGACATAGGATCCAAGTCCTCTGGATCATGTTCGTTTCGAAAATCACGTTCCCAAAGGTTTCATTCCATTTGGACTCCGTTTGATATTCTTTTTCTGTGAAACTCTAAAATAGGCAAAAACAACAATTCTGGGCTGGGCCTCCGGTTAATAGGTTAGTCCCAAAAATAATATATTGGTGTATAATAAAGCCCAATAATGTCCAAAACAGGATATAATATAGCACGGAACAATAAAAAATTATAGATACGTTGGAGACGTATCACAGGACACCGGTGGAGGCAATTCCAATTGGAAACAAAAGCGTAAAGCTGAGCCCACAGGACCTGGTGAAACTGCGGCAGTGATTCAAGGAAAGTTTAAAGGGAAACCTAAGGGGCCATGGACTCCCAAGAAAGTAAAAGATGCAGCTGGTAACGATGTGATGGATCTGCCATGTCACATTCACACCAAGAAAGATGAAGAAGGCAATCTGATTTATCCTAAGCATACCACTCGAAAGTGTCGAGTTCTGATCGAGCAATTCCGAGAGAAACAACCTAATGAGAAGGAAAAATAATCCGACAAGGATGAAGACAAAGAGGAAGATGATGGTTTTCCCAATGTCAATTCCACCCTAATGATTTTTGCGGATGTTGAGAGCAAAAGTCGACTGAAAGTGATCAACAGAGAAGTGAATATGGTTGCTCTGACAACGATAACATACCTGAAGTGGTCAGAAACAACTATCACATTCGACCAGTCTGACCACCCTGCTCACATAGCCACTCTAGGGAGGCAAGCGTTGGTGGTCGACCCAGTTGTTGGGGGTACTCAATTGACAAAAGTGTTGATGGATGGTGGTAGTAGTTTGATTATTCTTTACGCCGAAACCTTGAAAGGGATGGGCATCCCGATGTCCAAACTTAGTGAGAGCAACATGAGTTTTCACGGCGTCATTCCTGGCAAGAAAGCTGAATCACTCGGCCAGATAACCTTGGACGTGGTTTTCGGTGATTCAAAGAATTACCGTAAGGAAAAGTTGACATTTGAAGTAGTGGATTTCCAGAGTGCTTATCATGCTATTCTGGGGAGGCCTGCATACGCGCGTTTTATGGCTCGACCATGTTACGTGTATCTCAAGTTGAAAATGCCTGGTCCCATAGGAGTGATCACGGTCACTGGCAATCGGCAGAAGGCAGAGGAATGCGTCCAGAAGGGTTCTAAAATTGCCGATGCACAAATGGTAGCTGTTGAAATGCAAGAGTATCAGAAAAATGTAGATCCGAGTGATTTGCTGCGAGCCAAGAAGCCTGCCATAGATTCTGCATTTCAGTCGTCCGGATAAACAAAACCGATTCATATTCACCCGACCGATCCTAATGCTGCTCCTACTCATATCTCAACATCACTCGACAGCGAATAGGAAGAAGCGCTCATCCAGTTCCTCCGTGAGAACTGGGACATCTTTGCATGGAAACCTTCTGACATGCCAGGTGTGCCCAGGGGACTGGCTAAGCACCGTTTGCGAGTCCACCCGAAAGTGAAGCTAGTCAAGGAACATCTTAGACGGTCTGCCGTACAGAAGAGAAAAGCAATTGGCGAGGAAGTGGCTTGGCTCCTAGCAGCTGAGTTCATCCGAGAGAATTACCACTCCGAGTGGCTTGCCAATGTTGTCATGGTCCCCAAGAAGGACGATTCACTTCGTATGTGCATGACTTCAAGCATATCAATCGGGCCTGCCCGAAAGATCATTTTCCTCTCCCCCGTATCGATCAAATCGTCGACTGGACTGCGGGGTGTGAGCGTTTGTCTTTTCTAGACGCCTATTTCGGGTATCATTAGATCCGACTGTATGGACCCGATGAGATAAAAACAACTTTCATCACTCTATTCGGGTGCTTTTGTTATGTCACCATGCCATTCGGTCTCAAGAACGCTGGTGCCACATTTACGAGGATGATTCAGAAGTGCCTGCTCACTCAAATCAGTCAGAATGTGGAAGCATATATGGATGACATTGTGGTCAAGTCATGTAAAGGTTCCGACCTGCTGACTGACCTCGCTGAAATCTTTGCCAACTTAAGAAGGTATAATATCAAGCTTAATCCATCGAAATGCACATTCGGAGTTCCAGGAGGAAAGTTACTCGGTTTCCTCGTTTCCGAACGAGGGATTGACGCCAACCCAGAGAAAGTTGGAGCCATACTCCAGATGAACGCCCTGTGCGTGTGCATGACGTTCAGAAGCTTACTGGTTGTTTGGCCGCGTTGAGTCGATTCATCTCTCGCCTCGGTGAAAAGGCATTGCCTCTTTACCGACTGATGAAGAAATCTGATAAGTTCGAGTGGACTCCTGAAGCTGATGCAGCGTTTGCAGAACTCAAAACCCTGCTTTCCACACAGCCAGTGCTTGCTGCCCCAATCAGCAAAGAGCCTTTACTGCTTTATATTGCAGCCACTGGACAAGTCGTCAGCACAGTACTTATGGTCGAGCGGGAAGAAGAAGAAAAAACCTATAAAGTTCAGTGCCCGGTGTACTATATTTCTGAAGTCTTGACTCCATCCAAGCAAAGATATCCTCATTATCAGGAGCTTGTTTATGGGATTTACATGACCACAAAGAAGGTTGCACATTATTTCTCTGACCACTCCATTACAGTCGTCAGCGATGCACCATTGTCAGAAATTCTGAACAACAGAGATGCAGTTTGTCGAGTGGCAAAGTGGGTGATTGAACTCCTTCCCTTGGATATCAAGTTTGAGGCAAAGAAAGCTATCAAGTCCCAAGCAATAGCAGATTTCCTCGCCGAGTGGGTCGAGCAGCAACAACCGACTCAGATTTACTCGGAGCATTGGACCATGTTCTTTGATGGATCCAAGATGCTGAACGGTTCTGGTGCTGGGGTAGTACTGGTATCCCCTTGAGGAGACACACTCAGCTACGTTCTTCAGATCCATTTTGATTCCTCCAACAACGAAGCTGAATATGAAGCACTTCTGTACGGGTTGCGTATGGCTATTTCACTCGGCGTCTGTCGCCTAATGGTCTATGGCGACTTGGATTTGGTGGTCAATCAAGTGATGAAGGAGTGGGACGTCAGAAGCCCGGCTATGACTGGCTATTGTAATGAAGTGAGAAAGTTAGAGAAGAAGTTTGAGGGGTTAGAGCTCCATCATATACCCCAACTGAAAAATCAAGCAACTGATGATTTGGCAAAGATAGGCTCCAAGCGTGAGCCTATTCCCAGTAATGTGTTCTTGGAGCATTTTCACACGCCATCTGTCCAAGAGGACCCCTTCACGGAGGATCCCCCACAACCTAAGAGCCCTAGCGATCCGACTGAAGTTGAAATCCCAGCCGTGGTCGACTTGGTCATGGAAGTTTTGGTTGTCATACCTAATTGGACAGTGCCGTAAATCGCGTATATTCTCAGGAAACAGCTCCCAGAGGATGAAGAAGAGGCCCGTCAGATTATCCGTCAATCTAAATCCTTCACAGTAATTGGTGGACAGCTTTACAGAGAAAGTGTTACCGGAGTTGCTCAGAAGTGTATAACACCAGAAGAAGGTCGAGTGATCCTCAACAACATCCACTCGGGGATCTGTGGTCACCATGCGTCCTCTCAGACCATTGTGGCCAAAGCATACCGAGAGGGATTTTATTGGCCACGAGCGAATGAAATGGCAAAAGACATAGTCGACAGATGTGAAGGTTGCCAGTTCTACTCCAACATGTCTCACAAGCCTGCATCAGCCCTGAAGACCATTCCACTCATCTGGACCTTTGCTGTTTGGGGATTAGATATGGTTGGGTCTGTGAGGACGGGCAGAACTTCACCCATGTGCTCGTAGCAGTCGACAAGTTCACCAAATGGATTGAAGCCAAGCCTATCAAAACCTCGAAGCAAGTACTGTTGTCAGCTTGATCAGAGAGTTAACATTAAGATATGGTGTCCCGCAGAGCATCATCACAGATAATGGGTCAAACTTTGATTCTGATGATTTCAGAGCCTTTTGCGCTTCCCAAGGCACTTGGGTCGACTATACTTCAGTCGCCCATCCCCAGTTAAATGGACAAGCTGAAAGAGAAAACAGATTGATTCTCAAAGGACTGAAACCCCGATTGATGCGTGACCTCAAGCACGCAGCGGGCGTCTGGGTCGATGAACTTCCATAAGTACTTTGGGGATTGAGGACAACTCCTAATCGGTCGACTGGCCGAACTCCATTCTTCTTAGTCTATCGGGCTGAAGCTGTGCTTCCGAGTGACTTACTTCATAACGCCCCGCGAGTGGAACTCTTCTCAGAAGCCGAAGCACAACAAGCCCGTCAGGATGTGATAACCCACAAGTATAGGGGATCACAATAGTTTTCGAGGGTAGAGTATTCAACCCAAAGTTATTGATTCGACACAAGGGGAGCCAAAGAATATTCTCAAGTATTAGCAGCTGAGTTGTCAATTCAACCACACCTAGAAACTTAATATCTGCAGCAAAGTGTTTAGTAGCAAAGTAATATGATAGTAGTGGTAACTGTGGTAAAAGGTAACGGTAGCAAAAGTAATATTTTTGGTGTTTTATAATGATGATAACAATAGCAACGGAAAAGTAAATAAGCAAAGAACAATATATGGAAAACTCGTAGGCATTGGATCGATGATGGAGAATTATGCTGAATGTGGTTCATCATGTAATAGTCATAACATAGGGTGACACAGAACTAGCTCCAATTCATAGATGTAATGTAGGCATGTATTCCGAATATAGTCATACGTGCTTATGGAAAAGAACTTGCATGACATCTTTTGTCCTACCCTCTCGTGGCAGCAGGGTCCTATTGGAAACTAAGCGATATTAAGGCCTCCTTTTAATAGAGTACCGGACCAAAGCATTAACACATAGTGAATACATGAACTCCTCAAACTACGGTCATCACCGAGAGTGGTCCCGATTATTGTGACTTCAGGGTTGCCGGATCATAACACATAGTAGGTGACAATAGACTCACAAGATAGGATCAAGAACTCACATATATTCATGAAAACATAATAGGTTCAGATCTGAAATCATGGCACTCGGGCCCTAGTGACAAGCATTAAGCATAGCAAAGTCATAGCAACATCAATCTCAGAACATAGTGGATACTAGGGATCGAACCCTAACGAAACTAAATTGATTACATGATAAATCTCATCCAACCCATCACCGTCCAGCAAGCCTACGATGGAATTACTCACACACGGCGGTGAGCATCATGAAATTGGTGATGAAGGATGGTAGATGATGACGACGGCGATGGATTCCCCTCTCCGGAGCCCCGAACGGACTCCAGATCAGCCCTCCCGAGCGAGTTTAGGGCTTGACGGCGGCTCCTTATCGTAAAACGCGATGAATCCTTCTCCTTGATTTTTTCTCCCCGAACACGAATATATGGAGTTGGAGTTGAGGTCGGTGGAGCTCCAGGGGGCCCACGAGGTAGGGGGCGCACCCAGGGGGCAGGCGTGCGCCCCACCCTCGTGGATAGGGTGTGGGCCCCCTGGCCTTGATTCCTTTCCAATATTTTTATTATTTCCAAAAATAATCTCTGTGGAGTTTCAGGTCATTCCGAGAACTTTTGTTTCTGCACATAAATAACACCATGGCAATTCTGTTGAAAACAGTGTCAGTCCGGGTTAGTTCCATTCAAATCATGCAAGTTAGAGTCCAAAATAAGGGCAAAAGTGTTTGGAAAAGTAGATACGACAGAGACGTATCAACTCCCCAAGCTTAAACCTTTGCTTGTCCTCAAGCAATTCAGTTGACAAACTGAAAGTGATAAAGAAAAACTTTTACAAACTCTGTTTGCTCTTGTTGTTTTAAATATGTAAAGCCAACATTCAAGTTTTCAACAAAGATTGTGAACTAACCATATTCACAATAACTCTTAGGTCTCATGTTTACTCATATCAATGGCATAATCAACTAGCGAGCAATAATAATAAATCTCGGATGACAACATTTTCTCAAAACAATCATGATATGATATAACAAGATGGTATCTCGCTAGCCCATTCTGAGACCGCAAAACATAAATGCAGATTACCTTTAAAGATCAAGGACTGACTAGACATTGTAATTCATGGTGAAAGAGATCCAGTCAAGTCATACTCAATGTAAACTAATAGTAATGAATGTAAATGATAGCGGTGCTCTCCAACTAGTGCTTTTTAATAAGAGGATGATGACTCAAGATAAAAGTAAATAGATAGGCCCTTCGCAGAGGGAAGCAGGGATTTGTAGAGGTGCCGGAGCTCGGTTTTGAAATAAAGATAAATAATATTTTGAGCGGCATACTTTCATTGTCAACATAACAACCAAGAGATGGCGATATCTTCCATGCTACACACATTATAGGCGGTTCCCAAACAGAATGGTAAAGTTTATACTCCCCCTCCACCAACAAGCAGCAATCCATGGCTTGATCGAAACAATGAGTGCCTCCAACTAACAACAGTCCCAGGGGGAGTTTTGTTTGTAATTATTTTGATTTGATTTGCATAAAGCATGGGACTGGGCATCCCGGTGACCAGCCATTTTCTCGTGAATGAGGAGCGGAGTCCACTCCTCTTGAGAATAACCCGCCTAACATGGAAGATACAGACAACCCTAGTTGATACATGAGTTATTCGAGCATACAAAACAAAATTTCATTTGAAGGTTTAGAGTTTGGCACATACAAATTTACTTGGAACGGCAGGTAGATACCGCACATAGGAAGGTATAGTGGACTCATATGGAATAACTTTGGGAATTAAGGAATTGGATGCACAAGCAGTATTCCCGCTTAGTACAAGTGAAGGCTAGCAAAAGACTGGGAAGCGACCAACTAGAGAGCGACAACAGTCATGAACATGCATTAAAATTAATATACACTGAGTGCAAGCATGAGTAGGTTATGATCCACCATGAACATAAATATCGTGAAGGCTATGTTGATTTTGTTTCAACTACATGCGTGAACATGTGCCAAGTCAAGTCACTTGAATCATTCAAAAGAGGATACCACCCCATCATACCACATCACAACCATCTTAATAGCATGTTGGCACGCAAGATAAACCATTATAAGCTCCTAGCTAATTAAGCATGGCACGAGCAACTATAATCTCTAATTGTCATTGCAAACATGTTTATTCATAATAGGCTGAATCAGGAACGATGAACTAATCATATTTACAAAAACAAGAGAGGTCGAGTTTATACCAGCTTCTCCCATCTCAATCAGTCCATCATATATCGTCATAATTGCCTTTTTACTTGCACGACCGAATGATGTGAATAAAAATAACAGTGCACGTGCATTGGACTAAGTTGGAATATGCAAGCCTTCAATAAACAGGAGAAGACAAAGCAATATGGACTGTTGGCTAAATCAAGAATAATGCATATAGGAGTCACTTCAACAATTTAATCATGGTCTTCTCCTATCGACCCCTAAAGAAAAGAAAAGAAATAAAACTATTTACACAGGAAAGCTCCCAACAAGCAAAAGAAGAAAGGGAAATCTTTTTGAGTTTTCTGTTTAGTTATTACTATTACAGCAAGCCAAATAAAATAGCTAAAAGCTACTACTATTTTTTTCTTAAGGTTTATCAAACACACAAGAAGAGAGCATAAAAAGGAAATAAACTAGCATGGATATTACAATGAAAAAGTATGAGCACCGACATCTATCAATGAATGTGTGAACATGAATGTAATGTTGGTGGGAAATACGTACTCCCCCAAGCTTAGGCTTTTGGCCTAAGTTGGTTTATTGCCACGGATGGCCTGGCGGATATCCAAAGTTGTAGTTGGGGTCGTACTGTGATGAAGAAGCCCCTGATTGCCACTGGTTGGCAATCATCTCTGGATCACACTAGTAATCAGACTGTCGTGGAGGATCAAATTGTGGTTCCGGATCTGGCTCTATAGCTGATGTAGGGTTCTGGTAGGCGTGAATGGCCTCCTAAGGAACAAGGTACTTGCGTGCAGATAAATGAAACAAGGAAGGAGCAGGGAAGGTAATAGTCTCAAGATGATGTTTATCAAAGAACAATTTGTATTTAAGCCCCCTTTCCCTATTCTTTACAATAAAATCATGCGCTACCATACTCTTATAATCTAAATAAACAGTAGGCAACAATTTTTCTTCTTTTTCATAGTGCCCAATAGGTATGTTATAGTATGCAGCAAGGTGTGAATCATAGACACCTCCAAAGATGGGGCCCTTTGTATGGTTCAGACTTAACCGTTTGGCAATAATACCGCCCATACTAACAGAGTCGTCACGGAATAAACCATGGAACAAAATAATAATATCAGGAACACTAAGGTTTCCACAGTTTCCGCGACCAATTAAGCAATGACTAGCAAATATTGCAAAGTAGCATAAAACAGGAAAATGTATGCTAGTGATTCTTGCATCGGAAACCCCCTAGTTCCCCTACAGTAATAGTGTCAATAAACCCGTCCACATATTTACGATGTGGTTCCTCTAAGCTACCCTCGAAAGGTATTTTGCAAACCCTGCAAAATTCATATAGTGACATCTTCTTAACCACATCATATAAATGAAACTCTACTGAAGGAGGTGATTCCTTAGGATAATAGTAGAAGTTTTGCACAAAAGTATTGGTGAGTAAGAGGTACTGTTTGTGTTGGTCGTGGAGGAATTCGGTGAGGCCTACATTCTTAGCCAATTCATAAAAATCGTCATATCCCGGCTGCTCTCAAGAAATCATTGGAAGGCCATTCACACGGCCGAACCTCCATGGTGCGAGGCAGATTATATTAATGCCTATCTGCTTCTTCATTTTGCTTTTCCTTCGAGCTTCGGCTCAATGAGCCCCTCAAAAATCTCTTCATTATTTTCTGAAAAATTCTGAAATTTTTAGTAACTTCAAATAAAAGTAAACCAAACTCAAAAAAATTGATAGCAACTACTGCTAGAAGTGCCTAGAGCCTATATCATGCATTAGAACTACTTGGAACCATATAAATTTGACATGCAAGCTCAAGAACATGGTAACCTAGGCAGCACAAATTTGCAATGAATAAAGCACTAGAACAAAAACTATTTGGACCAATGGAGGAGTCACATACCAAGGAACAATCCCCCAAAGCAGTTTTGTGAGAGGTGCTTTGAGCAAGGAGATCGAAAATTGCAACAAAATGAGCTAGAACTCGTGCTTGAGCTGGATGGTGTTTTTTGTGAGGAAGAAGAAGTGTGTGGGTGCAGGAATAAGTGGAGGGGAGTCACCGTGGGCCCACGAGGCAGGGGGCGCGCCCTGAACCCTCGTGGCCAGGTGCCAGCTCCCCCTGCTGTGTTCTCAGTGCCAAATATTCTCAAATATTTTAGAAAAAATCATATTAAATTGGCAGGGCATTTACAGAACTTTTATTTTCGGGGTATTTTTATATTGCACGGATAAATCAAAATACAGACAGAAAATACTATTTTTACTTTATTTCAACTAAATAACAGAAAGTAAAAGGAGGGTATAGAAGGTTGTGCTTTCTAACTTCATCCATCTCATGCTCATCAAAAGGAATCCATTAACAAGGTTGATCAAGTCTTGTTAACAAACTCATTTCGAGTAACATGAAACCGGACAAAGTTCGAATAACACTATGTTACCTCAACAGGGATATGCCATCCCCAATAATAAGAATATCATATTTCTTCTTGACAGTAGGAAGAGGAAATTCAAAACCTCCAAAAAAATCGATGGAGTTTTTCCAATAGAATTGATACTATGGACTTGAGGTTGTTTCCTCGGAAAGTGACATTGCCTTTGTTGCAACCAATAACAGCCCCTGCAGTATTAAAAAAAGGTCTTCCAAGAATAATATACATACTACCGTCCTCGGGAATATCAAGAATAACAAAGTCCGTTAAAATAGTAGCGTTTGCAACTACAACAGGCACATCCTCACAAATACTGACAGGGATAGCAGTTGATTTATCAGCCATTTGCAAAGATATTTCAGTATGTGTCAACTTATTCAAATCAAGTCTAAGATATAAAGAGAGAGGCATAACACTAACACCGGCTCCAAGATCACATAGAGCAGTTTTAACATAGTTTCTTTTAATGGAGCATGGTATAGTTGGTACTCCTGGATCTCCATGTTTCTTTGGTATTCCACCCTTAAAAGTGTAATTAGCAAGCATGGTGGAAATTTCAGGTTCCGGTATCTTTCTTTTATTAGTAACAATTTCTTTCATATACCTAGCTTAAGGGTTCATTTTGAGCATATCAGTTAATCGCATACGCAAAAAGATAGGTCTAATCATTTCAGCAAAGCGCTCAAAATCCTCATCATCGTTTTTCTTGGATGGTTTGGGAGGAAAAGGCAAGGGTTTCCGAACCCATGGTTCTCTTTCTTTACCATGTTTCCTAGCAACAAAGTCTCTCTTATCTTAACGTTGATTCTTTGATTGTGGGTTATCAAGATCAATAGCAAGTTCAATTTCTACATCATTATCATTGCTAGGTTGAGCATAATTATTAACATTATCACTAGGTTCATGTTCATTACCAAATTGTGTTTCAGCATCAGAAATAGAAATATCATTGGGATTCTCACATGTGTCAACAATAGGTTCACTAGAAGCATGCAAAGTCCTATCATTTTTCTTTTTCTTCCTTTTAGAAGGACTAGGTGCATCTATATTATTTCTTTGAGAATCTTGCTCAATTCTCTTAGGGTGTCATTTAGGATACAAAGGTTCCTGAGTCATTTTACCAGTTCTAGTAGCCACTCTAACAGCATAGTCATTATTCTTACTATTCATTTCATTGAGCAAATCATTTTGAGCTTTAAGTACTTGTTCTACTTGAGTAGTGACCATAGAAGCATGTTTACTAATGAGTTTAAGTTCACCTTTAACTCTAAAGCATGTTTACTTCATAACGCCCCGCAAGTGGAACTCTTCTCACAAGCCGAAGCAGAACAAGCCCATCAGGATGTGATAACCCACAAGTATAGGGGATCGCAACAGTTTTCGAGGATCGAGTATTCAACCCAAATTTATTGATTCGACACAAGGGGAGCCAAAGAATATTCTCAAGTATTAGCAGCTGAGTTGTCAATTCAACCATATCTGGAAACTTAATATCTGCAGCAAAGTGTTTAGTAGCAAAGTAATATGATAGTAGTGGTAACGGTGGTAAAAGTTAACAATAGCAAAAGTAATATTTTTGGTGTTTTATAGTGATGATAACAATAGCAATGGAAAAGTAAATAAGCGAAGAACAATATATGGAAAGCTTGTAGGCATTGGATCGGTGATGGAGAATTATGCCGGATATGGTTCATCATGTAACAGTCATAACATAGCGTGACACAGAACTAGCTCCAATTCATCAATGTAATGTAGGCATGTATTCTGAATATAGTCATATGTGCTTATGGAAAAGAACTTGCATGACATCTTTTGTCCTACCCTCCCGTGGCAGCGGGGTCCTATTGGAAACTAAGCAACATTAAGGCCTCCTTTTACTAGAGTACCGGACCAAAGCATTAACACATAGTGAATGCATGAACTCCTCAAGCTACGATCATCACCGAGAGTGGTCCCGATTATTGTCACTTCAGGGTTGCCGGATCATAACACATAGTAGGTGACTATAGACTTGCAAGATAGGATGAAGAACTCACATATATTCATGAAAACATAATAGGTTCAGATCTGAAATCATGGCACTCGGGCCCTAGTGACAAGCATTAAGCATAGCAAAGTCATAGCAACATCAATCTTAGAACATAGTGGATACTAGGGATCGAACCCTAACAAAACTAAATCGATTACATGATAAATCTCATCCAACCCATCACCGTCCAGCAAGCCTGCGATGAAATTACTCACGCACGGCGGTGAGCATCATGAAATTGGTGATGAAGGATGGTTGATGATGACGACTGCGACAGATTCCCCTCTCCGGAGCCCCGAACAATCTCCAGATCATCCCTCCCGAGAGAGTTTAGGGCTTGGCGGCGGCTCCTTATCGTAAAACGCGATGAATCCTTCTCCTTGATTTTTTCTCCCCGAACACGAATATATGGAGTTGGAGTTGAGGTCGGTGGAGCTCCAGGGGGCCCACGAGGCAGGGGGCGCGCCCAGGGGGCAGGCAAGCGCCCCACCCTCGTGGATAGGGTGTGGGCCCCCTGGCCTTGATTCCTTTCCAATATTTTTTTATTATTTCCAAAAATAATCTCCGTGGAGTTTCTGGTCATTCCGAGAACTTTTGTTTCTGCACATAAATAACACCATGGCAATTCTGCTGAAAACAGCGTCAGTCCGGGTTATTTCCATTCAAATCATGCAAGTTAGAGTCCAAAACAAGGGCAAAAGTGTTTGGAAAAGTAGATACGACGGAGACGTATCAGGATGCTGTTGACCTTCTAGAATAAGAAAGAGAGATGGCGCTGATCCGGTCGACCATCTATCAGCATGACCTGCGTCGATTCCACGCCAGAAACGTGAGAGGTTGAGCAATTCAAGAGGGAGACCTGGTTCTTCGAGTGGATCGGCAGAAACCACACAAGCTCACTCCTGCTTGGGAAGGCCCCTTCATCATCACCAAAGTACTTCACAATGGGGCTTATCGCATCTACAATGTGGAGCACAATAAAGACAAGCCACACGCTTGGAATGCGGAGCTGCTCCGCCCCTTTTATACTTAAGCATTCGGATTGTTATGATGTAATAAGAAATACATTCTAGTCCGATTATCAAAGACACAGTTTCACAGATGATTGTTGTTCCTTTTTTAAGTGTTCCAAGTCCCCCAGTGGGTGCCTTAGCTGCGAATCTGCTTCGCCTAAGATTCGAAAAATCAAATCCTACTGAGTGATGAGCAAGTCTCACACTCGAGGGCTTAGCTGCGAATCTGCTTCGCCTAAGTTTAAAAAATCCTACTGAGTGGTGAGTAAGTCTCTCACTCGAGGGCTTAGCTGCAGTCCAGTACTCGCCTAAGTTTGAAAAATCCTACCGAGTGGAGAGCAACCCTCCCACTCGGAGGCTTAGCTCCAGTCCAGTACTCGCCTAAGTTTGAAAAATCCTACCGAGTGGTGAGCAACCCTCCCACTCGGGGGCTTAGATGCAGTCCAATACTCGCCTAAGTTTAAAAAATCCTACCGAGTGGAGAGCAACCCTCACACTCGGAGGCTTAGCTGCAGTCCAGTACTCATCTAAGTTTAAAAAATCCTACCGAGTGGTGAGCAACCCTCCCACTCGGGGCTTAGCTATAGTCCAGTACTCGCCTAAGTTTAAAAAATCCTACCGAGTGGAGAGAACCCCTCCCACTCGGAGGCTTAGTTGCAGTCCACACTACAAAAAAAATACACTTCCGTGATGGTACATGTTTGTCACAGTAGGTCGTGTTTTCTATCATGCATGTACATCCATGACGATTTTATGACAGAATCAAGATAGTCATACCTGTGCTGTCGTAGAAGTGTTCCATGACATTACCAAAATTATCATCACGGAATGCATGCTCCTTCAGGTAGCTATCACTCTCTTTTCTCCAGCTCACCCGCACGCTCACTTCATGTTTCTCCTATCCTCGCAAACAAGGTCTCTCGACATCTCCCTTGAGAAGTGTGACACTCTCCCTATCATTATACATTACACGGTTTTCATTATCTCTCACATCTCTACTGTTCTCTGGTATCACTCGGTACCTAAGCTTTATTTTTCACCGCCACACACACAGTCTCCACTCGTCTTTCACTTTGTCTTTCTCTCTATGGATTCTCTCACACACCCTATATGTCTCAACATATGACTCATACCACTAAAATTACTCTCTCTCTCTCCTGTAGACACAACATTTGTTGCGGTCTCCTTTTCGTTTCCATCCCAGACTGACATTATTCTATTGTTTACCGATCAGACAACCCCGACTACCGTCTCCTCTCTCTCTCTCTCTCACAGACACACACTCACAACTCCTGCTTCCACTCCCCTTACCGACTACCGCCTCTCTCTCACACGCATAAAACTCTCGCTTTCGCACCCTGACTCGTATTTCTCTCACAAACATTTATCGACTAGCTAGCCTCTAGATAGGTTTATACACCCGCACACTCGTGCTTCCACCATCGCATACACGTCTCTCTCCCACTCCTTGTATATATGTAGATTTTTCTTCCCTTCTTGAGACACGCCCTCTCAACCGTGCACACACACACTATCACCTCATTTTAAGCTGATACCTATCGCACACACACTCCTTGTGTATTTGTCACACATGCACTCCGTCCTCATCCACTCTCCCTCTCTCTCTCACACACATGGGCTTTTTGCAACAACTGGCAAGATGCCCATGCATTGCACGGAACATCAAGATGCATTTGTATGAGTAGTTTATCTTGTGGGGGAAAAGGATGAACGAGGGAAGGCCTTATTTGCAAATGTGGAGAGGGGTGTGGGTATCTTTTTGCAAAATTGCCATAGTTTCCTTCCTATCCGTTAGATATAGATCGGACAGCCTATATTGCAGGATGGCAGGCACACGATCATCACCAACAATGCTTTTTATAAGAGTAGGGATGAAAAATAGAGTTGGTGATGATGGTGGGCCTGCCATCCTGCAATGTAGGTCGTCCGATTTATATCTAACGGATAGGAAGGAAAATATGGCAATTTACCCGCACTCTTCACCACATTTGCAGATAAGGCCTTCCCTCGTTCATCATTTTCTCCCACAAGATATTGATGTTCCGTGCAACGCACGGGCATCTTGCTAGTAAGAGTAGAAATTAGACATATACCACTTCTCGAATCTTGAAACCAACAACATTCCTCCCTTATCTCATCAAAACCGCCAAAGGAATATATTTTGAGTGAAACATAACATATTTTTAGTGATATACGTATTTCAAAACTAGGCTTTTTTCTATCAAATCGGTGAATATGTATTAATCTACTTTGATCGTGTGGCAACGCATTGGCACATTGCTAGTAGTTATTATAATTTTTTGGACACCAGACAAACGGTGGAGTACATATACGAAGAGAAGAGGCGCACGCACGCAGTCCGCCTCTCGCTGTCTTGCACACATGAGTGTTACGTAAAGGCGATGTTAACAAATAAACCCTAAAACCCTAGGTGCATGATTGCTGCATTCGCGGGTACCGGGTACGTGATGGAGCACCTTTGTATGAGTAGTCAGCTCGCGTGATAATTTGATCCGTAGGAGTTGATGGTCGAGACCACAGGTGAACGACTTGGAGCGCGGTGGCTCGCCAGTTGCCACAGATCGAGTAGCCATGTTTAAAATATCGTTTTTTAGCGGGGTTAATTTAATCTGCATGCATGACTCTCCTTCCCCCATGCTCGTCCAATCCGTTGTGACCAGCAATATTTTCACCCCTTCGCTCCCCGTAATTTACTCCAACAAATATGAACACATAGCTGTTACTTAACTGCAGGTGCATTGGGTCATTGACATATGGGCCCAATAGGGGTCTGCCCATATGTTAGTGATGCAACTGGACCTGCAGTTAAGTCAGTGTAGCTCAGTCCATATCTTACGTACGTGTGCCATTGCTCGTTATAAATATTGTGCCTCCCACAACATCGCTATCTCCTCCCCCTCACGTTCACGTTCATCGCTATCTCCTCCCCCCTCCCTCTCATGTCGACCACCATGGCATCGCCCCTCCCAAGCCCTAGGAGCCCCTCGCTGCACCGCACGGACGGTCATGCATCGCCGTTCCATTCCTCGCCGCCACTAGTCGAGGAGGACGCATCGGCGTTCCGCTCCTCGCCGCGGCGTGACGCGTCGCCGTTCCGTTCCTCACCGCCACTAGTCGAGGAGGACGCGCCGGTGTTCCGCTCCTCGCCGCGACGCATCGAGGTGTACGCGTCGGTGTTCCCAATCTCGCCGGCATGCGCGCCGGAGGACGCGTTGGCTCCCCGCTACGAGGAGAACGCCGTGCCGCCCGCCGAGCCCCCCAGCCTTGAGGAGCTTTGGAAAGAAATGGATGTCGCCTTGTGGGAGGCTTTGCCTCCAGCAGAGCGCGCCAAAATAGAGGCGGAGAAGAAGGCCGAGGAAGATAAGGGCACCGCGGAACAAGCTGCCTGGGAGACCTATGTCACGTCCGAGAGAGTCAGGCAATTGGCTCTTTGGCAGAAGGCTCGTGCGAGGGCCGTGAGGGTGGCGGAGGACACCCGTGCCGATGCCCTGAGTGCAGTCGGGCCCAAGCGCCTCATCTACGCTTGGCGATACGTGGACCGGGTGCATGCTTCCAGCGAGGAGGAGTACCTGTTGGCGCCGGATCACCACACCGGTGAGATCGCACTCACCCGCCAGCAAGCCGCCAATCAGCACCTCGCGAGTTGCGAGGCTGAGGAAGAGGCGTTGTGCTGGCGCGCTGGGAAACGGCCGCGCACTAGGGCACTCGTGGCGCGCCGCAAGCGCTCCTGCGAGCGCCGTGGCTTTTAGGAGGAGTATAATTTTTGTTTCGTAAGGCGATCTCATTAGTTTTGGGACACAAATGATAAATCCCAAACGTTCATGAATTTTTAGCATCCTTAATTAAGTATGTAAAAGGGAAAGTTTGGAAACCTTGTGTATTCGTACGCATTTTGCAAGTACGTGCATATAGCACAAACTTTACTATATACTATCGCACTACACGTCTCTCTCGATATATGCTTGCAGTCTGTGCTACTCCCTCCGTCCAGGTCAATAAGTCATCTTTGGTTGTGCACCGTGACCAAGAAGGAGGGAATACTTATACACCTAGACAGAGGGAGTACTACTATTACATGTCCCCTTTTATAAGGCCTGCATTGGAAAGGTGCATGCATGCAACCATTTCATTGATTGTATTGAAAGCTATTGTTGTTGGTGCCATGGCTGAAAAGTTAATACACTTCATGTGTGCTTTTTCATTGGCTGCATGCATGTGAGAGAGTGCATTGGGAGTGGAATGGAAGAATTAATGTGAGCAAATTACTATGTGTCTTGGTCTCAGAGAAGTTGTCTTTAGGCCTAATAAACCCGGACGGAGAGAGTACATGCAAATGCACGTTTTAACATTACGATGCAGTTTTTGTAAAAGTAGAAAAACAACACTAGTCAAGCTTGTGAAACGATTCAATGCAAAACAAATGCAAAAATGCTCGTTTGATTGTTTACTTTTAGCTTCCTTCTCTGTGGTTATTTCTCTATCGTACTTTGTACGGAGTATCTCACTGGTTGGAAAGGCATGCAAATTCCCAAACCGCTTCCTACACCCTGTATCAAATTTTTTGCCTAACAAGTTGTGCCGTGCAATTGGAATTCCAACTTGAGTACTACTACTAGTAGGAGTACTAGGGGCCAGTTCTTTTAGGCTTCTAGATTAGTAATCCCATAACTACTACCTCCGTCCTGGTTTATTGGTCCCCATTGTAATCTGTGTCAAATTTTGATCATAAATTTAACTAATGAAATGTTAGTGCATGTCACATGCACTACTCCATCCGTCTAGGTGAGTAAGTCATCTTAGGCTGTGCACCATGACCAAGGAGGAGGAGAAAATGAGAAACGTTAATGTTTATTTGCTAATTAATAGTATTGCATGCAATGAACTAACCACTGCATGTCGTGTTTGATATCTCAAGTCATTAAAAGCATGCACACTCTTTATCTCTTATTGGTTGATATGTCAAGAAACAAGAAACGAGATAGAAGTTAATGCACCGCGCCAAAGTGTTTTGGGATTATTTGGTTTTCGTAAGATGACTTACACACCTAGACGGAGGGATTACAATGGTGAGGAATAAACCAGTTAAATCTTTGGTCAAAATTTAGCACAAATTACAATGGTGAGGAATAAACCAGGACGGAGTAGTAGTTTAGAAGCCCAAATAAATGAGTAGTCCTCTCCACTATGACTAGTCTTATGGGAAAAGCTGGGGAAGCCGCCAAAAGAACTGGCCCTAGGAGTTGTAGCTAGGGATCGAGTGTGCGAGATGAACCAGAGAAAGTAAATGCAGAGAGATGAAATGAAAAAAGATGGAGGGATGTGATGGTTGCTTGTCCGTTTATTTTACCAGGCCACTTATTACTGGGAGTGGTTGGGTTTTGTGATATAACGACTTTACTGCCGCGCCACGAGCGGGGTGAGAGGTGAGACTCCCGTGCAGCTCCGCCCTCTACACTTGTACTACATCGGTCGTGGTTTATTAGTCCCCCATTGAATTGGACTGAAGATTTAACTGACAAAATGTTAGTGCATGTCAACAAAAACTATATCGTTGGATTCGTATTTGAACATAGTTTTGAATGATATAATTTTAGGTGACATGCATCAACATTTATTGTACTATATATAATGTTAGTTCAATTTTTGGTCGTACTAATCTATAGTAGTAAGGTGCCAAAAACTTGCATCCAAAACTTGTGAAGAAATAACACTTATTGTGCTTTTCAAGAAATGATCTTTAAGAATTAGTTTTTGAGTATCGATTGTTATACATGTTGGCTACAGATGACATGGCACTTTCTTATAGTCAACAGTTGGCTATACTATTAAGTAATATTAACCATGCCCTTACACACCTAGACGGAGGGATTAAATCAGGATGACTTGCAAGCGGGCAGAGGAGATGTAAGAAATGGTTCATCGTAAGTCTTTCACCAGTACTATAGTAAAAATTCATACATGGAAGATTCTAGACTAAACCATAAACGGATACACTTTTATTCATGCGTGATACTCCAATAGAGCGAGATCATGCATGGAAGTCTCCACATGCTTAGACAGCGGATTACATTGAGCGAACACTAATGATCAACATTCAACTTGATAATGCGTATGTCCAGGTGAACCTCCTTGGAGTCCCCGTGCACCGCGTCGGCGGGTAAAGGATGCCATGGGTTTTCCAAGTCCACATTGGCGGGATAGTCCCAGCTCCCCAGAGTCCAAGTCCGTTCGATGAGGCCGGTGTCACCGCCCACGCGACCCGGAGGGGTAGTAACACTGACCATGCACCCGTACATCAGCCTCGTGTCAGTGTCAGCGTCAGCGGCGTCGCCCCTGACGCACATTACAGAGACGGGGCGGCGGCCTGCGCGGGCCTTGTAACACCACAAAATTTTAACCATGATTTATTAATTAAAATTTTGCCGTGGTAATTTTTTTATTTTTTGGATTTATCTTTTGATTTCAGAACTACTATTTTCTTTGATATTGTGGAGTTTTCACCCCAAGTGAAAACCTTTCAAAATATTGTTGGACTTGTATATCTTTCCAAGACCCTTTCTTCTATCAGTGGAATTATTTCTATAATTATTTTTCCCAAGCTTTATTTCTTTAAAAATGGGTTTTCATAAGTTTTAGGGTTCCATTTGCACTAGAACCCTTTCAAATACTCCTTTAAAATCCCCACCAAAAATTGGGGATGTCATGTGAGGTTCCCACATCACTTCTATGCATAAACCTCTTTTAGTCATTTGGAAGTTTTGAGCCCTACCTCAAGTTTGCAAATTTGGATCAGTTTGTGGTTTGCACTGCAACCTATTTAAATATTTCTTTAAAAATTCCACCAAAGTTGGGAGATGTTAGTAGGAGTATATAATTCAACTTTATGCAAAAACCCATTGATGTTCTTTCAAAAATTTGAGCAAATCATCCCCATCTTCATTCTGGTCTAGCTTGGTGATTTGTATTGCAACCATATTTTTTTCTTGCTCTTGTTGCCTTGGGTTTTGTCCTACTTGTAGTACACCCTACCAAACCCTTAAGTCCAGAGATTGGACCCATTGGAGTATTTTTGGTACATGCAATAATGCCTTTTATTTTCTGTCCAGAACTGAATATCTGCAAAACTTGCACTAACAAGTTTCTGGTTTTGCCAAACTAACCTTGCCACCCTCTTTATCATCTAAAGAGACTATGATCTGGAGTTTTTGGCCACCCCAAGAGATACCTAGATGACCATAGCATTCTGTTGAACACCTTGAGTGCATGAACAGAATTGGCATGAACCCTAGTTTGCATTTTGAACCTGCTTGATTTGCCAAACCAGCATGTCTATTAGCTCTCTTATAATCATTAGCCTAGTCCTATTTAGTTGCAGAGGCATTAGAGAGGCCTAGAATGCGTTGGTTTTTTGTCGAATGCCTGGTGTGCTTGCTCTGGGCACGGCTAGAGCGCATGTTTTGCACGCGTGCGGACCGAGCCGCCGCATCTCGCTGCCGCCCTCCCCGCGCCCGTGTTGACCCTTGGCCACTCGCCGCCAATGCGCCCAACCCCTCCCTCATCGCAGAGCCGCCCTGGCCACCGCCTGGCGCCCCACCGCGCCACCACCGCAATCCGCCACCGCCGCTTCGACAGCCTCTGCCATGGACGGCGCCGCCCGAGCCACTCCAGCCCGCCAGCTGCCCTCTAGAACAGCCCGAGCTTATCCACGAGCACGTCCGCTAGCGCCCGTCGCCGCCACGCGCCCCCTGGCTACAGAACGGCGGTTCACCGGCGTTCTTATCCCCGGCCGCCGCGGAACCAACCTCGACCGCCTATAAAAGGGGCCCCGAGCTCATCCAGACCCTCAGGCAACCTCAAGCCATCCCGTAGCACTCCCATAGCCAGCAATCGACGAGGGGAGGCTGTCCTCCTCGTCCCGGGCCAGTTCGGCCGCCGCCACGCTCCGGTGCCATGCGTCGCGAGAAGAGCCTCCCTAGCCCTTCCAGCACCACCACCCGACTCCCCTCGACCGTGCGGAGCCTCCCAACCTCTCAGCTTCGACTGGGAGCCACCATAGGCCGAGACCCATTTGTTCCCGAAGACGCTGTCCGCCGCGGAGCTCGCCGCCGGCGACTCCCTTCGTCCCCGCGACCCTCTCGGCCACCGGGAGGATCATCCTAATGCAGTGAACTTGTTCCCGCCGTCGGAGCCCCGTGGGGAGCCACCAATCGCCGGCGTTGATCGCCGGAGCTCCGCCTCCGCTCGGACAGAGGAGGAAGGAGGCGCGGGCGACTGGTCAAACCTGACCAGTGGGCCCAAGGGAGCCACTGTCAGTGACCCAGCGACGACCCGCACTGGTTTAAGTGAAGACATAAAAGCAGAAGTACACCTTCTCTGGCTCGAAAACATATTACTCCCCGAACCGTTTTCTTTTTTTTTGATTTTTATTGAAAACAGATTTTGACTAAACTTTGACTGGCTATAAAGTTTTAAATATAAGTCCAATTGACTTGATTCTTTTTCTGTTGTTTCTCAAATTTTTCCTAGTTTATTTTCATATTTATTTGAAAATTTTCCAAGCAACTTTTTTGTACTGTTTTGAAACTAGGTGTTAATTTAAATTTTCTTAAATAGGATTTTTGGAGAGAGAAGGCAACTTTCAAAAAGTGCACCACACTTGCATACTCTTGAAGGCAAGCATTCTGAACCCTGGCATAATATTGTTGTGTGTTGTTTGATGTGGTTACAACACCGCCTTAACTCGGAGTATTCGTTATTTTATGTGATGATATGATCATACTCATGAGTGCATATTGATGATTCCGTGCTGTTGGAATTTGATATGGTTGTGATAGTAATCACCCTCATATGAAAGCCTCTGTCTTGGGCAAACACGAGCTTGTCTCTAGTTCTTCGTTGAGACGGTTGTGTCCGGTAAGGCATATTGAGGTATGATGAGTGGTGATTCTGTCTGATTGGTGTGAAATATATTTCTTATGCTTATCATGTAGGAAATTCTTTAACCTCCTGAGTCGACCATAGATCGAGTCTTGTTCCAGTAACCCCCATACTTGTTTCGTACTACCACTCGTCCCTGCCATAGGTAGGGTACTGTTCAGTAAGTTGTCAACCCCTTCCTAGCACACACCGTATAGAGATGCCATGGTGGAAGATACCGGCTGCATCCGGTAGGCATGCCACCTGGTCCGGGGGCATGGGTGTTTCCGGTTGAAGCCGAGGGGGTAGCTCCCCTAGTTTGCGCGTGATAAATTTTGTGATCCCATGCTATTCGAGGTTGTAGCCTCCCCACTTAAGGTTTCGCTTAACGAGTGTCATGGGTGATTTCCACACACCGGTAAGTTAGGCTGGTGTGTGCAGTCAGGAGTGTTTTCAATTAAAAGACCATAGACGGAATTAGTCCCGATGGACTAAAGGAATCCGTTGCTCGTGCGTAAAGACTACACCCTCTGCAGAGATTATATCTATTCGAATAGCCGGGTCCATGGTTAAGGACTACAGTCTGGGATGGGTCAAGTGTCGGTCTTAGTGTCAGTCTTCAGACGAAAAAATTGCTAAACCAGAACATGGATCATGACTTGTGACTCATGATGGTCATGATTACTATTATTATGAACTAACCATTTACATCATTGAATTATTGAGTATCCCTGGGACGGTTCTACCTCCTGGATATTCATTGTGATTACTCTCATATAAGCCCTTTATGTGGTGTCGCGGAGACGCCCGACAGTGGCATGCTTGTTATTCATTTACTTTACTAAGCCCTTTATGTGGTGTCGCTGAGATGCCCGACTGTGGCATGCTTGTTATTTAATTACTCTATAAGCCCTTTAGATGGTGTCGCATAGACGCCCGACTGTGGCATGTTTGCTTCTTATTTCCTTTATAAGCCCTTTATGAGACGTCGCTCAGACGCCCGACTGAGGCATGCTTTATATTATTATCCTTTCGAGGTGTCGCTTCGGACACCCGATCGGTGCATTCTACTTCTACTCCCTTATTACATATTGATGTTGTATAATGAATAGCTCGCTTGCGTGCATCATGGACATTTATTTTGTGATTGACGTATGATCATAGAATAATTCAGGGCATGATTATCATTTCTTATATTATACCCGTGTTCATAATGTTTGCGAGTACATTCAAAGTACTCACTGGCTTGTCCCTGGCTATTGTCTTGGCCGGATTTCTTGCGTGGAGAGGAGCGTTGCGATGACAGCCCCGGAACCTACGCAATGGTGATAGCAGCCTCGCGAAGATAAGAGTTATCCAGGTCAGCTGTTCCTGTGGGAAGTGGAGCCCATAGACGCATGATGAACCGCAAACCGCTTCCGCCATCAACCACTAGAAACCATTTGTTGTACTCATAGGCCAGAATGGTCTTGTACTACATATTTTCTATTTTGCTTGGAATTTCTGTATCGAGTTGGTGTCTCATCAGCTAACAGTAATCCTGGGGCTGGTGAGCACAAGGGCCATTTACTGGGAAATTAATATCCCAAAACCCGGTCCTGACAGGCCTCGTCGGTGCCCACGATCAAGAGGAAGACGCTGCTCTCCTCCTCCGAGACTAGCAGGCGGTGGTGATCCTCCAACGACTCTGGCATGGTGAACGGGTAGCACGTCTCGTACTTGATGTTCTCCGCCAAGGGCCAGCAGTGACTGCTGCACGCATCCGTGAGGTGATGCACCATGTCCGCCGGCGAGCCACAAAACGGCATCGGGCACTCATAGCAGTGGATGAAGGGCTCCTTGGAGGCATCGACCAGGCCGTCCATGAAACGGGAGTGGCCGTAGGGGATGTTGCGCCAGTTGAATATATGAGCAAGTTACTACGAGATTTAATCTGAATAAGAACAAAATAAATCATGAATTCTACCACGATTTCGAACAGGAAGGACAAGAACACATACGGTGCAACGGGAGCAGCACCGTTGGTGTTGAGGTTGTCGCCCATGTCCAAACACCACGTAGACACGGTCTTTGAGCACGATTCATAGTCGTTCCACGCTCGGGCATTGAAGTTTGTAACTATTTTAGATTAGAATATACTACTCCTCCGGTGCTAGTAGTAGAGCAGAGTCCTACTCTACTACTCTACTCAAGCAAGTTAGGGCATAACACTGTAGGGAGTACCAATACTGTGATCACTCAAGCAAGTTGTCTGGCATCGACATGACCCTACGCTGCTGGTATGTGTCTTGTAAGTCAAGCGGCGTGCTGTAGTCATCATCACCTGTTCACTTCCCGCAGCACATATTCGCTTCTCCATCTTTGTCCGCACATAATCTCATCCAATCTTCCATCCCCGCTAAGGCGCCTCCCCCCTCGTCCGAAACCCAAGCACTAACAAGGGCAGAACCAAGCAGCGTCCGTCGAAAGAGTGGCTGGAATTCGCTCCCCACAGAGGTAATCAAGCTCATTGTTTCGCGTGTGGACAATCTCAGTACCATGCCGCTCGCCGCGTGCTCGTCGGGGCTGTACCATTTACTCAAAGCCCTCAGGCCGGAGCTTTTTAAGCCGGCTCCTTGCTTGCTGATGCCGCCTGATCTTCAGAAACGGCGTGTCACGCAGGATAACGATCGTAGGGTGGCGAGCATCAACCCCCTTGACTGCGATCCGATCCCTGTCAGCCTCAACTAAATTAACGGTATGTACTGGGTCGGCATGAACACGTCTTGGATGGTGCTCGTCGATGGTCGCGGCAGCTGGATGCTCGTGGAGGTCTTCACTCTTCTGGTCTACTTACTGCTTCTGTTGCACCCCCAGCCCTGGTTGCTACTGCTATTGTTTTCAATGTACAATCAATAGTATATTTCGTCTGTTGGTTGAATAAATGTGCTGTTGGAACGACAAATACAATATTTTGGAAGTCGTTGCACGGTTCGATCCTTTAGTGCCCCGTACCGTATGTAGCGCATACTATTTTTTGTACGGAACACATTTTCCACTTGTTGATAACATGCAGCCCACTGATGAAGGCCTAATAGAGAAGCCCATAATTAACTGGAAGGGAGGCTCTCACATGAATCTAGCCCAGGTACATGCTCATGGTCCCCTAAACATAAATAAATAAATAAATAAATAAAGCTAAATGCTCATGCACTAGTATTTTGGGAAAATAGGTAGCCCAATATTTCTTTTTGAAGAATACCCAAGCTAGGCCTGTTTGTTTTCTCCGAATTACTGGGCTGCAAATCTTCCAAGACAAGGAGGGATGCATTCCGGCCTGGCTTAAGAGTATGGTCAATGTCTGTTAAAAGTAATATCAAAAGGGGTTGAAAATTCCAAAAAAATTATAGGAAATGGGAAATAAGTTTCTTTTTTTGTTTTTGTTCTTCACTGATATCTTATACGTATTTCATTGGATTTAACATGACATAGTACTAATTTATTTTTAAATTTGTTTTAGTGTGGCTATTAATTTTTGGATTAAGAATATTACGTTCCCCAGCAAAAATTTGCGAATTTTCCCAAAATTTCCCACATATTTAGTTAATTTTTTGACCCTGCCGTTGACCAGAAAATGGCCAGCAATTCTTAAAATGGAAAGCGGGCTGCAATAAATTCCATATGAATTAGAAAATGAGTAAAAATTATAAAAATAATAGCAAATGGGCTGTACACGCCACAGATTTCGAGGCTGACTTGTTTACGCAAGGCTTTGTCAGTGAACACACGATTCTAGCAGCAGTGACTGTTGGATGTCCATCCAACGCCGACGTGCTTCTTCAATCTCTGATCTTCCTACTCCAGCCGCCTAAACTAGCACCGGCGGGACTGCCTGCTCCCTCCTCTTGTGGCCCGCTGTGATGCTGAACAGGCTTCCCCGGCCCACCCTACTCCCTCTGCTGGCGTGGCCGCACGCAATCAACTGCCTCCTTATTACACGAAAAAAACGATTCCTCCCACTGACATCTGGGGCGCAGCAGTTGGGAGGCTGACCTATGGGCCTACTAAGTTGACACGTACGCAGGGCTTGTCAACTTAGTCAACAAATAATTCTAGCAGCAGTAACCGTTGGATTTGAACCGAACGGTCTTGCTGCTTCTTCAATCGCTGCTCTTCTTGCACCATCCGCCCAAACCAGCGCTGGGGAGACCACCTGCTCCTGCCTCTAGTGGCCGGCTGTGTTGCCGTTGAGGCCTCATCGCCCCCTACTACTCGCACCGCTAGCCAGGCCCTGCAGCGACGGCAGCCTCACACCGCAGCCGAACCAGTGAACCCTCGTACTCCTCTCCGCGTGGGCATCCATTGTCGTGTCTTCCCCGGCTTCGCGTCGTCCCCTTCCTAGGCCTCACCGTCGTCCACCGCCTTGGTGCTCTCGGCGCGGCGTGGTCAACATGGTCAACAACATTCCATCAGAAGAGTACTGTACGTCGAGAGGCTGACAGCTGGGTCCACGGCCACAACCCAGTTTTTTTGTGATTTGCCAAGTAAGTCGCTTTGTCAGGCCTGTTGGGCTGCAAATCTTTCAAGACGAGGAGAGGTTTCATTCGGCTGGCCGAGAAAATGGCCCATCAGTAATGAGAAATGGGTTGTCCATTTTTGAAACACACCAAACCGGCAATTAGTTTCAAATATTTTTTTCATTTCGGGATTTTAAATTACATTAATTTTTATGCGTGGAGAATTTGTTGGATTTTTTATTGATATACATTTATTTGTAAAATCAGTTTGAATGTGAGTCGAAATTTCGGGATTAAAAACAGTTCGGACCGCACCGAAATATGCAAAATTTCGTATAATTTTTTAACCGTGGCCACAATATGGGCTGTAATGCTAACAAAAAGAATATGGGCTCCAAAAAAAACCTTAATAATTAACAAATGGGCTGTAAATTATTAGAAATAATGGCAGTTGGGTTGTATGCTATTTTCCACAGATTTGAGGCTTTCCTAAAAAAAAGGTTGACGCACAAGCAGTGACTATTGGATCGCCATCCAACGGCCGTCGTGCTTCTTCAATCTCCGCTCTTCCTGCTCCAGCTGCTCAAACAAGCGCCGGCGGGACTGCCTGCTCCCTCCTCCCCGCGGCCGGCTCTACTGCCGCGCAGGCTCACTGACCCACCGTACTCCCATTGCTGGCCTACCCATCCCTCTACTCACCCACACCTGTTGTTATTCTCCGGAGACGGCAGAAGAACCAGTAAACCCTCGTATAGTCGTACTCCCCTCTGTGTGGGAAACAACTGCTGAGTCTTCCCTGCCTCCGTGCCATTCCCTTCCTAGGCCTCGCTGTCGTCCACCGTCCTGGTGCTCTCGGCGCGGCCTGGTCAACGTGGTCACCGACCGACATTAATCTGAAGTGGACTGTACGTGGAGAGGTCGACAGCTGGGTCCATGGCCGCACGCAAAGAAATGCATCCTTATTACGCGCAAAATAATGATTCCTCCACCTGACATCAGGGACCCACCGAAAGGGCCTCTTTATTTCCCGAATAAAACGTTACCGCCACTGACAGCTCGGACCCACCAGCTATATCTTCGCACGCAAGGAAGTGCCTCCTTATTACGCACAAAAAAATGAATACTCCCCCTGTTAGCTGGGACCCAGTATAGTGGCAGGCTGACTTGTGGGCCTACTAAGTTGACGGGGATGGAGGGCTTTGTCAACTTAGTCAATATGCATGATTCTAGCTCCAGTGACCGTACGATGTCCATCCAACGGCTGCAGTGCTTCTTCAACCTCTGGTCTTCTTGCTCCAGCCACCCAAACCAGCGCCGGCCGTGCCTCGTGCTCCTACCTCCCATGGCCGGCTGCAATGCGGCGGAGGCCTCACTGCCCCCTACTACTCCCACCGCTGGCCAGGCCATCCCTCTACTCACCCACACCCCCTGTTATTCTGCGGCCACGACAGCCTCACACCGCAGCGAACTAGTGAACCCTCGTACTCCTCTACGTGTGGGTATCCACTGCCGCATCTTCCCCAGCTCCGCGTCGTCCCCTTCCTAGGCCTCGCTATCGTCCAACGCCCTGGTGCTCTCGGCGCGGCATGGTCAATGTGGTCAAGGAACGTTTTCCATCAGACGTGGACTGTACGTGGAGAGGATGACAGCTGGGTCCACGGCCGCAGCAAGGAAGTGCCTCCTTATTATGTGCAAAATAATTATTCCTCCACCTGTCAGCGGGAACCCACCGGACGGGCCACTGTATTTCATGAAAAAAGTTTCCCCCATGACTGCTGGGACCCACCAGCTACATCTTCGCACGCAAGGAAGTTCCTGACAGTTGGGACCCACCTGGTCGAAGCGTACGTAGCATTGTCATTTTGGTCGTGAACGTGTACGTACATATATACTGGTGGATGTAGAGGCGCGCACGTGTCGTAGTAGAAGCGTGCACGTAGCATGTACACGTACATACAGCGGCCAGGGTGTAAGAAAGAAAATACGGCCACGTATGTGTACATATGGGCGGGGTCTCGAACGCCTACTCGCGCATACGTAAGGCCAGGGCTCGTGTACATGGCTGGGTCAGAATGGAGAAACATCGTCGTGTTCATGGGGAGGCAACAGAATGCGTCGTGTTCATGGGGAGGCAACAGAATGCGTTGTGTTCATGGGGAGGCAACAAAATGCGTCGTGTTCATCGGGAGGCAACAGAACGCGTGGGAGCCAACCAGCTGGGTCAAAACGGAATGCGTGGTCGTGTTCATCGAGAGGGCTTGGACGGAACAAGCGATGGAAACGAGGCCTGGCATACCGCAGAACGGAGGAAACGGCCTTGTGTTCGACCGACCACGTTGGAAACGGGATCCTGTTCATCGGGAGGGGTCTGGCGTACCGCAAAACGGAGGAAATGGACCTCCTACGGTCGAAACAGGGGTCCTGTTGATCGGGAGGGGTGTGGTGTACCGCAAAACGGACGAAACAGACCTCCTACGGTCGAAACGGGGGTCCTGTTGATCGGGAGGGGTCTGGCGTACCGCAAAACGGACGAAACGGACCTCCTACGGTCGAAACGGGGGTCCTGTTCATCGGGAGGGGTGTGGTGTACCGCAAAACAGGACTCCACGAGATACTGGTCATCTCCACCGTTGACCTCCTCCAGCCTCCACGGGCTACCGTCGACATCCTCCAGCCTCCACGGGTTCCTGTTCATCCAGCCTCCACCGTGCGCTACTCCACCGGCTACTGTTCAACCACCCCTCCACGGGCACCCCTCCACCATCTACTGTTCATCCAGCCCTCCACACCACGGGGTCCTATTCAAGCACCCCTCCACGAGGACCCCTCCACTGTCTACTGTTCATCCAGCCCTCCACCACACCACGGGGTCTTGTTCATCCAGAGGCAACGCCACCGCTCACTGTTCATCCACCCCCCGGCAACGCTCACTGTTCATCCAATCGATCGGCTTTAGTTGGCAGCAGTAGCGAAGGAATCGCTCGGTCGGGTTCAGTTAACAGCCATCGATCGATCACTCGGGTTCAGTAACACATAGCCTGCAGTGCAATCGCTCGGGTTCAGTTAGAGCCCAACGCCTCGCTTGGGTTCAGTTCGAGCCAACGCCTCGCACACATGCGCGTACATGTACGAGAGAAACGCGCATCGCTCGGCCCCCGACCTCCCACCGTAACCGGGAACTCCCCAAAATTTTCCTCCCCCTCGCTTCTACCATGGTTTTTTCCGTCATGGACGGCCCAAAGAATGTCATGCGGCTGCGTCTCCGGCCCGCTCAGGACGAAAAGCCCATTTTCTGTCATGATTTTTTTGTCATAGAAGTAGGAGCCCACCACATCTATGATGATACCGGGTTTTGTCACAATTATCATCATAGAAGTGTCATATGTATGACAGAAAAAAAATTCGTTCGGCCCAAAATGTCACTGATGTGTCTTTTTTTTGTAGTGCCAGTACTCGCCAATGTTTAAAAAATCCTACCGAGTGGAGAGCAACCCTCACACTCGGAGGCTTAGCTGCAGTCCAGTACTCGCCTAAGTTTAAAAAATCCTATAGAGTGGAGAGCAACCCTCCCACTCGAAGTCTTAGCTGCAGTCCAGTACTCGCCTAAGTTTAAAAAATCCTACAGAGTGGAGAGCAACCCTCCCACTCGGAGGCTTGGCTGCAGTCCAGTACTCGCTTAAGTTTGAAAAATCCTACCGAGTGGTGAGCAACCCTCCCACTCAGGGGCTTAGCTGCAGTCCAGGACTTGCCTAAGTTTAAAAAATCCTACCGAGTGGAGAGCAACCCTCCCACTCAGAGGCTTAGCTGCAGTCCAGTACTCGCCTAAGTTTGAAAAATCCTACCGAGTGGTGAGCAACCCTCCCACTCGGGGGCTTAGCTACAGTCCAGTACTCGCCTAAGTTTTAAGGCTCGCTCCATCCTTACCCGTAAGGGCGGCGAGGTGCAGGTCGACCATGATCTGTCCTCGAAGCTTTGACACAAATACAACGCCCGCTCCATCCTTACCCGTAAGGGCGGCGAGATGCAGGTCGACCACAATCTGTCCTTGGAGCTTCGACACAAATACAACGTCCGCTCCATCCTTATCCGTAAGGGTGGCGGGGTGCAGGTCGACCACGATCTACCCATGATTCACTCGACTGAGCTGTATCACAAAGTCAATAGCAACTCAAACTGCAAGAAACAAGTCCTACACAAAGAGTCAAAAGATTTAAAAGCAACCAAAGTTAAGATAAAATCCTAATGTTCCAGAACACGGATTAAAGTACTCGGGCATAAGGCCCGAAGGAGTTTAACGATTACAAAATCACTTGGCATTCTGAGGAAAATTTAAGGCGAGGCATAAAGTTTGTTCACTCCACAGGAGGAGGGCTTGCGGGCTTGACGAACTCGTCCAGATCAATTCCGTCAGCAATCTGAGTGGCAGCAGCAATGAAGGTTTCCATGAAGGATCGGAAGTCATGCCTTTTGGTATTGGCAACCTTGATCGCTGCCAGCTTCTCTTCTCGGGCTTCCTTGCAGTGGACACAAACCAGCGACAGAGCCACGTTAGCACCACATCGGGCAGAAGACTTCTTCCATTCCTGCACTCGACCAGGGACTTCATTGAGTCGAGTCATCAGGGACTTGAGGTCATTTTGAAGCGTCGCCCTGGGCCAGAGTGATGTATCGATGCATGACACCACCACCTTCAGGCGAGCAAGATAGCTCGTAACACTGGCAACACGGGATTCCAGTCGGAGCACGTTCATAGCAGCATCATCACCAACAGGGGAAAGGACGGGGTCAAGACCTGTCTCGACCCGTCCAGTCTCTTCTTCATAGTTTTGGCAGAATTCTACAAGCACAAAGAAATAATGAGTCTCCGTCGTATCTACTTTTCCAAACACTTTTGCCCTTGTTTTGGACTCTAACTTGCATGATTTGAATGAAACTAACCCGGACTGAAGCCGTTTTCAGCAGAATTACCATGGTGTTATTTATGTGCAGAAACAAAAGTTCTCGGAATGACCTGAAACTTCACGAAACAACTTTTCGGAAATAATAAAAAATCCTTGCAAAAGATGAAGACCAAGGGGGCCACCACCTGTCCACGAGGGTGGGGGGCGCGCCTGCCCCCCTAGGGTGCGCCCCCTACCTTGTGGCCCCCCTGGAGCTCCTCCGACCTCAACTCTAACTCTATATATTTGGTTTCGGGGAGAAAAAAATCAGAGAGATGAATTCATCCCGTTCTACGATACAGAGCCCCCGCCAAGCCCTAAAACCTCTCGGGAGGGCTGATCTGGAGTCCGTTCAGGGCTCCAGAGAGGGGAATCCGTCGCCATCGTCATCATCAACCATCCTCCATCACCAATTTCATGATGCTCACCGCCGTGCGTGAGTAATTCCATCATAGGCTTGCTGGACGGTGATGGGTTGGATGAGATTTATCATGTAATCGAGTTAGTTTTGTTAGGGTTTGATCCCTAGTATCCACTATGTTCTGAGATTGATGTTGCTATGACTTTGCTGTGCTTAATGCTTGTCACTAGGGCCTGAGTGCCATGATTTCAGATCTGAACCTATTATGTTTTCATCAATATATGAGAGTTCTTGATCCTATCTTGCAAGTCTATAATCACCTATTATGTGTTATGATCCGTTAACACCGAAGTGACAATAATCGAGATACTTACCAGTGATGACCGTAGTTTGAGGAGTTCATGTATTCACTACGTGTTAATGCTTTGGTCCGGTACTCTATTAAAAGGAGGCCTTAATATCCCTTAGTTTCCCTTAGGACCCCGCTGCCACGGGAGGGTAGGACAAAAGATGCCATGCAAGTTCTTTTCCATAAGCACGTATGACTATATTCGGAATACATGCCTACATTACATTGATGAACTGGAGCTAGTTCTGTGTCACCCTACGTTATGATTGTTACATGAAGAACCACATCCGGCATAATTCTCCATCACTGATCCATTGTCTACGAGCTTTCCATATATTGTTCTTCGCTTATTTACTTTTCTGTTGCTATTGCTATCATCACTACCAAATACCAAAAACACTACTTTTGCTACCGTTACCTTTTGCTACCGCTACCACTACTATCATATTACTTTGCTACTAAACACTTTGCTGCAGATATTAAGTTTCCAGGTGTGGTTGAATTGACAACTCAGCTGCTAATACTTGAGAATATTCTGTGGCTCCCCTTGTGTCGAATCAATAAATTTGGTTGAATACTCTACCCTCGAAAACTGTTGCGATCTCCTATACTTGTGGGTTATCAAGACTATTTTCTGGCGCCGTTGCCGGGGAGCATGGCTCTATTCTTTGAGTCACTTGGGATTTATATCTTCTTATAATTATGAAGAACTTGAGAGATCCAAAAACCAAGATTTATCCCTCAACTACGAGGGGAGGTAAGGAACTGCCATCTAGCTCTGCACTTGATTCACCTTCTGTTTTGAGTAAGATTGTGACACCTAAACCTGCTTCTGCTATTCGTTCTGATATGTCGCATGTTATTGATGATGCCACTTCTGCTATGCATGATACTTATGATGAAACTACTTCTATGCTTGATACTACTGTGCCACTTGGTGAATTTCTTGATGAACAACTTGCTAGGGTTAGAGAGAATGAAAATATTGAATCTAATAATATTGATGAAAGTGATGATGAAGACCACCTGTTATTCCTAAGGGTTATGTTTTTGATAAAGAAGCTTTTTAGCTATTTTAGCTTGCAAAGATAGATACAAACTCAAGAGGTTATTAGCTAAATGGAAGCAGCAATCTCTTAATGCTAGAATGAAACCTGACCCTGCTTTTGCTACTTCACCTATCTGTGTTACTAATAAGGATTATGAATTCTCTGTTGATCCTGATATAATTACTTTGGTTGAATCTGATCCTTTTCATGGCTATGAATCTGAAACTGTTGTGGCACATCTTACTAAATTAAATGATATAGCCACCCTGTTCACTAATGATGAGAGAACTCGGTACTTTTATATCCTTAAAATATTTACGTTCTCATTAAAGGGTGATGCTAAGATATGGTTTAATTCTCTTGATCCTGGTTGTGTGCATAGTCCCGAGGATATGATTTATTACTTCTCTGCTAAATAGTTCCCTGCACATAAGAAACAAGCTGCTTTAAGGGATATATATAATTTTGTGCAAATTGAAGAAGAGAGTCTCCCACAAGCTTGGGGGAGGCTTCTCCAATTACTTAATGCTTTGCCTGATCATCCTCATAAGAAAAATGAAATACTTGATATCTTTTATAATGGACTAACCGATGCTTCCAGAGATTACCTGGATAGTTGTGCTGGTTCTGTTTTCAGGGAAAGAACACCGGATGAAGCTGAAATTCTATTGAATAATATGTTGACAAATGAAAATAATTGGACACTTCCTGAACCAACTCCTGAGCCTATTCCTAAACTAACTCCAAAGAAGAGAGGTGTTCTATTTCTCAGTCCTGAAGATATGCAAGAGGCAAAGAAATCTATGAAAGAAAAAGGTATTAAAGCTGAAGATGTTAAGAATTTACCTCCTATTAAAGAAATACACAGTCTTAATTTACTGCCTGTTGAAGAAACATATGATCTTAATCCAGTACCTATTGAAGAAACTCATGGTCTTGATAACCCGACATAGGTAGTAAAGGTAAATTCTCTCTATAGATATGATAAAGCTGAAATCCCATTTACTAAGTTTGCTAGGGCATGCTTAGATGAGTTTGATAAATTTATGGCTAAGCAAGAAGACTTTAATGCTTATTTTGGTAGACAATTGAAATACAATTCCAATATGCTTGAACACTTGGGTGATTATATGGCTAATGTCAAAGGTGAACTTAAACTTATTTGTAAACATGCTTCTATGGTTACCACTCAAGTAGAACAAGTACTTAAAGCTCAGAATGATTTGCTCAATGTATTGAATAGTAAGAATAATGATAATACTATTAGAGTTATGACTAGAGGTGGTAAAATGACTCAGGAACCTTTGTATCCTGAAGGCCATCCTAAAAGGATTGAGCAAGATTCTCAGAGAAATAATATAGATGCACCTAGTCCTTCTAAAAGGAAGAAAAAGAAAAATGATAGGACTTTGCATGCTTCTAGTGAACCTATTACTGAAACACCTGAGAATCCAAATGATATTTCTATTTCTGATGCTGAAACACAATCTGGTAATGAACCTGAAACTAGTCATAATCTTAATGATAATGTTCATGATGATGCTCAACCTAGTAATGATAATGATATAGAAATTGAACCTGTTGTTGATCTTGATAACCCACAATCAAAGAATCAACATTATGATAAGAAAGACTTTGTTGATAGGAAACATGGTAAAGAAAGAGAACCATGGGTTCAGAAACCCATGCCTTTTCCTCCCAAACCATCCAAGAAAAAAGATGATGAGGATTTTGAGCGCTTTGCTGAAATGATTAGACCTATCTTTTTGCGTATGCGATTAACTGATATGCTTAAAATGAATCCTTATGCTAAGTATATGAAAGAAATTGTTACAAATAAGAGAAAGATACCAGAAGCTGAAATTTCCACCATGCTTGCTAATTATACTTTTAAGGGTGGAATACTAAAGAAACTTGGAGATCCAGGAGTACCCACTATACCATGCTCCATTAAAAGAAACTATGTTAAAACTTCTTTATGTGATCTTGGAGCCGGTGTTAGTGTTATGTCTCTCTCTTTATATCATAGACTTGATTTGAATAAGTTGACACCTACTGAAATATCTTTGCAAATGGCTGATAAATCAACTGCTATACCTATCGGTATTTGTGAGGATGTGCCTGTTGTAGTTGCAAACGTTACTATTTTAATGGACTTTGTTATTCTTGATATTCCCGAGGACGATAGTATGTCTATAATTCTTGGAAGACCCTTTTTGAATACTGCAGGGGCTGTTATTGATTGCACTAAAGGCAATGTCACTTTTCATGTTAATGGTAATGAGCATACGGTACACTTTCCGAGGAAACAACCTCAAGTTCATAGTATCAACTCTATTGGAAAAATTCCATCGATTATATTTGGAGGTTTTGAATTTCCTCTTCCTACTGTCAAGAAGAAATATGATATTCTTGTTATAGGGGATGTGCATATCCCTGTTGAGGTAACATAATGTTATTCGAAATTTCTCCGGTTCCATGTTATTTGGAATGAGTTCGTTAACAAGACTTGATCAACCTTGTTAGTGGATTCCTTTTGATGATCATGAGATGGATGAAACTAGAAGGCACAACCTTCTGTACCCTCCTTTTACTTTCTGTTATTAATAATAAATAAAGTAAATATAAGTATTTTTCTGTCTGTTATCTGATTATCCGTGCAATATAAAAATACCCCAAAAATAAAAGTTCTCCAAATGCTCTGAAATTTAAATATGATTTTTCTGGAATATTTGAGAATATTTGGCACTGAGAACACAGCAGGAGGAGCTGGCACCTGGCCACGAGGGTCAGGGGCGCGCCCCCTGCCTCGTGGGCCCACGGTGGCCCTCCTCCACTTATCCTTTCACCCACACACTCCTTCTTCCTCCCACAAACATGAATATCCAGCTCAAACCCGAGTCCAAGCTCATTTTGCTGCCATTTTCGATCTCCTTGCTCAAAGCACCTCTCACAAAACTGCTTGGGGAGATTGTTCCTTGGTATGTGACTCCTCCATTGGCCCAATTAGTTTTTGTTCTAGTGCTTTATTCATTGCAAATTTTTGCTGCTTAGGTGACCCTGTTCTTGAGCTTGCATGTCAAATTTATATGGTCAAAAGCAGTTTTGATGCATGATATAGGCTCTAGGCACTTGTAGGAGTAGTTGCTATCAATATTATTGAGTTTGTTTACTTTTATTTTGAAGTTACTAAAAATTTCAGAAATATTTCAGAGGAAGAAATATGCTTAGGAAAGTGTATCAAGGTGGTTCTTCAAGGAAACAAGGACCTAGGCTTGCAATGCGTGATGCTGATGAAGAGCCACCAAGAAACGCTCAAGTGCGTCCTTGTGAATGGCCTTCGGAAAACTTTATGGATCGAGCGGGAATTAAGGAAGAATTTAACGCATATTTGCATAATGCTGATCTGGTGAGCTTCGAGGAAGAGAAGTGTAGCCAGTACCACTATCTCACTAGTTCCTTTGTGAGGAGGTTTGAATTTTCATCTTCACGTAATTCTCCAACTGTCCTGTTTGATCTTTATGAAAATTCTTACACCATGGACTTAGAGGATTTTACCACTGCTTGGAAACTTCCACAATGGGGTAGTGTCAGGGAATCTCGCAAATCTGAATTTAGAGATTTTCTTGCTAGTATAACTGTGGAGGAATCTAGAGATATAACACAAGCTACTATAGGGAGCATTCATTTTCCTGCTATACATTATTTTGCTCTCTTTATAGGTAGATGCATTAATGGTAAAGATGAGGCATGTCACATGTGTGTTCCTAACCTCAGTATTCTTAGGATTGTTGTGTTAGGAGATAAATCTTATAATTTGGGAGCCATTGTTGCACGTAGGTTGCATCTTAATAGATTTAATGGAGATTTCTTTGGCAGAATTTATGCAACCCGCATAGCTAATTTTCTTGGTATAGCCATACGCGAAGATGATACTGAATTACCTCCTACATACCTAAACTTTAATGCTATGGTTCACCACCAGTTTGTCGAGAGGAAAGAATCACCTCTCCAGTATCGCTTAGTCTTTGACAGACGTCGTGCTGTCCGTATTACTCTCCCTGCTCCTGCCTTCTTTGATTATCAGGCAAAAGGAAGATATGTTATCACCAGAGAGGAGGCAGATGAGTACGAGAGGAGGGCGGAGGCCGCTCGTCTCCACGCTGCAGCTCACAAGGCAATAGCCGCTGCATCTCAATACGACCCCAACTATTATTATGGATATCTGCCATGCCAGCCGTGGCCATAGACCAACTTGGGCCAAAAGCCTAAGCTTGGGGGAGTACGTATTTCCCACCGACATTATATTCATGTTCACACACTCATTGCTAGATGTCGGTGCTCATACTTTTTCATTGTATCATCCATGCTAGTTTATTTCGTTTGTATGCTTTCTTCTTGTGTGTTTAATAAACCTTAAGAAAAACCAAAAAAAATAGTTATAGCTTTTAATTATTTTAATTTCCATGCTTGTAGTAGTAATTAAAAAGAAAACCCAAAAAAAAGATTTCTTGTTCTTCTTTTGCTTGTTGGGATCTTTCCCGTGTAAATAGTTTTATTTATTTTCTTTTCTTTGGGGGTCGATAGGAGAAGACCATGATTAAATTGTTGAAGTAGCTCTTATATGCATTATTGTTTATCTGACAAAAGAGCACATATTGCCTTGTCTTCTCCTGTTTATTGAATGCTTGCAGATTCCAGCTTAGTCCAATGCACGTGCACTATTATTATTATCCACATCGTTCGGTCGTGCAAGTGAAAGGCAGTTATGACGATATATGATGAACTGATTGAGATGGGAGAAGCTGGTATGAACTCGACATCGTTTGTTTTTGTAAATATGATTAGTTCATCGTTCCTGATTCAACCTATTATGAATAAACATGTTTGCAATGAAAACTAGAGATCATAGTTTCCTGTGCCATGCTTGATTAGCTATGAGCTTATAATGGTTTACCTTGCGTGCCAACATTCTATTAAAATGGTTGTGATGTGATATGATAGGGTGGTATCCTCCTCTGAATGATTTAAGTGACTTGACTTGGAACATGTTCACGCATGTAGTTGAAACAAAATCAACATAGCCTTCACGATATTTATGTTCATAGTGGATTATATCCTACTCATGCTTGCATTCGGTGTTGATTAATTTTAATGCATGTTCATGACTGTTGTCGCTCTCTAGCTGGTCGCTTCCCAGTCTTTTGCTAGCCTTCACCTGTACTAAGCGGGAATACTGCTTGTGCATCCAACTCCATAAACCCTAAAGTTATTCCATATGAGTCCGCCATACCTACCTATATACGGTATCTACCTGTCGTTCCAAGTAAATTTGTATGTGCCAAACTCTAAACCTTCAAACAAATATCCTGTTTTGTAAGCTTGAATAGCTCATGTATCAACTAGGGTTGTCTGTGTCTTCCATGTTAGGCGGGTTATTCTCAAGAGGAGTGGACTCCGCTCCTCACTCACGAGAAAGTGGCTGGTCACCGAGATGCCCAGTCCCATGCTTTATGCAAATCAAATCAAAATAATTGCAAACAAAACTCCCCCTGGGACTGTTGTTAGTTGGAGGCACTCGTTGTTTCGAGCAAGCCATGGATTGATGCTTGTTGGTGGAGGGGGAGTATAAACTTTACAATTCTGTTTGGGAACCGCCTATAATGTGTGAAGCAGGGAAGATATTGCCATCTCTTGGTTGTTATGTTGGCAATGAAAGTATACCGCTCAAAATATTATTCATCTCTATTTCAAAACCGAGCTATGGCACCTCTACAAATCCTTGCTTCCCTCTGCGAAGGGCCTATCTATTTACTCTTATGCTGAGTCATCATCCTCTTATTAAAAAGCACCAGTTGGAGAGCACCGCTGTCATTTGCATTCATTACTGTTAGTTTACATTGAGTATGACTTGACTGGATCTCTTTTACCACGAATTACAATGTCTAGTCAGTCCTTGATCTTCAAAGGTGCTCTGCATTTATGTTTTGCGGTCTTAGAAAGGGCTAGTGAGGTACCATCTTGTTATATCATATTATGATTGTTTTGAGAAAGTGTTGTCATCCGAGATTTATTATTATTGCTCGCTAGTTGATTATGCCATTGATATGAGTAAACTTGAGACCTAAGCGTTATTTAGAATGTGATTAGTCATAATCTTTGCTGAAAACTTGAATGATGGCTTTCCATATTTATAACAACAAGAGCAAACAGAGTTTGTAAAAGTTTTTCTTTATCACTTTCAGTTTATCAACTGAATTGCTTGAGGACAAGCAAAGGTTTAAGCTTGGGGGAGTTGATACGTCTCCGTCGTATCTACTTTTCAAAACACTTTTGCCCTTGTTTTGGACTCTAACTTGCATGATTTGAATGAAACTAACCCGGACTGACGCTTTTTTCAGCAGAATTACCATGGTGTTATTTATGTGCAGAAACAAAAGTTCTCGGAATGACCTGAAACTTCACGGAACAACTTTTCGGCAATAATAAAAAATCCTTTTAAAAGATGAAGACCAGGGGGGCCACCACCTGTCCACGAGGGTGGGGGCACGCGTGCCCCCCTAGGGCGCGCCCCTACCTCGTGGGCCCCCTGGAGCTCCTCCGACCAAAACTCCAACGCTATATATTTGGTTTCGGGGAGAAAAAAATCAGAGAGAAGAATTCATCGCGTTTTACGATACGGAGATGCCGCCAAGCCCTAAAACCTCTCGGGAGGGCTGATCTGGAGTCCGTTCGGGGCTCCGGAGAGGGGAATCCATCGCCATCATCAACCATCGTCCATCAGCAATTTCATGATGCTCACCGCCGTGCGTGAGTAATTCCATCGTAGGATTGCTGGACGGTGATGGGTTGGATGAGATTTATCATGTAATCGAGTTAGTTTTGTTAGGGTTTGATCCCTAGTATCCACTATGTTCTAAGACTGATGTCGCTATGACTTTTCTATGCTTAATGCTTGTCACTAGGGCCCGAGTGCCATGATTTCAGATTGGAACCTATTATGTTTTCATCAATATATGGCAGTTCTTGATCCTATCTTGCAAGTCTATAGTCGCCTATTATGTGTTATGATCTGTTAACCCCGAAGTGACGATAATCGGGATACTTACTGGTGATGACCGTAGTTTGAGGAGTTCATGTATTCACTATGTGTTAATGCTCTGGTCCGGTACTCTATTAAAAGGAGGCCTTAATATCCCGTAGTTTCCGTTAGGACCCCGCTTCCACGGGAGGGTTGGACAAAAGATGTCATGCAAGTTCCATAAGCACGTATGACTATATTCGGAATACATGCCTACATTACATTGATGAACTGGAGCTAGTTCTGTGTCACCCTATGTTATGATTGTTACATGATGAACCACATCCGGCATAATTCTCCATCACTGATCCATTGCCTACGAGCTTTCCATATATTGTTCTTCGCTTATTTACTTTTCCGTTGCTATTGCTATCATCACTACAAAATACCAAAAACACTACTTTTGCTACCGTTACCTTTTGCTACCGCTACCACTACTATCATATTACTTTGCTACTAAACACTTTGCTGCAAATATTAAGTTTCCAGGTATGATTGAATTGACAACTCAGCTGCTAATACTTGAGAATATTTTTTGGCTCCCCTTGTGTCGAATCAATAAATTTGGGTTGAATACTCTACCCTCGAAAACTGTTGCGATCCCCTATACTTGTGGGTTATCACATGCTTCATTTTCTCTGAAAGATATGTACTTGGGTCATACGAAAGAACGAGGAGATGACTTGTGGGTCAGCCAAGATAAACAATCGACCAGTCGATTACCTTCCATACCAGTTGTTTCATCTTTGGCCTTCCGCAATTTCTGCTTAGCCAGCTCCAAGTCAAGATTGAGTTGTCTCTGCTTCTCCTTGAATTTGGAAAATTTGGAGATTTTCCCACAGGATTTCTGAAGTCAGCAAAAAGGTACATCAGTAAACAAGATCAAAGATCAGTCGCTTCTGAGTGAATAGAGCTCTAAGACTACCACGGAATCAAAACATTCTACAGTAGTCTCGGGGACTACACCCAGTGGGTGCACTTAGCGTGCCCCCAGTGGTTCGGGTTCCACTCGACATGGTCCGACCAGACCGAGTGGAAGAGTAAAAAAAGAGAGAGAAGAAGACCGAGGCTATTTTTTGAAGTCAACAAAAGACATTCTCAGACCCCAACCGACTACCCGCAGTCGACTCTGGTCTCGTGGACTACACCCAGTGGGTGCACTTAGTGTGCCCCCACTGGTTCGGATTCCACTCGACATGGTCCGCCCAGACCGAGCGGAAGAGTGAAACAGTAAAGACATTTTTTATCAAGACCTCCACGGAATCACACATTCGATGGTGGCCTTGGGGACTACACCCAGTGGGTGCACTATGCGTGCCCCCACTAACCCAGAACTACAACTAACACAACCTAGTCGACTCAACTGGGAAAGTTACTCGACATAAATTCAAACACCTACTAGGTGCGCAGATGCGAAGTGCAGAATAACAGGAGGATGCACAAAGAAAAGTTTTCAGGTAGCATATCCTAACAGAACAAGCAACAAGATAAGAGTTCAGTCGGAAGCCAACTTACCTAGACATTGGCTCGAAGGGCCGCGCTGGCGTCATAAGCAGCCAGACTGTTTTCATGCACCACCTTCACCCGCTCCATCATTATGCCAGGTTGGCGTATGGCTTTTGCAGCGGCGCCTGCCTGGTCTTCTGGAACGTGATGAGTAGTGAAGAACGGGGGTGACGGTTCAGTCGCGGCAGCTTGAAGTTCCGGGGCATGAGGCTGGATAGTTGAAGCAAACATTGGAGCAGTCGACAATGTGGGGCGTTCACTTGATACTAGAACAGTGAAAGTAACAGAAGCCCGAGTCACATCTTCAGGCTGTTGAATCACTGGTTCTGCCACTGGCACCGATTGGGACATCTTGCCAGTTGATGCCTTCTTACTCCTCCTAGGCCTCAGCGGCACGTCATCGTCATCATCCAGAAGATCAATGACATGGGAAGGAGCTGCAAAAAGAATTAGTCGTCAGAATTCAGCCAGTCAACAAAATGGCTGAAAAAGCAAAGGCAAGTTTGCAAAGGTCATACCCGGGTTAGAAGTGACTGTGTCTTCTATGTCCTCATCATCCTCCCTATAAGCATATGTCCCAGAAGTAGCAGCTCTGCAAGTTTCAAGATTCACTCGGACAAATGAGAAAGAGAGTCGACAGCACAAATCCACGATCAAAAAGTGGGGACAAGACATTTACGCAGAAACGACGGGCACGTCGATCTTGATCTTGGGCAGGGTCTTCCGAGGCTTTGGTTCTGCAAGTTTTTGCTGCTTTGAGGCCTTTTCAGTCAGCACAGGGGAAGAGGTCTGAGTGCGCTTGGAAGTCCGCCCGGTCGGCCTAGCTACCTCTCCACGGACACGCACTGGGTCGTGCTTATGTTTGGAACGCTTTTCGGTGCGAGGCGGTGACTCAACTTCTTCACCACTGCTCAAGTCCTCGCTTTCCTCCTCCTCTTCTCCTCCATTAGATTGCCAATCCATGCTTTCGCCTCCACATTCCTCTCCATCCTGGTGCTGCTCTTGCTCCCCGTTCGGCATTGAGTACGTCTCAGTATAAACCTGCAAAATAGAAGAGGTGGCCAGAGGATAGTCGACTCAGTAAGCAACTGCAAGTCAGAATGAAAAACACTCGGAGATAAGAGACAGACCTTGTCTGGTTGGTTGTTGGTGTCGAATGGTAAAACTCTTCGGGACCCCCTGGGGTTGTCTTTGTTCCTTGTCATGCTTTGCACCCACAGTGCCACCGTCTTCTCATCAACGTCTTCTGGAAGGATCCGAGTGGAATCTTCAATCCCCGAGTACATCCACATGGAGTTATCACGAGCTTGGAGGGGTTGAATACGTCAACTGAGGAATACCTCGAGCAGATCCATGCCAGTCACTCCCTCGTGAATCAGCGGAACTACTCACTCCATCAACATGGACACCTCCACCTTCTCTGCTGGAGCCACTCTCAAAGAAGTGGGTTTCTGGACTCATGCCAAGGAAAAGGGGGGAAGACTTGTCGAATGACCTGGGGTCGGCTTGTCTTTGCGATAAAACCAAGTCGACTGCCACCCTCTAACCGAGTCGGGAAGAGTCATCGCAGGAAAAGCACTCTTCCCCCTCATCTAGATACCTAAGCCCCCACACATCTGGATCACCTCGGTTTTCTCATCACTCGGATTGGACTTTTTCATAGTTTGCGAGCGGCACGTGAAGATGTGCTTAAATAGGCCCCAGTGCGGCCGGCAGCCTAAGAAATTCTCACACAAGGAGACATAAGCCGCAAGGTACGTGATCGTGTTGGGGGAGAAATAGTGGAGTCGAGCTCCAAAGAAGTTCAAGAATTCTCGGAAAAATGGGTGTGTAGGCAAAGAAAAACCGCGGTCGACGTGAGTGGCGAACAAGACGCACTCACCCTCCAGAGGCTGCGGCTCAAATTCATCCCCCAGAAGCCTCCAGGAATCATGCTCGATTAGCCCACTCTCAGCCAGGTCTTGCAGATCATCCAGCACGAGCGTGGATCAGATCCAGTCGCCCTGAACCCAGCCGCGTGGCAGGGCAGATCTTGCTGACTACCCGCCCCGACTCGTCTTCTTCCCTTTCGCTATCGCCGTTGCTTTCTTCGCATGCTCCAGGGCGGCGGTCTTGTCCTTCCCCATTACGGCGGAATAGGCTAGAGGTGGGCGGCGGCGCCAAGAGTGGGGACAGGAGCAATGGAGAAACAAAGGAGAAAGAAGGAGAAACAAAGGTGCACTATGCAAATCCCCCAGCCTGACGTCTTATATGGAATCATTTCCGAGTGATTGACGACTGGGCCCGGGCAATCGTGTCAAATCCTGCAACTGTCACCTGCTCGGTACGTGGCGAAAAAGGCGGCACGGTGATCGAGGCGCCCCTGCCTAATCCATCCCGATTACTGCGGCCTCCTCCGTCCCGCACGCTTCCCAAAATTTCAAATCCTGTAAGATCCGGGAACTACAGAGCAACCTGTCAGACTAAAGATTTCTTTCATATCAATACTTGGAACTTACCAGCAAAAGTTCATTCGACCAACTAAGAATGGATCAAGGCGACTGAAAAAGAAGTTGAAGCCATCATGTCGTTCATTGATCCTAACAAGACGCTTCCGAAGCGTAAAAATTGAGTCGGAAGTATTTCAACTCCTTCTCCACTCGAACCCTGAACCATTCGGGGGCTAATGATGAAGCTATGTACCTAGGGTAGGGTCATAGGCCTGACCTAGAAAACCTCCCCTAGGACATCACCCTAAAGTCAGAAGCATTCAAGGGATACCATCATCCACTCGACCAGAAACGTTCCACTCGGAAAACCCTATGTCACTCGACCATAGCAATGATCACCCGACAGACAGAAGATCAAAAGCCACTCTAAAAAGCAACGGTCGGGCATTTACTTTGTAGACTTAATGGTCATTTATGCCAGTTTATCACTAGCATTACCAGAAACGCCCCATCTTTATGTACCTTAAACCCTTTGTAACTGAGGGCGGGAGGGGTCGAGCAAACTCTATATAATACACCCCCTCCTCAAGGACAAGGGTTGGCACCCCCTGTAACACCACACACATATAATCCAGTCGACCGCCTCTGGGCACCGAGACGTAGGGCTATTACTTCCACTGTGAAGGGCCTGAACTCGTAAATCTTGTGTGTAAAACTTCACCATAGATGGGATCTTGCCTCTTCATACCTACCCCCCATTCTACTGTCAGTCTTAGAACCACGACAGGTTGTGCCCACCTCTGGTACCTTTCGAACTCCGTTTTTCTTCTGTTTGCTTGTTTCCCAAGATAAAAAATCTTTATATACCCCCCGAACCTATTGACCACCGCATCATTGAGAAATCTTCTGTTTTCTTTTCCTTGCTGTTTTCTGATAGATCCCATCTACCATGGCTGCTTCAAGCTCCTCCAAGGACAAGTTCTTCAAGAACGTCATCAACCCATATTTGCAGAAGGTGGTGCAACACCCTCAGGTCATCCAGATGCATGATGGGGTGCTTCACATCCGCGATGTGCAAGGTCCCAAGGGGACGGGAAGAGTGGAGGCCAGGCTTGAAGCTATGGAGCAGGAGGTCTTCCGGTGCAAGGGGATGGTGGAGCGTGGACTCAATGCCAATCACCTGATGATCACGAACCTTACCTATGACCTCAAGGTGGATGGCAACTCCATGAAGGACATCGTATTCATCTTCAACGAGAAAATCAACTTCCTCCGAAGCCAGATCTATGATCTCCAAAACCAAGTCTTTGAATATGAGGTGAGGTTTAGAGGTATGAGTTTGGCTGCCAGTTGCAGGACCCATGAAACTCACTCCTCCTCTTATGATGGTGGACCTCTGCCATGGAAACCCAAGGGAAAGATCGCTACTTCATCACCACCACCTTTTTCTTCATCACCAAAAGAAAATTGAGTATTGGGTATGGGCACTCCCCTTGGCTTACGCCAAGCTTGGGGGAGGTGCCCCAGTATCGTATCACCTCCACTATCTTTTTCCTTTACTTATGTTAGTTCGATCCATAGTTATATTTTGCTTTAGATGAATAAAAGTTTAGTTCGATCCTTTCTTTTTGAGAGTTTTCTTAGTGATCTATCCTTGTAATCATGTGCGAGATGTATAATAAGGTTTAGTTTGAGTTTTGCTTTCTTTACTTTCATGTTGCAATAAAAATAAAGGAAATAAATGAAAAAGATCATATGCTAATCTTATGGTAGATAATAACACCACATAAGGAAAAGTATAAGTAGAAAATTTTATTGGAGATTGACAAACATAGCATTGGTCAATGATGAAATTCATGAAAGAATTAATAAGGGAAGAGAAGATTCATATACAAATACACTATCTTAGAAATCTTTTGTGATTGTGAGCCCCCATCAAAATATTATATGCCAAAATTGTTGACATTGGACAAGGAAGACAACATAATGATTTATGTTTGTTCATATTCACATAGAAGTTATATTGTCATAGATCCTTCAACATGTGGTGCTTGCCCCCTATCTTCGCTAGCCAAAAATTCCTCACCAAGTAGAGATACTACTTGTGCATCCAAAAACCCTTAAACCCAAATCTTATTTTCAAGAGTCCAGCATACCTACCTAAGGATTGAGTAAGATCCTTCAAGTAAGTTGTCATCGGTGCAATAAGGCAATACAAATTGCTTCTAAAAGTGTTAGATCATTTAGTGTAAGAGAAAATTGAGAGTTGTACGAACTTGTGATAGCAAAGAATAAAAGCGACAGACTGCAAAATAAAGGTTGCTATCATAAGGGGCAATATAACGTGATGTTCTATTGCACTAAGGGATTGAGCATATAAACAAAAAGCGCATGGCAACCTCTGCTTCCCTCTGTGAAGGGCCTATCTTTTACTTTATTGTATTTACTTTTATGCAAAGAGTCAGGTTTTCTCTCTCTTTCCCTTTTTATTTTCTCTTTTGGCAAGCATCATGTGGTGAGGAAAGATCTAGGCACATATCCAGTTGGATGTAGGTAGCATGGGTTATTATTGTTGACATCACCCTTGAGGTGAATACATTGGGAGGCGAAACTATAAGCCCCCATCTTTCTATGTGTCTGGTTGAAACATTTTGCTCATGTGTATGCGGTGAGTGTTAGCAATCATAGAAGACTATAAGATGGTTGAGTATGTGGACTTACCTAAAGGCTTCGATACGTGACCCTTCCTGAAAAAATGATGAATTATAGATGCAAAGTTGACTGAGAACATAGTTTTTTGGTTTCCAATAGAGTTTATGATTTATACTTCGATGGCATGATGAATTGTTACTTATTCATGAGAAGTCTATGATAAAAATTCTATGATAAAATTTTATGTTTAAGTTTGTTGCTATTATAATAATTCACATGATGCTTCTATGTCCGTATTTCATTTTTATCAACACCTATCTCTCTAAGCATGTGGACATGTTTTTCGATTTCGGTTTTCACTTGAGGACAAGCGAGGTCTAAGCTTGGGGGAGTTGATACGTACATTTTGCATCATGTTTACCTATTGTTATTTATAATGCTTTAATGCATAATAATGCTTTTTGGAGTAATTCTAATGCCTTTTCTCTCATAATTCACAAGGTTCACACAAAGAGGGAGAATTCCGGTAGCTGGAAATCTGGACCTGAAAAAGCTATGTCAGGCTACCTATTCTGCACAACTCCAAATGAGCTGAAACTTCACGGGGAATTTTTATGGAATAAATAAGAAATATTGGAGCAAATAACTACGAGAGGGGGGCCACTTAATGAGCACAAGACACCAGGGCACGCCTGGTCCCTAGGCGCGCCCTGGTTGATTGTGCTCAGCCCAGCCCACCTAAGGTGCCCATCTTCTGGTATATAAGTCATTTTGACCTAGAAAAAAATAAGGAGAGGACTTTTGGGACTGAGCGCCGCCATCTTGAGGCGGAACTGGGGCAGGAGCACTTTTGCCCTTCGGCGGAGCGATTTCGTCAGAGGAACTTCCCTCCCTGAGGGGGAAATCATCCTCATCATCATCACCAACAACTCTCCCATCTTGGGGAGGGCAATCTCCATCAACATCTTCAACAGCACCATCTCATCTCAAACCCTAGTTCATCTCTTGTGTTCAATCTTTGTACTGGAACTATAAATTGGTGCTGGTGGGTGAGTAGTAGTGTTGATTACATCTTGTAGTTGATTACTATATGGTTTATTTGGTGGAAGATTATATGTTCAAAACCAATATGCCATTTAATACCCCTCTGATCTTGAGCATGATTATCATTTGTGAGTAGTTACTTATGTTCCTGAGGTCACAGGACAAATCTTGTTGCAAGTAATCATGTGAACTTGATATGTGTTCGATATTTTGATAGTATGTATGTTGTGATTCCCTTAGTGGTGTCATGTGAACGTCGACTACATGAAACTTCACCATATTTAGTCCTACGGGAATGCATTGTGGAGTAGTAATTAGATGATGGGTTGCGAGAGTGACAGAAGCTTAATCCCTAGTTTATGCGCTATTCCGTAAGGGACCGATTGGATCCAAAAGTTTAATGCTATGGTTAGAATTTATTCTTAATACTTTTCTCGTAGTTGTGGATGCTTGCGAGGGGGTTAATCATAAGTAGGAGGTTTGTTCAAGTAAGAACATCACCTAAGCACCAATCCACCCACATATCAAATTATCAAAGTAGCAAACACGAATCGAACCAACATGATGAAAGTGACTAGATGAAATTCCCGTGTACCCTCAACAACGCTTTGCTTATTATAAGAGGTTGTTTTGGTGTGTACTTTGCCTCAAAAGGATTGGGCTACCTTGCTTGAAGGAAATATGCCCTAGAGGCAATAATAAAGTTATTATTTATTTCCTTATATCATGATAAATGTTTATTATTCATGCTAGAATTGTATTGACTGGAAACATAATACTTATGTGAATACATAGACAAACAGAGTGTCACTAGTATGCCTCTACTTGACTAGCTCGTTGATCAAAGATGGTTATGTTTCCTAACCATTGACATGAGTTGTCATTTGATTAACGGGATCACGTCATTAGGAGAATGATGTGATTGACTTGACCCATTCCGTTAGCTTAGCACTCGATCGTTTAGTATTCTGCTATTGCTTTCTTCATGACTTATACATGTTCCTATGACTATGAGATTATGCAAGTCCCGTTTACCGGAGGAACACTTTGTGTGCTACCAAACGTCACAACGTAACTGGGTGATTATAAAGGTGCTCTACAGATGTCTCCGAAGGTACTTGTTGGGTTGGCGTATTTCGAGATTAGGATTTGTCACTCCGATTGTCGGAGAGGTATCTCTGGGCCCACTCAGTAATGCACATTACTATAAGCCTTGCAAGCATTGCAACTAATGAGTTAGTTGCGGGATGATGTATTATAGAATGAGTAAAGAGACTTGCCGGTAACGAGATTGAACTAGGTATTAAGATACCGACGATCGAATCTCGGGCAAGTAACATACCGATGACAAAGGGAACAACGTATGTTGTTATGCGGTTTGACCGATAAAGATCTTCGTAGAATATGTAGGAGCTAATATGAGCATCCAGGTTCCGCTATTGGTTATTGACCGGAGATGTGTCTCGGTCATGTCTACATAGTTCTCAAACCCGTAGGGTCCGCACGCTTAAAGTTCGATGACGGTTATATTATGAGTTTATGTGTTTTGATGTACCGAAGGTAGTTCGGAGTCCCGGATGTGATCACGGACATGACGAGGAGTCTCGAAATAGTCGAGACATATAGATTGATATGTTGGAAGCCTATATTTGGATATCGGAAGTGTTCCGGGTGAAATTGGGATTTTAC
>NC_041384.1:464414944-464481764 GCF_002162155.2 Triticum dicoccoides | reverse complement strand
AGAGGGGCGGCCAGGGCAGGCCGCGCACCCCCTCCCCCTCTAGTCCGAATTGGACAAGGAGGGGGGAGGCGCCCCCCTTTCCTTCCTCTCTCCCTCCTCCTCCCCCCTTCTCATACTCCAACTAGGTAAGGAGGGAGTCCTACTCCCGGTGGGAGTAGGACTCCTCCCTGGCGCGCCTCCTCCTGGCCGGCCGCCTCTCCCCCTTGCTCCTTTATATACGGGGGCAGGGGGCACCTCTAGAGATAACAATTGATCTTTTGGATCTCTCAGCCGTGTGCAGTGCCCCCCTCCACCATAGTCCACCTCGATAATATCGTAGTGGTGCTTAGGCGAAGCCCTGCATCGGTAGAACATCATCATCATCACCATGCCGTCGTGCTGATGGAACTCTCCCTCAAAGCTCGGCTGGATCGGAGTTCGAGGGACATTATCGAGCTGAACGTCTGCTGAACTCGGAGGTGTCGTACGTTCGATACTTGATCAGTCGGATCGTGAAGACGTACGACTACATCAAACGTGTTGTGCTAACGCTTCCGCTTTCGGTCTACGAGGGTACGTGGACAACACTCTTCCCTCTCGTTGCTATGCATCGCCATGATCCTGTGTGTGCGTAGGAAACTTTTTGAAATTACTACGTTCCCCAACATTGCTGCGCTTTTTTTACTATTACTGTTACTTGCTCATTACAAATTATCTTTCTATCAAACTACTCTGTTACTTACAATTTCAACACTTGCAAACATCACCTTGCTGAAAACTACTTGTCATTTCCTTATGCTCCTCGTTGGGTTCGACACTCTTACTTATCGAAAAGGCTACAATTGATCACATATACTTGTGGGTCATCAGAAGCCTCCGTGGCCGTTGGCTGCGCGGCTGGCGGGGTGGGACCTGTTTCCTTGAGCACCCTAGTGGGGCACACGGAGCCTGCAGGAGGGGGCCCGGCTGCCTTTCACCTGAGGATGCCCCGCCCAGTGCCCACGCGATCGGGGGAGCGGACTCCACCCTCCTGGATGCCCCGTCAATGTCTGGGGAGGCTGTAAGCGGAGGCTCGTCAGTGTCATCATCATCCTCGATGCAAGAAGGATCTAGAGTCGCAACGGTGGCGACGCCCTCCCAAGGTCGTCCTCCTCCATTTCTTCCAAGTCCTCGTCGCTAGGGGTGGGCATATTAATAGAGAACCGTTGTACCGAACCGAAAGAACCGGAGCCGAAGCCGAATGGACCGAAACCGAAAAGTTTGGTTCCTATTTCGGTTATTAAATCTATGAAACCGAAATTTATTCTGTAATTTCGGTTTTAACACTTGGTTAACCGAAACTACCTAATAACCCGAAACTACAGACCATGCCTCGCACCTCCTTTTTTCTGTCGAGAAATACGCCACGCACCTCCTGTATTCTCCCCGCTGTCCTAGGTCAGCTGACTCAGCTAACCCAACACGGCAGCTCCAACTCTCTCTATGCCTTTTTCACTTGTCTCAGTTTAACCACTAATAAACATATTTGAACGTCATGAAGCTAGCAATCGGCCCATGCAAAAATATATTTATTATAGTACGCCAGCTTGTGGTTGTACCACATCGGATAGCCACTGAGAAAGAAAGCCTACGAAAGACAATAAAAGGAAGCTAACTGGCCATTTGTTTCATGCGCCTGCTCGTACCAAAACGTGAGGAGGTAATTTCCAAAAAAAGTACGGACATAGGCTAAGGAAGAAAATGTATCCTTGCGCCTGGAGTTTGGATCTATTCGGTTGGAACCGATGACAGAACCGATTGTCTGGATCCAAGAAAACACGGTTACCTAATTCTGCAGGAGCCGATCGGTCTGCAATTTTAAAAAACCAAAAAACTTTGTGACTTGGAAAACTGAACCGGTCGGTCTGGTTAGACCGAATGCCCAGGCCTACTCGTCGCCATCACTATCGCCGGAGGATAACACCACGGGCGAACTGGTGTGGTCACGCGGCTCGAGCCCCCACTCGTCGAATGTGGGCATAGCTGTGACCAGCTCCTCCTTGTCTTCGCGGCTGTACAGTGGGGCGGCGGCCTCAGGAAGGTCTCCGGGGACGAAGCCAAGTAGGTTCATCAGGGCCCCCTCCAGCTCCTCAACCATCAGGCTGGCGACTTGCAGCCTCATCGCGTTCCCCGCGCCGTCATACTCCCACAAGGGCTGCGAGTGCTCTTGGAGTGGCGCGAGGTGATGCGACAGCAACTCCTTCATGATTGTCGCCCCCGTCACCTTCACCCTCACATGTGAAGCTATCCTCCTCGGGACGGGCTTTGCTCGAGGGTCAGCGAGCTTTGCGGAGCCCCAACCGGGGGCCTGCACGGGCTGCGCCATCGGGGTCATCAAGAGCGGGTCTGTGTCGCGGGCATCCATGAAGATCCTACGCTGCCAGAAGCCTTCCACCTTCTTCCTAGCTTTCAAGAGGGAGTTCCCGATGTGCACATCGACCAAGGGATTGGGAAAAGACTCTCTAGGGCAGCCGGTCAACACGACCGGCAGACGAACCCTAGGTACGGGCGGCACGGCCCCCAGCGACGGACATTGAGGCCGACCATCCCGGAGGCGACACGCGAAGTAGAAGCGGTGGGCGATGGTTAGGGTTGGATAGGTTAGGCTGATACCATGTTAGAAGGGAGATAAAGATTGGTGGAATCGAAGATTGTATTGCTTGAACCTCGTTGGCATATATATATAGGAGTACAATGACCAACTTGGAGCGGATGACAAGGCAGGACCAAATCCTAGTCTATCATATACTCCGTCCGTCTGAAAATACTTGTCATCAAAATGGACAAAAAGGGATGTATCTAGAACTAAAATACATCTAGATACATCCTCTTTTATTCATTTTGGTGACAAGTATTTCCGGACGGAGGGAGTACTTTCTAATCATCATATACTCAACAGTATTTTAGCCGGTATCATGCACTTGGGAGTAACAAACACGCTGATGTGGCATATGATATGTCTCTGTCGTATCTATAATTTTTTATTGTTCCATGCCAATATTATACATCTTTCACATATTTTTGGCAACATTTTATATGATTTATTGGACTAACCTATTGATCCAGTGCCCAGTGCCAGTTCCTTTTTTTTCCATGTTTTTTGTTTCGTAGAATATCCATATCAAACGAAGTTCAAATGCAACAAATATTTACGAAAAATTATTTTGGAATATTTATGAATTTTGGGAGGTGGAATCAACGCAAACGAAGGCCCACAGTGGCCACAAGACACCTGGGCGCGTCAGGCAGCCCAGGCGCGTGGTGGTGGGTTGTGCTCTCCTCGTATGTCGGTTGGAGCTCTACTTCGGGTGCAAGGAAGCTTATATCCGGAAAAAAATCATGTTAAAATCTCAACGCAATCGGAGTTATGGATCTCCGGGAATATAAGAAATGGTTTTTGGCCAGATCTGGGGAGTGCGAAATAGAGGAGAACAGAGAGACATATCCAATCTTGGAGGGGCTCCCGCCCCTCCACCGCCAAGAAGGCCATGGACTAGAGGGGGAACCCTCCTCCCATCTAGGGGGAGGCCAAGGAAGAAGAAGAAGAAGGAGGGGGGCTCTCTCCCTGATACGTCTCCAATGTATCTATAATTTTTGATTGTTCCATGCTATTATATTATCTGTTTTGGATGTTAATGGGCTTTAACACTTTTAAATTATTTTTGGGACTAACCTATTAACCGGAGGCCCAGCCCAAATTGTTGTTTTTTTGCCTATTTTAGTGTTTCGTAGAAAAGGAATAACAAACGGAGTCCAAACGGAATGAAACCTTCGGGAACGTGATTTTTGGAACAAACGTGATCCAGAGGACTTGGAGTGGACGTCAAGAAATGAACGAGGTGGCCACGAGGCAGGGGGCGCGCCTACCCCCTGGGCACGCCCTCCCCCTCACGGGCCCCTCGTGGCTCCACCGGCCTACTTCTTCCTCCTATATATACCTACGTACCCCGAAAACATCCAGGAGCATCACGAAACCCTATTTCCAGCACCGCAATCTTATGTACCCAAGAGATCCCATCCTGGGGCCTTTTCCGAAGCTCCGCCAGAGGGGGCACTGATCACAGAGGGCCTTTACATCAACTCCATGCCCCCTCCGATGATGTGTGAGTAGTTTACCTCAGACCTTCGGGTCCATAGCTAGTAGCTAGATGGCTTCTTCTCTCTCTTTGGATCTCAATACAAAGTTCTCCTTGATTCTCTTGGAGATCTATTCGATGTAACCTTCTTTTGCGGTGTGTTTGTCGAGATCCGATGAATTGTGGGTTTATGATCAAGTCTATCTATGAACAATATTTGAATCTTCTCTGAATTCTTTTATGTATGATTGGTTTATCTTTGCAAGTCTCTTCGAATTATCAGTTTGGTTTGGCCTACTAGATTGATCTTCCTTGCAATGGGAGAAGTGCTTAGCTTTGGGTTCAATCTTGCGGTGCTCAATCCCAGTGACAGAAAGGGAAACGACACGTATTGTATTGTTGCCATCGAGGATAAAAAGATGGGCTTTATATCATATTTCATGAGTTTGTCCCTCTACATCATGTCATCTTGCTTAAGGTGTTACTTTGGTCTTATGAACTTAATACTCTAGATGCATGCTGGATAGCGGACGATGTGTGGAGCAATAGTAGTAGATGCAGGCAGGAGTCGGTCTACTTGTCTTGGACGTGATGCCTATATACATGATCATACCTAGATATTCTCATAATCATTCGCTTTTCTATCAATTACTCGATAGTAATTTGTTCACCCACCGTAATACTTATGCTATCTTGAGAGAAGCCACTAATTAAACCTATGGCCCCCGGGTCTATTTTCCATCATACAAGTTTCCAATCTATTTTCTTTTGCAATCTTTACTTTCAATCTATATCATAAAAATACCAAAAATATTTATCTTATTATTATTATTATCTCTATCAGATCTCACTCTTGCAAGTGGCCGTGAAGGGATTAACAACCCCTTTATCACGTTGGTTGCGAGGTTCTTATTTGTTTGTGTAGGTACGAGGTGACTCGCGCGTGGTCTCCTACTGGATTGGTACATTGGTTCTCAAAAACTGAGGGAAATACTTACGCTGCTTTGCTGCATCACCCTTTCCTCTTCAAGGGAAAACCAACACAGTGCTCAAGAGGTAGCAAGAAGGATTTCTGGCGCTGTTGCCGGGGAGTCTACGCACAAGTCAAGACATACCAAGTACCCATCACAAACTCTTATCCCTCGCATTACATTATTTTCCATTTGCCTCTCGTTTTCCTCTCCCCCACTTCACCCTTGCCGTTTTATTCGCCCTTTTTCTGTTCGCCTTCTTCCGGTATGTATAAGTCTTTGTGTTTCCATGTGCCTTCTATTTGCTTGCATCTTTGCTTACTAAAAATCTATTGATATGGATCCACTTAAAGTGTTCTACTTGGATCATCTTCGATCCTTATGCGCTCGTGCTGAAACCCCAACTAGCCTAGTTGATGGGAAATCTTTAGATGAGCATGCGCATTTTATGTGTCACCATTTGTTAGAAAAAGGGAGACTCTTATGGGATCAAATAAACAGACTGCTATGTTATGCTCGGAAACTTTGTGAAATTTGTGATCTTACTTGTTGCTCTAAGAACCCTAAAACCCATCTCCCCTACCTATGTGAGTTTAATGATAATGAAATCTTATCTTCTTATGCAAAGGGTGTTTATAGTTACTACGATATCAAACAAATTGAAGAATTTGTTGCTTTTAAGGGTGCTTATTAAGTTGCTTCTTTGATTCAAAAGTATGATATTACTCTCTACGAATCTAAATTTTTTGACATACTTAAATATTGCTATGAAAACTATGCTCATAATGTCTATGTCAAAGAATTTATTGAAAGAATGACCATTGCTTCGGAAGAAAATAATGATATGCATGAATCTATAGATAATTATGATTCCAATGATTTGATTGAAATATCCCTTGATGAACATGATGCTTGCTATTCTTGTGGTCATGATACCAATATTTATGAAGATGAGTTTGCTATAGTACCTCAAGTTAAACATGAGATCGTTGCTATTGCACCCATACTTGATAGTTCCTTCGATGAAAAGCATGATTGCAATGATGTTATTATAAATTCTCTTACCTTCAATTGTTTAAATGATATGCAAAACCCTAAGCTTGGGGATGTTAGTTTTGCTATGTCCACTACTTGTTGCAATGATCATGATTGGGGTGATTCTTCTTACGATCTCGAAAATTTATTTACTCTCCATGATGAGTATGAGATTGATAATAATGTTTGCAATATTATTGAAAGTGGGTTTGGAAGAGTGTCAACTTTACATCCCATATATTTGTATAATGTTCAATCTTATGAATTTTTTGATAAAAGTGGGTTTGGAGAGGTCATGACTTTAGTTAATGTTAATCCCACTATTTTGGAAGAGTGTCAACTTTGCATGCACGTGGATCGTGTTGAAAATATTTTATGTGATAGCTATTTTGTTGAATTTGCTTATGATCCCACATTTAATTATTATGAGAGAGGAAAATATGGTTGTAGAAATTTTCATGTTACTAAATTACCTCTCGTTATGTTGAGATTGCTATTGTTTCTTTCCGCTTCCTTGCATATGCTAGTTTTTGCCTGCCTTGATAATTTGTTTGCCTATAAGATGCCTATGCATAGGAAGTATGTTAGACTTAGATGTGTTTGTCACATGTTTCATGATGCTCTTTTTGTACTTCAATTCTTGTCTTTCATGTGAGCATCATTAAAATTATCAATGCCTAGCTAAAAGGCTTTAAAGAAAAGTGCTTGCTGGGAGGCAACCCAATATTTTTCCTTTCTGTTTAGTAATAAATAATTTATCTAGCCTCTGTTTTTTGTGTTTTTTGTGTTTAATTAGTGTTTGTGCCAAGTAGAACCGTTGGGAAGACTTGGGGAAAGTCTTTTTGATCTTGCTGTAAAAAACAGAAACTTTAGCATTCACGATAATTGCTGCCATTTTTTTTACTGGAGAGTGCTATTTAGTTAATTCTTTTTGAAGATGATTAATAGATAAATTCCTCACGTCCAGCAATTTATTTTAGAATTTTTAGGGTTCCATAAGTAGTCTAAACCTACAGATTACTACAGACTGTTCTGTTTTTGACAGATTCTTTTTTTCGTGTGTTGTTTGCTTATTTTGATGAATCTATGGCTAGTAATAGAGTTTATGAACCATAGAAAAGTTGGAATACATTAGGTTTAACACCAATATAAATAAAGAATGAGTTCATTACAGTACCTTGAAGTGGTGTTTGTTTTCTTTTACTAACGGAGCTCATGAAGATTTCCTTTTAAGTTTTGTGTTGTGAAGTTTTCAAGTTTTGGGTAAAGATTTGATGGATTATGAAACAAGGAGTGGCAAGAGCCTAAGCTTGGGGATGACCAAGGCATCCCAAGGTAAAATCCAAGGACAACTAAAAGCCTAAGCTTGGGTATGCCCCGGAAGGCATCCCCTCTTTCGTCTTCATCCATGGGTAACTTTACTTGGAGCTATATTTTTATTTGCCACATGATATGTGTTTTGCTTGGAGCGTCTTGTATGATTTGAGTCTTTACTTTTTAGTTTACCACAATCATCCTTACTGTACACACCTTTTGGGAGAGACAAACATCAATTGGAATTTATTAGAATACTCTATGTGCTTCACTTATATCTTTTGAGCTATATAGTTTTCGCTCTAGTGCTTCGCTTATATCTTTTAGAGCATGGCAGTGGTTCTATTTTATAGAAATAATTGATCTCTCATGCTTCACTTATATCATTTGAGAGTCCTTTAGAACAGCATGGTAATTCACTTTGGTTATAAAATTTAAATGCTAAGAGAAGTTGGATGCTTGATAGATGGTTTTGAGATATAAACGTGGTAATATTAGAGGTGTGCTAGTTGAGTAATTGTGAAATTGATGAATGCTTGTGTTGAAGTTGGCAAGTCCCATAACATGCATGTATGGTAAACATTATGTGACAAATTTGAAACATGGGGTGCTCTTTGATTGCTTTCCTTATGAGTGGCGGTCGGGGACGAGCGATGGTCTTTTCCTACCAATTTATCCCCCTAGGAGCATGCACGTAGTGCTTGGTTTTGATGACTTGTAGATTTTTGCAATAAGTATGTGAGGTATTTATGACTAATGTTGAGTCCATGGATTATACGCACTCTCACCCTTCCATCATTGCTAGCTTCTTTGGTACCATGCATTGCCCTATCTCACCTTGAGAGTTGGTGCAAACTTCGCCGGTGCATCCAAACCCCGTGATATGATACGCTCTATTACACATAAGCCTCCTTATATCTTCCTCAAAACAGCCACCATACCTACCTATCATGGCATTTCCATATCCATTCCGAGATATATTGCCATGCAACTTTCCACCGTTCCATTTATTATGACACACATCGTCATTGTCATATTGCTTTGCATGATCATGTAGTTGACATCGTATTTGTTGCAAAGCCATCGGTCATAAATTTTCATACAAGTCACTCTTGATTCATCGCAATCCCGGTACACTGCCAGAGGCATTCACATAGAGTCATATTTGATTTTAAGTATCGAGTTATAATTCTTGAGTTGTAAGAAAATAAAAGTGTGATGATCATTATTAGAGCATTGTGCCAGTGAGGAAAGGATGATGGAGACTATGATTCCCCCACAAGTCGGGATGAGACTCCGGACAAAAAATAAATAAATAAAAGGAGAAAAGAGGCCAAAGAAAAAAAGGAAAGAAGGCCCAAATAAAAAAAGAGAAAAAAATAAATGAGAGAAAAAGAGAGAAGGGGCAATGTTACTATCCTTTTTCCACACTTGTGCTTCAAAGTAGCACCATCATCTTCATGATAGAGAGTCTCTTGTTTTGTCACTTTCATATACTAGTGGGAATTTTTCATTATAGAACTTGGCTTGTATATTCCAATGACGGGCTTCCTCAAATTCCCTAGGTCTTCGTGAGCAAGCAAGTTGGATGCACACCCACTTAGTTTCTTTGATGAGCTTTCATATATTTATAGCTCTAGTGCATCCATTGCATGGCAATCCCTACTCCTTGCATTGACATCAATCGGTGGGCATCTCCATAGCCCATTGATTATCCGCGTCAATGTGAGACTTTCTCCCTTTTTGTCTTCTCACACAACCTCAATCATCATATTCTATTCCACCCATAGTGCTATGTCCATGGCTCGCGCTCATATATTGCGTAAAAGTTGAAAGAGTTTGAAAAGGCTAAGTATGAAACAATTGCTTGGCGTGTCATCGGGGTTGTGCATGATGAGAGCATTGAAGCATGGCCAAACTATATGACTTTGTAGGGATAAGTTTTCTTTGGATATGGTATTTTGATAAGACATAATTGCTTGATTAACATACTTGGAGTATTACTATTTTTATGTCAACAATAAACTTTTATCTTGAATCTTTGGAATCTGAACATTCATGCCACAATAGAGAAAATTACATTGAGAAATATGTTAGGAAGCATTCCACATCAAAAATTCTGTTTTATCATTTTCCTACTCGAGGACGAGCAGGAATTAAGCTAGGGGATGCTTGATATGACTCCAACGTATCTATAATTTTTGATTGTTCCATGCTATTATCTTATCTGTTTTGGATGTTAATGGGCTTTATTTTACACTTTTATATTATTTTTGGGACTAACCTATTAACCGGAGGCCCAGCCGAAATTGCTGTTTTTTTGCCTATTTCAGTGTTTTGTAGAAAAGGAATATCAAACAGAGTCCAAACAGAATGAAACCTTCGGGAACGTGATTTTTGGAACAAACGTGATCCAGAGGACTTGGAGTGGACGTCAAGAAACGAACAAGGTGGCCACGAGGCAGGGGGCGCGCCTACCCCCTAGGCGCGCCCTCCCCCCTCGTGGGTCCCTCGTGGCTCCACCGACCTACTTCTTCCTCCTATATATACCTATGTACCCCGAAAACATCCAGGAGCACCACAAAACCCTATTTCCATGGTCGCAACCTTCTGTACCCAAGAGATCCCATCTTGGGGCCTTTTCTGGAGCTCCGCCGGAGGGGGCATTGATCACAGAGGGCCTTTACATCAACTCCATGGCCCCTCCGATGATGTGTGAGTAGTTTACGTCAGACCTTCAGGTCCATAGCTAGTAGCTAGATGGCTTCTTCTCTCTCTTTGGATCTCAATACAAAGTTCTCCTCGATTCTCTTGGAGATCTATTCGATGTAACCTTCTTTTGCGGTGTGTTTGTCGAGATCCGATGAATTGTGGGTTTATGATAAGGTCTATCTATGAACAATATTTGAATCTTCTCTGAATTCTTTTATGTATGATTGGTTTATCTTTGCAAGTCTCTTCGAATTATCAGTTTGGTTTGGCCTACTAGATTGACCTTTCTTGCAATGGAGAAGTGCTTAGCTTTGGGTTCAATCTTGCGGTGCTCAATCCCAGTGACAGAAAGGGAAACGACACGTATTGTATTGTTGCCATCCAGGATAAAAAGATGGGATTTATACCATATTTCATGAGTTTATCCCTCTACATCATGTCATCTTGCTTAAGGCGTTACTCTGTTCTTATGAACTTAATACTCTAGATGCATGCTGGATAGCGGTCGATGTGTGGAGTAATAGTAGTAGATGCAGGCAGGTGTCGGTCTACTTGTCTCGGACATGATGCCTATATACATGATCATACCTATATATTCTCATAATTATTCGCTTTTCTATCAATTGCTCGATAGTAATTTGTTCACCCACCGTAATACTTATGTTATCTTGAGAGAAGCCACTAGTGAAACCTATGGCCCCCGGGTCTATTTTCCATCATACAAGTTTCCAATCTATTTTATTTTGCAATCTTTACTTTCAATCTACATCATAAAAATACCAAAAATATTGATCTTATTATTATTATCTCTATCAGATCTCACTCTTGCAAGTGGCCGTGAAGGGATTGACAACCCCTTTATCACGTTGGTTGCGATGTTCTTATTTGTTTGTGTAGGTACGAGGTGACTCGCGCGTGGTCTCCTACTGGATTGATACCTTGGTTCTCAAAAATTGAGGGAAATACTTACGCTGCTTTGCTGCATCACCCTTTCCTCTTCAAGGGAAAACCAACACAGTGCTCAAGAGGTAGCACTCCCCCTCTCTCCTGGTGGTGCCGGAACGCCGCCGGGGCAAGGATTATGACGGCTGTCTACATCAACATCCTTTCTACCATCAACACCAACTTTCTCCCCCTCTATGAAGCGGTGTAACACCCCTTCTCCCCATTGTAATCTCCACTTAAACATGGTGCTCAACACTATGTATTATTTCCCAATGATATGTGGTTATCCTATGATGTTTGAGTAGATCTATTTTGTCCTATGGGTTAATCATGATCTTGGTTGGTATGATTGTATATTTTATTTACGATGCTATCCTACGGTGCCCTTCGTCTCATGCAAACGTGAGGGGTCCCCGCTGTAGGGTGTTGCAATACTTTCATGGATTGCTTATTGTCGGTTGCCGGGGTGACAACAACCTGAACACGGATAAGTGGGCTATGGCGTATGGGACTAAAGAGGACTTGATACTTGATGCTATGGTTGGGTTTCACGACCTTAACGATCTTTAGTAGTTGCGGATGCTTGGTAGAGTTCCAATCATAAGTGCATATGATCCAAGTAGAGAAAGTATGTTAGCTCATGCCTCTCCCTCATATAAAATTGCAAGAATGATTACCGGTCTAGTTATCGATTGCCTATGGACAAATGACTTTCTTGTTAACAAAAGCTATCTACTTTTATTACCTTGCACTTTATTCGTAGTTTTATTCTCGCAAAGTACTTCTAGTTTTATTCTTGTTCTAGGTAAAACAAATGTTAAGTGTGCGTAGAGTTGTATCGGTGGTCGATAGAACATGAGGGAATATTTGGCCTGCCTTTAGCTCCTCGTTGGGTTCGACACTCTTATTTATCGAAAAAGGCTACAAACGATCCCCTATACTTGTGGGTTATGAAGACCTTTTTCTGGCGCCGTTGGGAGCAATATCGTGGGGTGAATATTCTCATGTGTGCTTGTTTGCTTTATCCCTAAGTAGTTTTTATTTTCTATTCTAAGTTGTTTTGTATCTTTAATTATGGATATGGAACATGAAATGCAAAAAAAATTAGTGGTACTTGCTACTCATGGAGATGGGAACCTCCTAAAACCCTCGATGCTTGTTATGTGAAAAATAGTATGCACTACTTTGATAATCCTGAGAAAATCCCATTCAACTTGATAGTGGGAGACATGTTGGATCAACGTGAATACTTTAGGGATTATCGCTTGATACAAAAAGGGAAACTATTATGGGATCAAATTCATATGTTGCATTGGTATACTCAGAATTTATGCTCTAGATATGATTATACTTGTTGCTCTAGGATGAAGGCTCCACACCTTCCCTTTTCATGTGAATTTAGTGGTAATGAAACCTTGGCTTCTTATGCTGATGGTAGATATGATTATTATGATGTGGAACGAATAGAGGAATTTGTTGCTTTTAAGGGTTCTTATGAAACTGAATCTCTGTTTGAAAAGTATGATGATTATGATGATTCTTTTTATAGACCTGAAAATTTTGTCATCCTTAAATATTGCTATGAAACTTATACATACAATGCCGATATTGATGTGTTTATTGAGAAAGTCTTCGCTGTCCAAGAAGAGACTAATATTTTGCAGGAGTCTATGGAAGAAGAAATTGATGAAACTGTGAGCTCATTGGATGAAAAAGATGAGGATGAGAGCGAAGAACAAAAGGAGGAAGAGCGGACACCCGTGCCCACCTTCTAATGAGAGTAACTCTTTATCTCATACATTGTTTAATTTCCCTTTGTGCTTACCGAAGGATGAATGCTATAATAATTGCTATGAGCCCATTGATTCGTTTGAAATATCCCTTTTTGATGAAATCGATGCTTGCTGTGCTTGTGGCCCTGATGCCAATTTGAATTATGCTATGGAGATGAACTTGCTATAGTTCCTTATGTTAAGAATTAAATTGTTGCTATTTCACCCACACATGATAGTCCTATTATCTTTTTGAATTCTCCCAACTATACTATATCGGAGAAGTTTGCTCTTATTAAGGATTACATTGATGGGTTGCCTTTTACCGTTGCACATGATAATTTTGATGAATATATTATGCATGTGCTTGCTGCTCCTACTTGAAATTATTATGAGAGAGGAACTACATCTCCGCCAATCTATGTTTCCAACATGATAGAGTTGCAAGAAACTGTTTATGCTATGTATTGGCCATTACATGATGTGCATGAATTGTTCTTGTATGACATGCCGATGCATAGAAAGAGAGTGAGACTTCATCATTACATGATTTATGTTGCTTTGTGCTCACTACTAAATTATAAATCATTGTTAATTAAAATTGGCTTTGATATACCTATCCGGGTGGATCCATTACTTGATCACTTTATGCCTAGCTTAATGGCTTTAAAGAAAGTGCTGCGAGGGAGACAACCCGGAAGTTTTAGAGAGTCATTTATTTGTGTCGAGTGCTTTTATAAAGTTTAAAAACAAAAAAATATATAGGGGAACTTAAAACTTCACAAAAAGAAAAGTGAAAGTGAGAAAGACGAACACCCTTGAAGTGGGAGACGTCCTTGAACTTTGTTCATGCCCATGGAAACTTTGTGAATCTCGAGTACAAAAACTTTTCAACAAAAATAATTACCCCCTTGTACAAATCCATTGTATCATAAAAATAATGTGCCAAGATTTGCCTTCAGGACGATTAGATTGCTTGTTGGTATGTGCGGTGCAAAAACAGAAAAATTGACTGTAGTGCGCGATTTTACATTTTTTACTCGAACGTCGAAAGTTCCTGAAACTTTTTGCACATTATTTTTTTTATTTTGTACTAACTTTTCAAAAAATTTGGAGTACCAGAAGTATGGATGTTCAGATTGCTACAGACTGTCCTGTTTAAGACATTTTTGATGCATTGTTTTTCTTGTTTTGATGAAACTATCTATTCTATTGGTTGTATAAGTGATAGTCTCCAACGTATCTATAATTTTTGATTGTTGCATGCTATTATATTATCTGTTTTGGATGCTTTATATGCATTTATATGCTATTTTATATGATTTTTTGGGACTAACCTATTAACCTAGAGCCCAATTTCTGTTTTTTCCTTGTTTTTGAGCTTCGCAGAAAGGGAATATCAAACGGAGTCCAATTGACCTAAAAATTTACGGAGATTATTTTTGGACCAAAAGAAGCCCCCGAAGCAAAGGAGTTGGTCCAGAAGAGCCACGAGGCCTCCATAAGGGTGGAGGGCACGCCCTCTGACCTTGTGAGCCCCTCGTGGACTCCCCTGACTTGTTCTCGACGCCAATACCTCTTATATCCCCAAACCTCCAGAACAGAACCTAGATCAGGAGTTCCGCCGCCGCAAGCCTCTATAGCCACGAAAAACCAATCGGGAGCCTGTTCTGGCACCCTGCGGGAGGGGAAAACCATCACCAGTGGCCATCTTCATCATCCCGGCGCTCTCCGTGACGAGGAGCGAGGAGTTCACCCTCGGGGCTGAGGGTATGTACCAGTAGCTATGTGTTTGATCTCTCTCTCTCTCTCTCTCTCTCTCTGTCTCGTGTTCTTGATTTGGCACGATCTTGATGTACCACGAGATTTGCTATTATAGTTGGATCTTATGATGTTTCTCCCCCTCTACCTTCTTGTAATGGATTGAGTTTTCCCTTTGAAGTTATTGTTGGGGAATGCAGTATTTCAAAATTTACCTACGATCATGCAAGATCTATCTAGGAGATGCATAGCAGCGAGCGGGGAGAGTGTGTCCACGTACCCTCGTAGATAGAAAGCGAAAGCGTTTAGTAACGCGGTTGATGTAGTCGAACGTCTTCGTGATTCAACGGATCCTAGCACCGAATGTACGACACCTCCATGTTCAGCACACGTTCAGCTCGATGACGTCCCTCAAGCTGTTGATCCAGTTGAGGACGAGGGAGAGTTTTGTCAGCACGACGGCGTGTTGATGGTGATGACGAAGTTACTGGCGCAGGGCTTCGCCTAAGCACTACGACGATATGACCGAGGTGTGTAACTGTGGAGGGGGGGCACCGCACACGGCTAAGAGAAGACTTGGTATGTCTTTGGGGTGCCCCCTCCCACGTATATAAAGGAGGGGGAAGAGGAGGCTGGCACAAGGGGGGACGCGCCATAGGGGGCAGTCCTACTTGGACTCCCGGTCCAAGTAGGATTCGCCCCCCCCCCTTTCCTATTCCAACTAGGAGGACAGAAGGAGGAAGAGGAGAGAAGGAAGAAGGGGGGCGCCGCCCCCACCCCTTGTCCAATTCGGATTGGCAAGGGGGCACGCACCACCTCCTGGCCGGCCCTCTCTCTTCTCCACTAAGGCCCATGTTGGCCCATTAACTTCCCGGGGGGTTTCGATAACCCCCGGTACTCCGGAACTTATCCGAAACTTCCCGAAACCATTCCGGTGTCTGAATGCAACCTTCCAATATATAAATCTTTACCTCTAGACCATTTCAACACTCCTCGTCATGTCGGTGATTTCATCCGAGACTCCGAACAATCTTTGGTCATCAAAACACATAACTCATAATCCAAATCGTCATCGGACGTTAAGCGTGCGGACCCTACGGGTTCGAGTACTATGTAGACATGACGGAGACACATCTCCGGTCAATAACCAATAGCGGAACCTGGATGCTCATATTGGCTCCTACATATTCTACGAAGATCTTTATCGGTCAAACCGCATAACAACATACATTATTCCCCTTGTCATCGGTACGTTACTTGCCCGAGATTCGATCGTCGGTATCATCATACCTAGTTCAATCTTGTTACCGACAAGTCTCTTTACTCGTTCCGTAATGCATCATAACGTAACTAAATCATTAGGCACATTGCTAGCAAGGCTCATAGTGTTGTGCATTACCTAGACGGCCCAAAGATACCTCTCCGATACATGGAGTGACAAATCCTAATCTCGATCTATGCCAACTCAACAAACACCATTGGAGACACCTGTAGAGCATCTTTATAATCACCCAGTTACGTTGTGATGTTTGATAGCACACAAGGTGTTCCTCCGATATTCGGGAGTTGCATAATCTCATAGTCAGAGGAACATGTATTAGTCATGAAGAAAGCAATAGCAATAAAACTAAACGATCATTATGCTAAGATAATGGATGGGTCTTGTCCATGACATCATTCTCTAATGATGTGATCCCATTCATCAAATGACAACACATGTCTATGGCTAGGAAACTTAACCATCTTTGATTAACGAGCTAGTTAAGTAGAGGCATACTAGGGACACTCTGTTTGTCTATGTATTCACACATGTACTAAGTTTCCGGTTAATACAATTCTAGCATGAATAATAAACATTTATCATGATATAAATAAATATAAATAACAACTTTGTTATTGCCTCTAGGGCATATTTCCTTCAGTCTCCCACTTGCACTAGAGTCAATAATCTAGATTACATAGTAATGATTCTAACACCCATGGAGTCTTGGTGCTGATCATGTTTTGCTCATGAGAGAGGCTTAGTCAACGGGTCTGCAATATTCAGATCCGTATGTATCTTGCAAATCTCTATGTCTCCCTCCTTGACTTGATCGCGGATGGAATTGAAGCGTCTTTTGATGTGTGTGGTTCTCTTGTGAAATCTGAATTCCTTTGCCAAGGCAATTTCTCCCGTATTGTCACAAAAGATTTTCATTGGACCCGATGCACTAGGTATTACACCTAGATCGGATATGAACTCCTTCATCCAGACTCCTTCATTTGCTGCTTCCGAAGCAGCTATGTACTCCGCTTCACACGTAGATCCTGCCACGACGCTTTGCTTGGAACTGCACCAAGTGACAGATCCACCGTTCAATATAAATACGTATCCGGTTTGTGACTTAGAGTCATCCGGATCTGTGTTAAAGCTTGCGTCGATGTAACCATTTACGATGAGCTCTTTGTCACCTCCATAAATGAGAAACATATCCTTAGTCATTTTCAGGTATTTCAGGATGTTCTTGACTGTTGTCCAGTGATCCACTCCTAGATTACTTTGGTACCTCCCTGCTAAACTTATAGCAAGGCACACATCAGGTTTGGTACACAACATTGCAAACATGATAGAACCTATGGCTGAGGCATAGGGAATGCCTTTCATTTTCTCTCTATCTTCTGCAGTGGTCGGGCATTGAGTCGGACTCAACTTCACACCTTGTAACACAGGCAAGAACCCTTTCTTTGACTGATCCATTTTGAACTTCTTCAAAACTTTGTCAAGGTATGTGCTTTGTGAAAGTCCAATTAAGCTTCTTGATCTATCTCTATAGATCTTGATGCCCAATATATAAGCAGCTTCACCGAGGTCTTTCATTGAAGAATTCTTATTCAAGTATCCTTTTATGCATCCAGAAATTTTGTATTATTTCCAATCAACAATATGTCATCCACATATAATATTAGAAATGCTTCAGAGCTCCCACTCACTTTCTTGTAAATACAGGCTTCTCCAAAAGTTTGTATAAAACCATATCCTTTGATCACACTATCAAAGCGTATATTCCAACTCTGAGAGGCTTGCATCAGTCCATAAATGGATCGCTGGAGCTTGCACACTTTGTTAGCGCCTTTAGGATCGACAAAACCTTCTGGTTGCATCATATACAACTCTTCTTTAAGATATCCATTAAGGAATGCAGTTTTGACATCCATTTGCCAAATTTCATAATCATAAAATGCTGCAATTGCTAACATGATTCAGACAGACTTAAGCATCGCTACGGGTGAGAAGATCTCATTGTAGTCAACTCCTCGAACTTGTTGAAAACCTTTCTTAACAAGTCGAGCTTTGTAGGTAGTAACATTACCACCAGCGTCAGTCTTCTTTTAAAGATCCATTTATTCTCTATTGCTTGCCGATCATTGGGCAAGTCATCCAAAGTCCACATGTATCCCATCTCAGATTTCATTGCCTCAAGCCATTTTGCGGAATCTGGGCACATCATCGCTTCCTCATAGTTCGTAAGTTCATCATGGTCAAGTTTGGGGATGACCCGGAAGGCATCCCCTCTTTCGTCTTTGTCTATCGGTAACTTTACTTGAGGCTATATTTTTATTCACCACATGATATGTGTTTTGCTTGGAGCGCCTTGTCTGATTTGAGTCTTTGCTTTTTAGTTTACCACAACCATCCTTGTTGTACACACCTTTTGTAAGAGACACGCATGAATCGGAATTTATTAGAATACTCTATGTGCTTCACTTATATCTTTTGAGCTAGAAAATTTTGCTCTAGTGCTTCACTTATATCTTTTTAGAGCACGGTGATGGTTTTATTTTATAGAGATTATTGATCTCTCATGCTCCACTTACATTATTTTGAGAGTATTTTAGAATAGCATGGTAATTTGCTTTGGCTATAAAACTAGTCCTAATATGATGGGCATCCAAGATGGGTATAATAAAAACTTTCATATAAAGTGCGTTGAATACTATGAGAAGTTTGATGCTTGATGATTGTTTTGAGATATGAGGTTGGTGATATTAGAGTCATGCTAGTAGAGTAATTTTCAATTTGAGAAATACTTGTGTTGAGGTTTGCAAGTCTCGTAGCATGCACGTATGGTAACCATTGTGTAACAAATTTGAAGCATGAGGTGTTTCTTTGATTGTCTTCCTTGTGTGTGGAGGTCGGGATAGCGCGATGGTTAACTCCTACCAACCCTTCCCCTAGGAGCATGCGCGTAGTGCTTGGTTTTGATGACTTGTAGATTTTGGCAATAAGTATGTGAGTTCTTTATGAATAATGTTCAGTAGATTATACGCACTCTCACCACTACAAAAAAATACACTTCCGTGATGATACGTGTTTGTCACAGTAGGTCGCGTTTTTTTTCATGCATGTACATCCATGACGATTTTATGAAAGAATCAAGATAGTCATACCTGTGCTGTCATAGAAGTGTTCCATGACATTACCAAAATTATCATCACGGAAGTGTCCACTTCCATGACGATAAATCGCGCGTCACATAAGTGCTTTCATCAAGGGTGACCGACACGTGGCATCCACCGTAACGGGACACCATTAAGCTATCGGGTCAGATTTTGGATCCGATAACCCGTTAACAGCCCTGACCAATGGGAAATTTCCACGTGTAAAATTCTGATTGGCCGAAGGGAACACCTGTCAGCTCGTCAGTGGGCCAGATGTCGCCCGTCCATTGGAGGAGACATGCCTATGATACGTCGACACGTGGCTGGGCCCAACAGAGGACCATATAGGTTAAAAAGGTTGGCCCAGTCAAAGGCCCGTAGAACTTAATCAGGTACTAGTGGGCCAGCCCAATAACGGCCTGCTTAATAAAGGCCCATTTACGGCCCGAAGCCAGATCTGGCTCGTTAATTGTTCGCCCAATATTTGGGCCCATTTACGGCCCGAAGCCAGATCTGGCCCGTTAATTGTTCGCCCAATATTTGGGCCCATTTGTGGCCCGAAGCCAGATCTGGCCCGTTAATTGTTTGCCTAATATTTGGGCCCACCTACAGCCCAGTGACTTTCGGTCTGTTAGAGGCCTGATGTAGACATGGGCCCATTTCATCCCGGTGTGACTTTCGGCCTGGGAATGGCCCGTGCTTCCCATGGGCCATATATGGTCCGACGGGACATCGGGCCCACTAATGGCCCGTGCTAAAGGTGGCAACAGTTAAGCCCAACGTGACTTTGGGCCTGTTAAAGGCCTGTCGCGTAATTCGGCCCGTTGATGCCTGTGCTAAGCTTTCGGCCTCTTAAAGGCCCATGATATCAGTGGGCCAACTACGGCCCGAGATATGTTTCGGCCTGGTAACGGCCCGTGAGCTAACTGGGCCCAAAACGTCCCGGTCTACATTTCGGCCTACTGAAGGCCCGTTGACGACTAGTGAAAATTGAGGCCCAACATGCATTTTGGCCTGCTAAAGGCCCGTGATTTCATCTCGGCCGTAACAGGCCAGTACAATATTCAGCCTGTTAATGGCCCAATGCTACCTGGGCCAAACTAAGCGTTGGGTCGACAAAAGGCCCAACTAAAATATAGGCCGGTGTAAGTTTGGGCCTGGCGCAATGTGTGAAGGCCCCAATCATTCGGGCCCAAGAAAGACGCAAGCCGGCCCAATTGTGGCCCTCTAGAAACCTGGCCCCTTAGAGTCGAATGTTTCGGTCCGGTCGACTACATCTGATTTTTTTTCAGATAGCGAATGATGGCAGTAACTAGTAGGAATTAAGAACAAACCTACTCTATACAATAAAGAAATTACGGTATAGTAACTAAGAATAAACCTACACTATACAATAAATGATTTAAGGTATATTACATCCACTGGGCATCGAAGTTCGCCACCAGTGATCATAAAGCGCAATGAAGAAGCAGATTACAAAAACTGGGCACCATTGCAGCATAACAAAATAATACTGAACCGAGACCACTTCCAAGACAGTTCAAGAAAGGTTACCCTTGCAGGGGAACTGTTGCGCAAGCTGCTGAGCAAGGCTGTGAGACCGGCCTAGCATGTCGGTCATAGCTTCCAGGTGTAGCTGTTTAGCGATGAGGTTCTCATTGGTGTTCTCCGCAATCTTTCTTAGAGATAGGACTTCAAGTCGAAGTTGAGTTGTAGAATGCCTTTCTGCTAGAACTTGGGACTGAAGAAGTCGAACTGATTCAGACAACAAATTATGTGAGCCTGTCTGACTGTTAGTCTAAAGTAACTTGAACATTGCATCAAGACAAGACTTTGGGGTTGTCTCGCTATCTTCAAGATGTTTTGCCTTCTGTGCTGCAATATATGTTGGGTTTGTCTCACAGCCTTCAGCAGACTTGTGCATGCCATCAGGCATATCACCCTCAAACAAAGCAGAGAGATGACAGGTTGTGCACGTGTATAAACAAAGATGATAACTGTTTTGTCAATTCGATCCAATTTCAAATTAGAAAATAAAGAGTAAGTTCAAGATATCAATAGCATAATTTGGCATTGTTCATAATGCGGGGAGCTTCACCACACTACTGGATTACCATGTTAACATAACAAGCATAGATGAAGGGCAAAGAAAATCATTGTATCTATTTTGGATAATGTGCATGGCATGTTGTTCATATCAGCAGCCACATCGTTAAGATAAAACAGGAGATGACAAGGTGCAAACGTGGGCTGCTTCACCACACACTAGAATATAGATCCACAAAAACAAGCATACATATAGGGAGTATTAAGTAATGTGCATGGTATGAATAAGGAATTTGGTTTTACAAGTAAAACTTAGAACTTACGGTTCTTACGAACATGCATTTTGGTAGAAACAGCAAACTAAATAGGAGTAAACGATAGGGAGTATGAGCAAATTAAACAGCAGTTGAGGATAAAGGCTTTAGAAGGACTGACTTACATTAACAGTTAACACCGGCTTTACAATGCCCTTCTCCATGTCAAGGGATGGATAACTCAAGAATTTCAGCACATAATCTTCTTCATAAGCATTGCCTGTACTCTACATTTTGTAGAGAGTAATTATAGATATGATAATATTGGAAGGGATAGAGGATAATGAAGATAAGATGCAGATTGACGCTACATAATCAACTACCAATCCCTGGAAGTACAAGCGTTACGGGACAAAATGTACTGGCAAGAGCAATGGGCTACACTTCTGCACTGGCATTGTCTGTGTATTCTACTTGTTGGTAAGATTAAATATAGATCTGATATTTTTTAGTAAATGGTGGGCGAGGGAGATAAGATGCAAAATGCTACAAAATGAACCAATCCCTCTTCCCATAATACAAAAGTGTTTTGAACACTGGTGTATTGTACAAAACGTTCTTATATTATGGGACGGAGGGGGTAGCTGTTAATGTAAGTACAGTCATAGACCACGTTCAGTCCTTACAAGAGGACTGCAGAGCTAAACCTCTTCAAAAGCATTGGGTTGATTCTAAATTTATCTAAGAGTCCATACGAATCTTAAAATGTTCACCAAATGGACGATTACGAGGCTAACATGTGAAGTGACGCTACATAATCAAACAGCTATGAAAGTAAGTATGGTCATACAGGGCAAGAGGTACTCACAAGAGCAATGCAGTGTGCAGTATAGTTACGAGATTCTGTGGTCCCTTGAGAACGAATGTTCTTCTACTAACAGTTTTTCGTACAAGTGAGACATTAAGGCAAATGCATAAATGTAGTTCAAATTGTGATGTGATATCATAGACAGTACCTTACGCTGCAGCGGAGACCAATGTGTAACTAGATTATTCCAGTCACCGTCGGATAAATGTAGCACCAGAGACTTTATAGAAATTTCGTTCAGAGGCTTGCCATCGAAGTGCGCTTGCCTTAGGTAGGAATGATACTTCATCAACAAGGGCTTGAAAAGCGCAACCAACCCTTGCTCGTCATCACAATCTAGTTTGCTCCTTGTCTATTTAAAAGAATGAAATCTTGTGTCTTCTGTCAGCAGAAACATATGTAATAATGACCATGAATAACATTAGTACATTACTTACACGTAAGTTGCGGAGGAAGACTGAAAATTGTTCTGTGTCTGCGGTATAATCTTTCCATGAAGGAAATATGCACACAAAGTTCCTGACAACAACATAAGCTTCGTCTTCTAAACTAGGAAGAAATGGAACAGGGGTCCTATTTGCTGCAATTGGGGCTCTCTCTGGTTCGAAAAGGGATTTGGCAACTGGATTTGGTGTACTCTTTGCTGGAATGGGGGTTTTGCATCGTACAGCTGGTGCTATGTCAACTGGCATAATCATACTGTTTGCTGCAGTTGGGGTCTACTGAGTTGGGGCATCAGAAATGACTAGTGTAGTAGGGCTAGAGTTTGGTAGAGTTGGGGTATTTTGTGGGCCAGGTGATATTGCAACTACACCTAATGGGCTATTTGATTTATCAAGTGCCATTACCTTTTCCAACTACTTTGCTTGTGCTCCTCCACGATCAGCAATCGCCCTCTTCCTTTTGAATGTCTGATACACAAGAACAACATTTGAATGGATAAATATGGTATGGTGACAGATGGAATATGTACTGAAAATGGATAGGCAGGGCGTATTCACATACACGATGTGTAAACTAAGCTAATGGCAGTTCAACAAAGTAGAAGCAATGCAAAGCATCAGTTGCAAGATATGTGCGAGCAATGTAACCTTAGAGCAAGTACCTTGATGGGTGAATAAGAAAGGGCATCTTCCTCTGACTCCTCCATTAGGGAGCTACATTGACTTAGGTCTCCCTCTAGCTCAGAATCACTGTAAGGATCATATTCTGAGCATGAATCTATAGGTGGAGAGCGTTTGCATTGCATTGCATCCAGACTTGATTTCAGTCCCTTAATGCCAAGTTTGAAAGCCATGGCATTGTTCTGCTTTATTCTTTTCATGCGCGCAAGCTCATAATCATTATGATGTTGTTCAGAATCTGAGATTCATGAAAACATAAAAAGTAGTCAGATTATCTATGGAATGCATTGCGGATTCAACTCGGAGAGTGTCTCCCTATAAACCCCTGCATATGCAAAGTTCACGTCCCCAACCGTGCTGACCAGACCACACACAGAAATACAAACCCCTTATGTCTCTATAACAGGCAAGCACACATTTCAAAACTGAAGTAGGAACATTAGAATCATATGAAATTCGTGTTTGAACAAATAAACTAAGCAATTATGAGTGGCGTAATGTTTAGCTTCAAGGGTGGAGTGTTGGTAGTGCGACACAAAGCAAGTAGGCAAATTGTACTCCATGTAAAAGATCAAAACCTATGTAAAAGCTGGAAATGACACTTTCTTTCTATACAATGCAGTGTTCGTTACCCACACATGATGGAAGAGATCACATAGATAAATACTATTCACTCATGTCTATGGTTCCAGTATTTAGAAATAGGGTGGTCCACCCTAAAAGAATATTGAAAACAAATATGACAAGGCAAGCATAGATGTAATGAATCAATCATTTACTTGTGAGCTTACTAGGACAAGTATGTAGAATTGTAACTACAGTAAGAGACCGTCCAAAATCTGAATGAAGAAGTTTGTCTAGCACTTATTGTTTGCAACTAATCGACGTGAATAATTGGATGTTATATCGAATGAGTAAGAAAGACAAGTAAAATTGTCAACAAACTTGGCTTGCAGTAGTAATCTGGGTCAATGTCACTACGACCAACAATCCAAAATGACTAGTTTCTGTTTCGAGGGCCGGAATTTTGAAAACCCTGTGAACTTTAGAGGTACTAAAGATTACCGAAATACATCTGAACCATTAAGTGTAGGTAGCACTGAGCACTCAACAAACCATAATGACAGTCCTGCCTAATGAGTAATGAATCAATTAGAAAATGGGTGATGAGGAGTGGCTGCTGAGTGTTGAGGACGTATCTCAGGATAAATCGGGTTGGCTTGGTGGGTGCTGCACGCCTGAGCCCTGAACGGACTGGAAAGGTAGGCACGGCGGCACGCCCGGGCAGTGGTGACGCTGTTGGGCGAGCGGCTCCTGGCCTCCTGTTAGTCCGGTGTCTCCTCCTAGAGTCATGTCATCCGGGGACGGCAAGTCGCCAGCTAGGCAGTCGGCTGGGGGCGAGTAGAGATCGGAAGTGCGCAGCAGAATAGAGGGGAATCGGGGCCTGGGATGACCCAAAATCCAACGGTGGGCCGGCCCACCGTGGGCACCCTGTAGAGATACACACCCGAGCGGCGAACATGCATTTTCGAAACTAATTTAGGAACATTTAGCTAACCAATTAAACAACTCTATTTTAATAATATCAGATTCGTATTTGAACAACTAAGCTTGTTTAGCTTGATGGGTGGAGCAGTGTTATTATGACACGAAGCATGTATTCTGATTGTATAGTGATCATAAAAGGGGGAAACTCTAAGCATATTTTTTTAGCAAAAGAGGGTTTGCCCTCCAATTTCTATTAAAGAAACCACCACGGAACCAACATGATCAATTAAACCCTAAGGGTGATCAATTAAACCGTATTATGGCTGTGCCATGGCAGATTTGAAGCTGCAAACCGGAGAAATGATATTTACCATCCATTGTTTGCTTCGAACTAAGAACTAAATTCTAAGAGATGAAAAGAAAGTAGAGTAACCAAGTTAAGATCTATTTTTTGGTTGAGATCAAAAAGTTGAGGAGCTATGAAGTACCACCTCTCTTGCGGTGCCGTGTAGGTATCGGGGGTGCGATGGCTGTCGGTGGCGCTGAAGCAGATCTGTGACGGTAGACGGGTGCATCGGGGGATAAGTCCCGTTGCGGTGGAAGAGAAGGTCGTGTGAGCGGCCCCGGCAATGAGGACGACGACGCCGATGAAGCGAGAGGACGCAATGCAAGGCTATTGGTCCGTCGCCATGGATGAGAAACGTCCATCTCTAGCAGTGGACGATGCGGTCTTGGTAGGCGCTCTGGCATGGTGGAGGACGGTGGCGATGGATGTGGTGGAGGACGGCGGCGATGGATGGGGTGGCGGACGGAGGCTGGTGTGGGGATGGGGTGTTCTAGCGCAGACGGTGTATGAATAGGAAAATGGAGGGAGAGCTATGGGGAACCATGTTTTTGGGACAGGCCTGTCAGAAATATGGGAAAGTTACGAACTTATCCCCCATTTAGAATTTGGATGTCTCATCGGTTGGGGATAGGATGGTAATCTCGCATCTCGCCAATATTTGCCCAGAGCAATTTCGGGCGAGGAGAGGGCAGTTGGCGCCCACGGTGTATGAACAGGGCTGACAGGTAGGGCGGTTGTGTCACGTCTGAGTGAAGTTACAAACCTGCCCCTATTAAAAATATTTGCCTACATCGATTTCGGCCGAGTCGAGTTTGTTTTGCCGCCCACCGTGTATGAATGGGGAATGGAGGGAGAAACAGAGGTCTTTCGGACGAGCTTGAATCAAATGAGTTTTGCCGCCAATGTTTGACGTCCACCGTGTCGGAATGGGCTCAGAGGCGGTCGTGTCACGTCTAATTGAAGTTACTAACCTACCCCTATTTAGAGTAGTGGAAATCGGGCCGATGGATTGTCCGTGTAATGGGTAGACAGTAATTTCCATCTCCTAAACACTTGGCTTCGGGCAGCCGATGTGGGAGTGGACATTTTGCTGCTTCTTTCCAATTTTGGGACAATAAGCATCCACGTTTACCCTGGCAACTAAATTCGAATCCATTTTGTATTTGTGATGGCCTGGCTTATTAGGGATGATAGACTACTCATATCAATAAGGAATTCCTTCTTTTCCGGTAGCCCATTCGGACAGAACTCCAAAGTTAAGCATGCTCAGCTTGGAGTAGTGTCAGGATGGGTGACCAACCGGGAAGTTGCTCCCGGGTGCGCATGAGTGAGGACAAAGTGCGCAGAAAAGACTAGTATTGATCTATGGGGCCAGTCTAGATCCCGCCAGGAATAACGACCACCGGCGGGTGTGTCCGGGGCGTTACAAGTTGGTATCAGAGCCAACCCTCGTGGCTACACGGATGGTTGCAGACAGGTGCGCGGTCATGTTGTTCATGACGTTTGTGACCCGTCGTGGCACATGGCATGGCACATGTATCGAACTGGATGCATAGACGGTTGTACCAAGAGGGAACGTTCATGTGGCTCGACGAGGACGTCGGTTCCTCTGAGTGGGGGTGTATGTGATGGCCTGGCTTATTAGGAATGATAGACTACTCATATCAATAAGGAATTCCTTCTTTTCCGGTAGCCCATTCGAACAGAACTACAAAGTTAAGCGTGCTCAGCTTGGAGTGGTGTCAGGATGGGTGACCGACCGGGAAGTTGCTCCCGGGTGCGCACGAGTGAGGACAAAGTGCGCAGAAAAGACTAGTATTGATCTGTGGGGCTAGTCTAGATCCCGCCAGGAGTAATGACCATCGGCGGGTGTGTCCGGGGCGTTACAGTATTCCTATATGAATCTTTATAAATCATTCTATGTGTTTTTATATATCTATAAAAGGACGACAAAGATGTATTCCACTGTCATATATGAATACGGTTTACAAATGCCGATACTCAAATTCAGAAACTAGAATCCATTTTAAAGTGAATTCAAATATTTGGAACACTTCATGTCCAACTCAAATGTCACATGCAGCATAATGTGTACTCCCATTTAGATATGTACACAAGCGATGTATCAAGATTCAAATACTGAGTCAATCAACCAAGAATGAACAAAACTAACAGACATATAAACACTTATAGAGTATGTAGATCAATAATATCAACTAACATACATAAGCCAGGCCGCTGTACTTTTTTGGGCTACAACAGCATCCTTTTTTTAGCCAGCATCTTGGCCCTTTCCGATGCGTGCCACTTATGGTCCATCTATACTACTACTATTGCTGAATGCACATTCAGCCCGATTGGCATATTTGTAGGTCTGGCACAGCAATCCAAATGAAATGTCTTAGAGTCTTATCAATTAATACAGACTTGTGCTCAAATAAAATTACAAACCAAAAAACAAAAAAACAATTATTACATGATCTCTAAAACAAATGATTTGATTGATTACAAGAACAGACAACACAAAGGTTATTCAACTATGGAAAGAACATTTCACCTATGATTTACCAAGTAGGAATTTAATTTCCTTTTTTCCTTCAGGACCTTAACAATCTGGTCAGTCTCGGCTTGCTTCGTTTTGAAATCCACCAAATATTTAATGGTTGTCTTGAGTACTACTTGTGCTTGTGCTGTTTGCTTCCTCAACATGTCAACTTCATCTCTAAGTGCAGAAGCAGAATCTGTTTCTACCACTAGTTTAGCCTCTAGAGCATCAGCAGTTGGAAATTCATAATGCACGATTGGGCCGGTGCCACTGCTGTGGGATGATGCAACGTCCATGGGGACCTCGCTCTTTGATCTTGGGCCAACCTATTTTACCATTAAAGTTCTGATTGGATTCAGAAAAGTTGAAGTTAGCAAAACATCTCAACTTGGAGTTATAACAGAAAACCAGTTAAACAAACAAGGAATTAAAGAGTTTCAATTGGATGCTGAAAAGTAGCTATTAACATCATTGTAACCCGCTGTTGCAGCACCAAAGTGATAACCTACAAGTATAGGGGACCGCAACAGCTTTCGAGGGTAGAGTATTCAACCCAAATTTATTGATTCAACACAAGGGGAGTCAAAGAATATTCTCAAGTATTAGCAGCTGAGTTGTCAATTCAACCACACCTGGAAACTTAGTATCTGCAGCAAAGTGTTTAGTAGCAAAGTAATATGATAGTAGTGGTAACGGCAACAAAAGTAAAGACAGCAAAAGTAATGTTTTTGGTATTTTGTAGTGATTGTAACAGTAGCAGCGGAAAAGTAAATAAGCGTAAACCAGTATATGGAAAACTCGTAGGCACCGGATCAGTGATGGATAATTATGCCGGATGTGGTTCATCATGTAACAGTCATAACATAGGGTGACACAGAACTAGCTCCAATTTATCAATGTAATGTAGGCATGTATTCCGTATATAGTCATACGTGCTTATGGAAAAGAACTTGCATGACATCTTTTGTCCTACCATCCCGTGGCAGCGGGGTCCTATTGGAAACTTAGGGATATTAAGGCCTCCTTTTGATAGAGAACCGGAACAAAGCATTAGCACATAGTGAATACATGAACTCCTCAAACCACGGTCATCACCGGGAGTGGTCCCGATTATTGTCACTTCGGGGTTGCCGGATCATAACACATAGTAGGTGACTATAGACTTGCAAGATAGGATCTAGAACTCTCATATATTGATGAAAACATAATAGGTTCAGATCTGAAATCATGGCACTCGGGCCCTAGTGACAAGCATTAAGCATAGCAAAGTCATAGCAACATCAATCTCAGAACATAATGGATACTAGGGATCAAACCCTAACAAAACTAACTCGATTACATGATAAATCTCATCCAACCCATCACCGTTCAGCAAGCCTACGATGGAATTACTCACGCACGGCGGTGAGCATCATGAAATTGGTGATGGAGGATGGTTGATGATGACGACAGCGACGAATCCCCCTCTCCGGAGCCCTGAACAGACTCCAGATCAGCCCTCCCGAGAGGTTTTAGGGCTTGGCGGCGGCTCCATATCGTAAAATGCGATGATTTCTTCTCTCTGATTTTTTTTCTCATCGAAACTCAATATATGGAGGTGGAGTTGGAGTCGGAGATGCAACAGGGGGCCCACGAGGTAGGAGGCACCCCATAGGGGGCGCCCCCCACCCTCGTGAGAAGGGTGTGGGCCCCCTGGTCTTCATATTTGGCGAGGATTTTTTTTTATTTTTTCTAAGACCTCCCGTGGAGTTTCAGGTCATTCCGAGAATATTTGTTTTCTGCACATAAAACAACACCATGGTAATTCTGCTGAAAATAGCGTCAGTCCGGGTTAGTTCCATTCAAATCATACAAGTTAGAGTCCAAAACAAGGGCAAAAGTGTTTGGAAAAGTAGATACGATGGAGACGTATCAACTTCTCCAAGTTTAAACCCTTGCTTGTCCTCAAGCAATTTAGTTGACAAACTGAAAGAAAGAAAGAAAAACTTTTACAAACTCTGTTTGCTCTTGTTGTTGTAACTATGTCAAGCCAGCATTCAAGTTTTCAGCATAGATCGTAACTAACCACATTTGCAATAATTCTCAGGTCTCATAATCACTCATATCAATAGCATAATCAACTAGCAAGTCATAATAATAAATCTCGGATGACAACACTTTCTCAAAACAATCATAATATGATATAACAAGATGGTATCTCGCTAGCCCTTTCTGAGACCGCAAAACATAAATGCAGAGCACCTTTAAAGATCAAGGACTAACTAGACATTGTAATTCATGGTAAAAGAGATCCAATCATAGTCACACCCAACGTAAATTAATAGTGATGAATGCAAATGACAGCCGTGCTCTCCAGCTAGTGCTTTTTAATAAGAGGGTGATGACTCAACATAAAAGTAAATGGATAGGCCCTTCATAGAGGGAAGCAGGGATTTGTAGAGGTGCCAGAGCTCGGTTTTGAAATAGAGATAAATTGTATTTTGAGCAATATACTTTCATTGTCAACGTAACAACTAAGAGATGGTGATATCTTCCATGCTACACACATTATAGGCGGTTCCCAAATAGAATGGTAAAGTTTATACTCCCCCTCCACCAACAAACATCAATCCATGGCTTGCTCGAAACAACGAGTGCCTCCAACATACATCAGGTCCCAAGGGGAGTTTTGTTTGCAATTAATGTTGATTTAGTTTGCATAAAGCATGGGAATGGGCATCCCGGTGACCAGCCATTTTCTCATGAGTGAGGAGCGGAGTCCACTCCTCTTGAGAATAACCCGCCTAACACGGAAGATAAGGACAACCTTTGTTGATACATGAGCTATTTGAGCATACAAAACAGAATGTTTATTTGAAGGTTTAGAGTTTGGCACATACAAATTTACTTAGAACAGCAGGTAGATACCGCATATAGGAAGGTATAGTGGACTCATCTGGAATAACTTTGGGGTTTAAAGGATTGGATGCACAAGCAGTATTCCCGCTTAGTACAGGTGAAGGCTAGCAAAATACTGGGAAGCGACCAACTAGAGAGCGACAACAGCCATGTACATGCATTAAAATTAATAAACATTGGATGCAAGCATGAGTAGGATATAATCCACCATGAACATAAATATCGTGAAGGCTATGTTGATTTGTTTCGACTACATGCGTGAACATGTGCCAAGTCAAGTCACTTAAATCATTCAAAGGAGGATACCACCCCATCATACCACATCATAATCATCTTAATAGCATGTTGGCACACAAGGTAAATCATTATAACTCATACTAATCAAGCATGACACAAGCGACTACGATCTCTGGTTGTCATTGCAAACATGTTTATTCATAATAAGCTGAATCAAGAACGCGGGACTCATCATATTTACAAAAACAAAAGAGGTCGAGTTCATACCAGCTTTTCTCATCTCAGTCAGTCCATCATATATCATCATAATTGCCTTTCACTTGCACTACCGAACGGTGTGAATAATAATAATAGTGCACGTGCATTGGACTAAGCTGGAATCTGCGAGCATTCAATAAACAGGAGAAGACAAGGCAATATGGCTCTTGGGTTAATTCAACAATAATGCATATAAGAGCCACTTCAACAATTTAATTATGGTCTTTACTGACCCCCAAAGAAAAGAAAAGAAATAAAAACTATTTACACGGGAAAGATCCCAACAAGCAAAAGAAGAATGGGAAATATTTTTGGGTTTTATTTTTAGTTATTACTACTACATGCATGGAAAGTAAATTAATTAAAAGCTACAACTATTTTTTTTGGTTTTCTTAAGGTTTATTAAACACACAAGAAGAAAGCAGGAAAAAGAAAATAAACTAGCATGGATAATACAATGAAAAAGTATGAGCACCAACATCTAGCAATGAGTGTGTGTGAACATAAATGTAATGTCGGTGAGAAATACGTACTCCCCCAAGCTTAGGCTTTTGGCCTAAGTTGGTCTATGGCCACGGCTGGCCTGGCGGATATCCATAATAATAGTTGTTGGGGTTGTATTGCGATGAGGAGGAAGAAGGCTCCCATTGCCACTGGCTGGCAATCATCTCCGGATCCCACTGATAGTTAGACTGTCATGAAGGATCAAATTGTGGTTCTGGTTCTGGCTCCTCGGCTGGTGCAGGGTTCCGGTAGGCGTGAATAGCCGTCAACGAAACAAGGTACGTGCCTGCAGTCAAATCAAACAAAGAAGGAGCAGGCAAGGTAATAGTCTCAGGATGATGTTTATTAAAGAACAATTGATATTTAAGCTCTCCTGCCCTATTCTTAACAATAAAATCATGTGCCACCATACATTTATGATCTAGATAAACATGGGGTAGCACCTTTTCTTCCTTCTCAGCATGGCTAATAGGTATGTTAAAATGTGCGGCTAGGCGTGTAGCATAAATGCCTCCAAAGATGGGGACCTTAGTACGGTTCATATTTAACCGTCTGGCAATAATACCACCCAAACTAAAAGTGTTATCACTGTATAAACCTTGGAGTAGAATAATTAAATCAGGGATACTAAGGTTTCCATTGTTTCCACATCCAATTAAACAACGACTAGCAAATAATGCAAAGTAACGTAAAACAGGAAAATGTATGCTAGTGATTCGTGCATCGGAAACCTTCCTAGTTTCTCCTACAGTGATATTATTAATAAATCCCTCCACATCATCAAGGTGTGGTTCTTCTGTCTTGCCCTCAAAAGGGACTAAACAAATACGACAGAAATCAAAAAGCGACATCTCCTTAGGCTCATCATATAAATGAAATTCCACCATGGGTGGTGAGTTCCTAGGATGAAAATAAAAGTTTTGCACAAAGGTATTTGTGAGTAAGAGATACTGATCGCATTGGTCGTGGAGGAAAGCGGTGAGGCCTGCATTGTGAGCCAATTCATGAAAATATTCATAGATACGAGCTGCTCTCAAGAAATCATCAGAAGGCCATTCACACGCCCGAATCTCCGTGGTGCGTGGCAAATTATACTTAGGCTTCGGTGCCTTTTCCTTCGAGCTTTGGCTCGATGAGCCCCTCAATAATCTCCTCATCATTTTCTTAAATAATCTGAAATTTTTAGTAACTTCAAACAAAAGTAAACCAACTTCAATAAAACTGATAGCAACTACTCCTACAAGTGCCTAGAGCCTATATCAAGCATCAAAACTACTTGGAACCATATGAATTTGACATGCAAGCTCAAGAACATGGTCACCTAGGCAGCAAAAATTTGCAAAGAATAAAGCACTAGAACAAAAACTAATTGGACCAATGGAGGAGTCACATACCAAGGAACAATCTGCCCAAGCAGTTTTGCAAGAGGTGCTTTGATCAAGGAGATCAAAAATCACAGCAAAAGTGGCTGGAACTCGTGCTTGAGTTGGTTTTTCGGGTTTGTGAGAGATAGAGGAAGAAGATGGGTGCTGGGATAAGTGGAGGAGGGCCATCGTGGGCCCACGAGGCAGGGGGCGCGCCCTATAGGGGGAGCGCCCACCACCCTCGTGGCCAGGTGGCAACTCCTCCCGCTGTAGTTTTTGCACAGTAAATCCTCAAATATTCCCGAAAAAATCATATTAAATTGGCACGTCATTATGAGGACTTTTATTTTTCTGGATATTTTTATATCGCACGGATAATCAGATAACAGACAGAAAAATACTATTTTTACTTTATGTAATATAAATAACAGAAAATATAGAGTGGGTACAGAAGTTTGTGTTTCTAGTTTCATCCATCTCATGGTCATAAAAAAGAATCCACTAACAAGGTTGATCAAGTCTTGTTAACAAACTCATTCCGATAATCATGAAACCGGAGAAATTTCGAATAACACTAAGTTACCTCAACGGGGATATGCACATCCCCTATAATAAGTATATCATATTTCTTCTTAACAGTAGGAATAGGAAATTCAAAGCCTCCAAATATAATCGATGGAATTTTTCCGATAGAATTGATACTATGAACTTGAGGTGGTTTCCTCGGAAAGTGTACCGTATGCTCATTACCATTAACATGAAAAGTGACATTGCCTTTGTTGCAATCAATAACAGCCCCTGCAGTATTAAGAAAAGGTCTTCCAAGAATAATAGACATACTATCATCCTCGGGAATATCAAGAATAACAAAGTCCGTTAAAATAGCAACGTTTGCAACCACAACAGGCACATCCTCACAAATACCGACAGGTATAGCAGTTGATTTATCAGCCATTTGCAAAGATATTTTGGTAGGTGTCAACTTATGCAAGTTAAGTCTACGATATAAAGAGAGAGGCATAACACTCACACCGGCTCCAAGATCACATAAAGCAGTTTTAATATAATTTCTTTTAATGGAGCAAGGTATAGTAGGTACTACGGGATCTCCAAGTTTCTTTGGTATTCCACCCTTAAAAGTATAATTAGCAAGCATGGTAGAAATCTCAGCTTCCGGTATCTTTCTTTTATTAGTAATGATATCCTTCATATATTTAGCATAAGGATTTGTTTTGAGCACATCAGTTAATCGCATACGCAAAAGGAAAGGCCTAATCATTTCAGCAAAGCGCTCAAAATCCTCATCATCCTTTTTCTTGGATGGTTTTGGAGGAAAAGGCATGGGTTTCTGAACCCAAGGTTCCCTTTCTTTACCATGTTTCCTAGCAACAAAATCTCTTTTATCATAACGTTGATTCTTTGATTGTGGGTTATCAAGATCAACAGCAGGTTCAATTTCTACATCATTGTCATTACTAGGTTGAGCATCATCATGAACATCATCCTTAACATTTTCATTAGGTTCATGTTCATTACCAGGTTGTGTTTCAACATCAGACATAGATATATCATTTGGATTATCAGGTGGTTCAGCAATAGGTTCACTAGAAGTTTGCACAGTTCTATCATTTTTCTTTTTCTTCTTTTTAGAAGAACTAGGAACATCAATATTATTTCTCTGAGAATCTTGCTCGATTCTCTTAGGGTGGCCTTCAGGATACAAAGGTTCCTGAGTCATTCTACCACTTCTAGTAGCCACTCTAACAACATAATCATTTCTCTTACTATTAATTTCATCAAGCACTTCTTTTTGAGCTTTAAGTACTTGTTCTACTTGCGTGGTAACCATAGAAGCATGTTTGCTAACAAGTTTAAGTTCTCCCTTAATATCAGCCATGTAATCTCCCAAGCGTCTAATCATATAAGCATTTTATTTTAATTGTCTACCAAAATAAGCATTGAAGTCATCTTTCTTATACATAAAGTTATCAAACTCATCCAAGCACTGACTAGCAATTTTAGTAGGAGGAACTTCAGCTTTATCATATCTATAGAGAGAATTTACCTTTACTACCTGTGTCGGGATACCGGGATCAGGAGGTTCTTCAACAAATAAATAATTGAGATCATAAGTTTCTTCAACAGGCGGTGAGTTAAGACCATGTATTTCTTCAATAGGAGGTAAATTCTTAACGTCTTTAGCTTTAATACCTTTCTCTTTCATAGATTTCTTTGCCTCTTGCATATCTTCGGGACTGAGAAATAGAATACCTCTCTTCTTCGGAGTTGGTTTAGGAATAAGCTCAGTAATTGGAGCAGGAGCTGGCTCAGGGGCTAGCTCAGGAGGTGCCCAATTATTTTCATTTGTCAACATATTATTCAATAGAATTTTAGCTTCATCCGGTGTTCTTTCCCTGAATAGAGAACCAGCACAACTATCCAGGTAATCTCTGGAAGCGTCGGTTAGTCCATTATAAAAGATATCAAGTATTTCGGGTTTCTTAAGAGGATGATCAGGCAAAGCATTAAGTAACTTGAGAAGCCTCCCCCAAGCTTGTGGGAGACTCTCTTCTTTAATTTGCACGAAGTTGTATATTTCCCTCAAAGCAGCTTGTTTCTTATGAGCAAGGAAATATTTAGCAGAGAAGTAATAAATCATATCCTGGGGACTACGCACACAACCAGGATCAAGAGAATCAAACCATATCTTAGCATCACCCTTTAATGAGAATGGAAATATTTTGAGTATATAAAAGTAACGCGATCTCTCATCATTAGTAAACAGGGCAGCTATATTATCTAACTTAGTAAGATGTGCCACAACAGTTTCAGATTCATAGCCATAAACGGATCAGATTCAACCAAAGTAATTATATCAGGATCAACAAAGAATTCATAATCCTTATCAGGAACACATATAGGTGAAGTAGCAAAAGCAGGGTCGGGTTTCATTCTATCTCTAAGTGATTCTTTGTTCCATTTAATTAATAACCTCTTAAGCTCATATCTATCTCTGCAAGCGAAAATAGCGGCAGAAGATTCCTTATCAAAAAGATAACCTTCAGGGATAACAGGCATATTTTCACCATCACTATCATCATCGTATTCAGATTCAATAATTTCTTTTTCTCTAGCCCTAGCAATTTGTTCATCAAGAAATTCACCAAGGGGTACAGTAGTATCAGACATAGAAGCAGTTTCATCATAAGTATCATGCATAGCAGAAGTGGCATCATCAATAACATGCGAGATATCGGAACAAATAGCAGAAGCGGGTGTAGGTGTCGCAAACTTACTCATAACAGCAGGTGAATCAAGCGCTGAGCTAGATGGCAGTTCATTACCTCCCCTCGTAGTTGAGGGATAGACCTTGGTTTTTGGATCTCTCAAGTTCTTCATAATGATAAGCAGATATAAATCCCAAGTGACTCAAAGAATAGAGCTATGCTCCCCGGCAACGGCGCCAGAAATTAGTCTTGATAACCCACAAGTATAGGGGATCGCAACAGCTTTCAAGGGTAGAGTATTCAACCCAAATTTATTGATTCAACACAAGGGGAGCCAAAGAATATTCTCAAGTATTAGCAGCTGAGTTGTCAATTCAACCACACCTGGAAACTTAGTATGTGCAGCAAAGTGTTTAGTAGCAAAGTAATATGATAGTAGTGGTAATGGCAACAAAAGTAAAGACAGCAAAAGTAATGTTTTTGGTATTTTGTAGTGATTGTAATAGTAGCAGCGGAAAAGCAAATAAGCGTAAACCAGTATATGGAAAACTCGTAGGCACCGGATCAGTGATGGATAATTATGCCGGATGTGGTTCATCATGTAACAGTCATAACATAGGGTGACACAGAACTAGCTCCAATTCGTCAATGTAATGTAGGCATGTATTCCGTATATAGTCATACGTGCTTATGGAAAAGAACTTGCATGACATCTTTTGTCCTACCCTCCCGTGGCAGCGGGGTCCTATTGGAAACTTAGGGATATTAAGGCCTCCTTTTAATAGAGAACCGGAACAAAGCATTAGCACATAGTGAATACATGAACTCCTCAAACCACGGTCATCACCGGGAGTGGTCCCGATTATTGTCACTTCGGGGTTGCCGGATCATAACACATAGTAGGTGACTATGGACTTGCAAGATAGGATCTAGAACTCTCATATATTGATGAAAACATAATAGGTTCAGATCTGAAATCATGGCACTCGGGCCCTAGTGACAAGCATTAAGCATAGCAAAGTCATAGCAACATCAATCTTAGAACATAATGGATACTAGGGATCAAACCCTAACAAAACTAACTCGATTACATGATAAATCTCATCCAACCCATCACCGTCCAGCAAGCCTACGATGGAATTACTCACGCACGGCGGTGAGCATCATGAAATTGGTGATGGAGGATGGTTGATGATGACGACGGCGATGAATCCCCCTCTTCGGAGCCCTGAACGGACTCCAGATCTGCCCTCCCGAGAGGTTTTAGGGCTTGGCGGTGGCTCCGTATCGTAAAACGCGATGATTTCTTCTCTTTGATTTTTTCTCATCGAAACTCAATATATGGAGGTGGAGTTGGAGTCGGAGACGCAACAGGGGGCCCACGAGGTAGGGGCGGCGCCCTAGGGGGGGCACGCCCCCCACCCTTGTGAGAAGGGTGTGGGCCCCCTGGTCTTCATATTTGGCGAGGATTTTTTATTATTTTTTCTAAGACCTCCCGTGGAGTTTCTGGTCATTCCAAGAATATTTGTTTTCTGCACATAAAACAACACCATGGTAATTCTGCTGAAAACAGCGTTAGTCCGGGTTAGTTCCATTCAAATTATACAAGTTAGAGTCCAAAACAAGGGCAGAAGTGTTTGGAAAAGTAGATACGACGGAGACGTATCACAAAGCAGTTAAACAAACAAGTTGATATTTAAGTTAAGGCAAACAGGTAATTCTTAACAGTAAGTATCAAACACATAGATAGGCGCAGTCTACAATATGATTAACAGGCTGTGCCATTATGTAATCAGTAGCAAACTAAATTAAGCCAAGCAACGTAATTGAACAATTTTGCAATAAGTGGCTAACTAAAATACGAAAAGCAGGTAACCGAAGTTACGCTAGTTCTTTGTACACGCACACTGCAACTTCTTTTTCGCTTACAAGGTTGTACGAAGGAGTCCATGGCATCAATTGCTTGGATACGCCGTCCCAATACTTCTTTCTTCCCACACTGCATGGGTAAGTTGAATGGTTAATCTGGTAAGATGGTGCATCCTTGATATGTTATATGAGGACGTGTAGTCAGACTAGTTGTAGCCAAACATATCACACTGGCTTTTACTTTATATTTCATGCGATTACTTTTGGCATATCGAGATCTAAGCAATCTACAATAGGATGAAAAGACTGGCATCCTTCACATTATTGGCGAACTCAGTTCATAGAAACAAGCAATTCAACCATTCTGTGGGTAAATCAAAAGCGCCACTAGAATATTTTTCACTATCCAATCATACACGCAAAAAGGGGCGACGCCATCATATGGGCTGGTATGGGCGGCCGCCTCAGGTGGCTGGAAAGTGTGCACCTAGTTTGAATCGTCCAGGTTGGCCCACGCTAGCTTTGTTCGTCCCAACGCACGATTAGGCAATGTAAAAAACGAAGAAAAATGTTTCAATTTGGATGGGCCAATAACATAAGTGCAAGGCAGGCCCTATAGCAGGCTCGCGACCCAAACGAGCGCCTCCCATATCGATCGACGGCAGGAAAAAATCCCAATTCATTCGCTCCAGCCTCCAGTCTGGTTCGCTCCTAACCTAGGCGCCGCCGGACAGACCGACACAGCACTTCCTCGCGCCCTCGTTGGAGGGCGGTCGCCGGGCTTCAAGCGAACGGAAGGACAAGAAGATGAAGATCCAACCCTGGGTGTAGCCTACGTCGGAGGCAGCGGCGGCAGCACGGGCATGGCATCGAGCTTGCGCAAACGGACAGTCGCAGCTTGCAAGAGTAGCATGCGCAGCTTGCAAGAGTAGCATGCGCAACGAGCAGGTACATCACATCCCTGATTATATCTAATTCAACTCTTCAATTTCTGGCCAATAGTTAAACCTGACGGTGTTGTAAAACTGCTTGTATGTAGGGAATCTATGAGAAAATGAAACCAAATTCTACTTATTTAATAACTCCCCCAATCAATACTGAACTGACTGAATCTTATGTATCTAATCAAGTTTCCGATGCAAACATACAAGCTCATGTTGGTCTTGAGCCTGAAGTGTCTAATGAACAGACTGCTAATGAAGGATTTGATGCAAACATTTTACATGCTCCTCGTGATGAACATATAGTGTCTAATGAGGGATCTAATGCAAGCATTTTGCAAGGTCATTGAAGGATTTAGTTTCTAATGATGATCTACTATGTTGAGAGAGAAAGAGATTTGCAGGCATTGATGACAAGCAAATTATAGTGCATTTTCATAGCTTGAGGAAACGTCGAGGCCATCTACCAGAAAGTCCCCATATCATGATAACATAGCATAAATACTTTTCTAATCTGTTGTTTGAAACTATTGACATACTTGTGCAGGATAGATATATTGATATGCAGTTTGCGCACTGGTTATACGTGCAATTACACTTCAATATTTTCAGCCAGAGAACGAATAATTCAAGCAGGTACAAACCATGTTTGTAGTCCTTGTACACCATGTTCCATTTTGTGTTTTTTGGTGCTTGCATCATTTAGGTATTATAATCTGAACTACTTTGGATCATTAGCTGGTTTTCAAAGTGCATGTAGCTTCAAATTTCTCAAGTTATGTTGATTTCCGGAGTGCAGGTGCCTTCATATTTTCTAAGTTAAATGTTCGCCCCTGGTAACTTGAATTCATGGATCAGCCACTGCACACAAATCATACACGAATGCCAGTACAAATTAAATGAAATGCAGGGACTTACGCTAGCTCGTTGTACAGGCTCACGGCAGCTCTGCTTGCGCTTGGGATGTTCCATGCACAAGTCCATGTTACCACTTGCTTGGATGTGCAGGACTTGTGCTCCTTGAATCCCCCTTTGCATTTTTGACACGACGAATGGTTGATCTAATAAGAGGAATCGACCTTGATGTTGTACCGGAGGACAGATACTTACAAGGTTATACGGGTGTGCAGGATGTGTACCAGATCCCGTAGCGCCGTCATGCTTCGCTAAAAATGGATTTGCTTGTTTCAGATGATATCTCCAGAAGAAATAAGAGTTAAAGTCAGAGTTGCATAGGCGTGTAAGCTAAGAGAGCAGTGAAAGGATATCCAAACATCGTCGGAACAGTGCACAAGGGAGTGATGTGTGGATACCTAGTTCGGGCGAGTGTTTGCGCATGCTTGCCTAGCTAGAGTGCGGGTCACTTCAGAGCCGTTGAGGGTGATGCGTTGGCGCTGGCTGGCCATGCATGGATGTAGATCTTGAGTGGTAGCGGAGTGCTATGATGCGGTGGACGAGACCATTGGTGAAGCCCCAACGGCCTCGGGGGGCGGAGGTGCGACGATGTGCTCGGTGAAGTAGCCCTGGTGAGCTGGGAGACGGCATTGGTGAAGCGCACCTGATGTGGTGGAACTCGGTGTCTGTGAGGCACGTCGGTTGCGGCGGCCGACGTTGTCGGTGGACCACCTAGTGTGGTGGACGAGGGCGTAGATGAGGTAGCTCCGGTGCGGTGGTGAAGCGCGATCGTCGTCTTCGTCATCGTCGTCCGGCACAGAGGTGGGGAACGGTGGGGAAAGAGACGAGACGAGGGGCCATTCGAGGGTTGGCGGCGAATTAGGGATTTGAACAAAATCTGGGCGCGGAAGGGGACGGTGGAGAAGAGAGATTTTGCAGGGCTGGAATTGGGGCTGCCAGATATTTCAATCCGAAACGTGGAAGCGCGAACCTATATTGTCGTCGTCCTTTTTTGGGGGGAGGGGGGCTGGGTGGCTGGGTGCTACGCGTTCGTCCGACACATGCGACCACCCCGACAGGACTATGCTTCGGTGCCTTAAGGCACCTGCCTTTGTGTCCATGACATGTGGGCCAAACAGGTGGCTGGCCCACATGTCAGTGACCCAAAGGTAGTTGCCTTTAAGGCACCGAAGCAGCGTCCACCCCGACACGACCCTGGTCTGCCTGGTGCGCCTACATTTGAGAATGCAAATGAATCTTCTTTCATTTGCAAACGAATCTGTATGTATTACCATGCCCGTGTTTTCCTTGCAATAATTAGTCACTCGAAACGAGATACTCCATCCGTTCACTTTTGTAAGTCGTTTTAGACAACTTAAAATGAACTGTTTTTCACATTGTCTGAAATGTCTTCAAGGTCTTATAAAAGTGAACAAAGGGAGTACTATAAATAAATTAATGAGGAGTTATTTGAAAAAAATCGAAACGGTACCCACGCTAACGTGGATTAGAGTGTGTGTCACATAATTAGTTATTTGAATTAGAGTGTGTCTCACGTAGTTAGTTATTTGAATTAGAGTGTGTGTCACGTAGCGATCTCCAATTCTAACGTGGATTTCGCATTTCACTGTATCCATGCTACTTTTTTAATACAAATTCATATGTATATGATGAACACCATGGTAGTGAGAAAACTTTTGGATGGATTCAAACATATGACCTACAAAATAGCACAACAAACTAAGTCAATGTCAACTTTTCGAAACTTAGTATGGCACGAATTTGAAATAATTACCCGTATGCCTGGTCCTCGGTTCAAATCTTACAATGTACACCGAATTGAAACATCGATATTAAGTCTCGTACTATGTACATTCAAATGTTGTTTTTACCCCACCCCCCCCCCACCCCGCACAAATGCTACATACTTCCTGTATCGGCCAATATTCGTCTCCTAACCACCTTAGGAAGCTATCGGTTTCCAACACACGTTCATTCTTTCTCTCCATGTTTCGATCTCTAAGTCTCTCAACTACACAACCCCTTTTCCCACTCTGTTACCAAATGTATTTACCTCACACACCCACCATTGCACCCCATGCCGAGCTCTCTCTCTCTCCCCCCTCTCCCTCTCACCCTCTCGCGCTAAATACATGCATTGCCTATCTAGCCCCCCAACCTCTCGTGCGCACGCATGCACGTTGTATATCTAGGTCACTCCCTCGAGACTGTCTCACTCTTTCTTCCGCACGGCGGGCACACTCGCTCAATATCGCTCTCTTTATCTGAGTCTCGTTTAACCTCGTTTTCTTTAACACACAAATGATATATCTCCCTGTTCGGGCCTCGATCGACACACTCTATACTCTCTCACGCAGATTGTCTATCTAGGTCAGTCCATCCAAGCCACCGCCACTCTTTCGACCTCATGGTGGGCCACGCTCACTCAATCTCTCTCTCTCTCTCCGTATGTCTCGATTGACCTCGCTCTTTCTCGGACAAAAATGATATATCACCATGTTTGAGCCCAATTCGACCTACTCACGTTGTATACTCTCTCACGCACATCGTCTATCTAGGTCACTCTCTCCAACCCATCTTACTCTTTCGATCGCACATCGACCCTATGTGATCGGTTGACCATGCTTCCTCCCACGCACAAAATATATCTACACGTCTGTGACTGGATCATCTCTCAAGCTCTATCTTACAGCCCTCACCCTTGACAAAAAGCTCAATCAGACAATATCTCTCCAGAGCATATATTTGTTCAATGAATGTCGGACCACACTCACTTTCTCTCTCTATCTATATGTCTCTCGATTGACCTCGCTTTCTCACACCGTATCTTCCACACCTTAAAGCTACTACCTCTCCATCCCTCGCAAAGCCGGAGCTATTTACATTGCGAGGGGCACTCCAACCTTGGATTAATTTGTGTAGGCATTTATTCCGGTCAGTTTAGATTATATTTTCGTAGCATTCGGCCCACAACTACTCCAAACACCGTTGCAACCCACGCAACTCCCCTAGTTGATTTCCCTCTGGCTCGATCATCGCTCTCTCGCACGTCCTTTCTCGCCTTCAACATCGCACCATGGTATTATTGAAAAAAACTATGTTGTTCTCTTTAATTATTATAAATGAGCTATAAAACTACACACCGATAGTCCACTTGGAATGGAACAAATTTCGACCCACAAATTAAAGTGCTACAAACTACACACCGAGGGGCCCACATGTCATGAAACAAATTTGGACCCATATACAAATTAAAAAATAAAGGACGAGGATCGAACATGCGACCGGGCCTTCAAGCCGCACGTCAATAGGCAACATACGTAGAATAGCAATGTTTGTTGTACCCCCTTTGTTCACATAATGTTTTTATATTACCGTAGCCTAATTAATGGATAACATGTAATATTATTTTTAGTACTATTCGCCTTCACTTACTGGTGGGTTCCATGTGTGCTCTCCCTCTCTCCTCCCCTTCTGCGTTTAGACGCACGGGCAAACAGGAAGAACTCACGGGCGATGTTGCCGTTGACCATATCTGGACACGTTCACAAGTCACGGCACCAGTTTCACGTACTAGCAGCACTAGTCAGTATGTACGTGCAATGCACATTAATTTGGAAGTATATTAAGTGCATGCGGATATTAACTACTAGGATATTATTTGCGTGTTGTCATGTGATTAGCACTATTTTTGGCATGAAATTAACTGCACGCTAAATGTGTTGAGCGCTCGACATCGAAGCAGTCTAGGTCGTTGGATGACAAGGAATACATGTGGCTTGATGACGTCTTATATTTAATTTGATACGGCTCTAGCAGAACATTCAGTCGATCAAACCATACATTTTGTTCAGTGTGACTCCGATTTTAAATTATACGGCGATCGATATAAAATAAACGGAAGTGATAAATGTTTGGATTTTAAGCATGGCAATCCGAACGTTTTTCATGGCAAATTTAGATTACGCGGCGGTGGCGGGGGCGTCTCGCGGTGGGAAGCGGCTCCTCTGTCGTGCTCTGTGTGTCGTCGTCCACTGACCTACGGCGACGGCGGCGTCTTGCGCCGTTGTTGGCGTACTCCTGGACGTTGGCCTAGCTTCAAGGAAGGCCAAAATGTTCTGGACTTCGGAGTGAGTCAACTGGCGGGAGGAGGCAACTGGCGTTGGTGCAAGGAAGCGGTCGACGGCGGTCATCCATGCCGCTGAGGGGGGCACTGGCACCCGCGCGGGAACAGGCGCTGTCAACGGCGTGGCGGAGACATTCGTGTGCATGGGCACCGGCACGGGCACGCATGTTAGTGCACGCGCAGGCGCATGCGCTGGCAGGTGCACGGGCACCGGCACGGGCATGCGTGTTAGTGCACGTGTAGGCGCATGCGCTGGTAGGTGCACGGGCGCGTGAAAGTCAGCGGGGACCTTGTGGAACCCCGTGGGATCAAGCTCAGCGACAATGTGCGGCTCCCAGCCCATCAATGCCACGGGGATGGGCGCTGGGGCAGTCGGGGCGACGGGAGCCGGAACGGGAGCGGGGACAGGCGTGGCGTCTTCCCGCAAGGCCAGTTCAAGCTCGTCCCAAAGCGCCTTATGTTCTTGAGACTCCGGCTGGGTGTCTTCCTCAGGAAACTGGAACACTAAGGGCAGACCATCGTGATGCGTCATGGCGTACGTTTAGGTCAGGCTAGTTGGAGGTAGATGACAGGAGAATCGGAGAGGAAGAGAGAGGATTGTAGTGATACCGGGTAGTGCGGGGTTGATTTTAAACTGCGGCGTCGGCGACATTAAAAGTGGGAGCAGTTGGGACGACGTTGGGTGGCGGAGCCTGTCAAAGGGCTCACCTCCCGGTAAGCCTGCACAGCGGTCTGCTCGCACGCCTCCCTGACAGCCGGCGCAGTGGTCTGCTCGCATGCCTCCCGTCGACTCACACGCTTGCTCGGACGGCACCTGCCGATGAGAAGCGGGGACTCGTGGCGGCACGTAAACGCCCACGGTTTCAATAGTGAAAGCGTTCACCTTAACGTGACAGGTCTTTGTTCCAAAATACCTTGGCTCTTCATTTGTGCAACTTGTCATAAGCAGCTTGTCTCAAATTGAAGAAAAAACTTACGAAGTAATATTTGTGCCATATCACGTGACCATGCTTAGTTTCAAGAATTTATGCTCACTTTTGGATTTTCTGAAATTTAAGATCCAGGATTCGAAACAATATCATAACCTACATCATGCAATAAATTTTCAAGCCGTACATCTGTCATGTTGTATTTTTTAAGAAAGGATTTGGTCAAACATTTTGCTTAGTTAGACTTCAGACAAGTTATATATGTAGAGTAAAAGGATAATCCCTCTGTACCAATGCATTTCCTGATATATTAACTCAAGTACTAGGCACAAACAAACAGGCTCAATTTTGTGCTCATCCTGGTTTAGTAGTAGTAGTACTAGGCAATGCAGTTGACGGGTGACCTTGACGAGCGGCGATCGAGGGAATTGAACTGTGCTCGGCACGGTAGGTAACGTTGTCTAGTTACTAAAGCATCCCTCCATTGTTCATCGGTAGTCATTATGGACTGGGGACATGAGGGGAATTTCCTAGGGCTGGAATTCTGGCCGCCAGATATTTCGACTTGAAACGCTGAGGCTCGACTGGTTGGGGTTGCCTAATGTGCATACCACGCGCGCCACCGAAGGACACGAGCCCGGTTTTTTTAGGATCAACACGAGCCAAGGTCTGGCTGGTACGCCGTTGGGTCCTACCATTCGAGAATACAAAAGGAACCTTTTAAATTGCCGAACGAATCTATGTGTATTACAATACCCGTATTTTCCTTGCAAATACTAATCTCAACGTGGTAATTGATTTATGACGAGTTGTTGAATTAGAGTGAGTTTGTGATATAGTGATCTCAACGTGGATTTCACATTTCATGGTATCCCTAGTAAGTTTTCCAATGCAAATTCAAATTTAAAAGATGAACAATATGGAGGTGAGAAAACTTTGTATGTATCAAGCATATGGCCACACACACACACAGACACACACGCACGAACACAACAACAATTCATTAAGTATAGTGCATCTATTTTTCCAAACCATGCATGTATGACACGAATTCAAAAATACTCCTTCTATTCCTAAATATTAGTCTTTTAGAGAGTTCAACAAGTGACTACATACAGAGCAAAATGTATGAATCTAGACTCTAAAATATGTCTATATACATCCGTATGTGCCAGTCCATTTGAAGCCTCTAAAAAGACTAATATTTAGGAACGAAGGGAGTAAAATGTAAGACATCCATGGTCCTCAGTTCAATATTTAAAATGAACATGAAACTGAAACATGAATATTAAGTCTAGTACTACAGTACATGCAAATGTTGTGTTTAGGCGGAGCTATGATTGTCGGGGGTCAACCCCTCGACTTTAGATAAAATTGTGGAGCTCTATTTAGGGTTGTTTAGATTATATTTGTCCCCACCCTCCCAACCACCGATTGGTTGTGCACCCCCCACCCCTCCTCCCCGGGAGAATATCATGTACCCCCATACCTTAGATGCTATATGCCGATACGAGTTGCTTGGAGCTTGTAGATCTGAGATATAGCAGCTCACATGATGTGTCTTAATATTTTTGCAGGAAACCTTGATGAGTTTGAGAATTGCACACAATTTGTACAAAAACTACTTAGATGCCCTTTGATCCCATATCCAACGACCTCGAAGCTCGTATCATCGTAGCATCTAAGATGAAGGAGGACATCATATTCTCCTGTATGTAAGAATATCATGTGCTACCACACCTTAGATGCTTTGGTGATACAAGCTCTTCGGAGGCGTTGGATTTGTGACCCAACACCTCCTCGGTGGTTCGAATGGTTTTTTGAAGAAAATCCCCAAAAGAGTTCAGCCACTGCTTACAAGCACAAAGACTGCTCAGATGCCATTGGATCTCAGATCAAATGACCTCCAAGCTCGTATCACCGTAGCATCCAAGCTGCGATAGCACCTTATGTTTTCTCGCACGGGAGAGTATGAGGTGCTCCCGCACCGTAGATTCTATGGTGATACGAGTTCACTGAGATCTAACGGCCCACAGTAGAAGGTTTGAATGTTTTTGCAATATACGGCTGATAGAGTTTGGGAAATGCGCAGAAAGTACAAGTACTACGCATGTGCCATCTGATCACTGATCATACGACCTAGATGCTCATATCAACGTAGCGGGTAATTAAGCTACGGGGAGCACCTAATATGAGCACCAGGGAGCCGTTGGATCGAAGATGCAGTGGCACACACGAGGCCTGAATGTTTTATTTGCAAAAAAAAAACTTTGGAGAGTTTGGAAACTGCGCATAATTACAAAGACTACTCCCAAGCCATTGGATCTGACTTCCAATGGTGTAAAAACTCGTATCACCATAGTATCTAAGCTGCGGGGTGGATGTGATATTCTATGTCGTTGTCATTTTTGTTCGTGAACTTGCAAAAAACATGTAACTCATGTCGTTACTTATCTAACCGCGCAAAGTGTTTGTTCAAAAAAACCATCCTACACTGAAATATCGGAACAACACATGGGGGTCCCACTTGTCATTAATCAAATTTGGACCTAAAACTAACAAATCTGGAAGACGAGATTCGAACTGGCAACCTGGACTACAAAGCGTAAGTCGATGGCCTGAAAAAACGAACGGTTGTTGGCTTTGTCCCATAACTTGATTGTATACAGTACTTGCGTTGAGTAGAGTAGAGGGAGTGCCTTGTCAACACGTGCATGACCGTTGTCTCACTTACTGGTGGGTCCCAGGTCTGTGATCTCAATCTCTCTTCTCTCCATCGTCTAACCTTTGCACGGGCACACATGAAGAGCGGTGCTAGCTTGCCGTGGTGTTATTACAACTAAAAAAAGCTTGGAAAATAGAAGAATCACCTAGAACAAGAGACGTTGTGGCTGGTCGAGACGGAGCTAACCACATCTATCCTCCGTGCCACACTTGCATGATGAAGCTGTGTGGCTAGTGGGGTGTTTTCGACCGACTGGCTGGGTCCCGAGGTCGAACCATAGGTACTACGTCTGATACAGTATATTTTTACACGCACATTTTTCCTCCGTGCCGAAACGTGGCACACCCTACCGCGCGGTTTCGGGGTCCTCCCGGGTGGTGCACGCATATATTCTTCCTGACGTAGGACGCCCTACCACGCATTTTCTGGGTCCTCCTCGGTCGTAGCGCCGAAGCAAGTAAATGAGTCATCAAATCACGAAAGACCACCTTTCCCGCCGAGTACATCAGTGAAGCACGGTGGCTAGCTAGTTGGGCTAGTTCGACCGATTAGCTAGGCCGCCGCCACATTTGTTTTTGCACCCCTTTTTTATCTACTTGCCGGCAGGTAAATTTAAATATCCACCGCGACGTTGCTCTGGTGTTTGGGTGCGGCAGGATTTTTAATTTTTTGATTGATGGGAGCAGGCGGCAGCAATTAGTCATGATGACTCCGCCTGTAAAAACCCACTGCTCCCTGATGTGAGAAGTCGTCGACTGGTGTTTTACCGTGGTGAAAACCAAAAGATTCCCCGCTCCCTCCGCCTTCCCGTAGATTGCATTGCCTTTCAGCCGTTTCGCCCCCTTTGCTTCCTCTCCCCATTGCTTCTACCTGGTGCCATGGCGGCGCAGCAGATCACGGAGTCCGAGGTGAGGCGCCTGACACTGGCTCCCATTGACCGGGAGCGGGCTCTGCGGGCGGTTGCACCCTGCATCACCAACGTTGTGCGCCTCGAGAAGAAGAGGGACTTCGGTGGTGTTTAGGCGCCCTCTGCATGGGCATGTCCATGTCTCGGCGCAACATGACCGTCGGATCAAACTCAGATGGTGCAGATCAGTCACTGTAGCACAAAGCGTGTGGGTGTGTTTGGTTGCATTCTCATCTCAATATAGTTGTTTCCTCTTCGTGTATTTTTGTCAACCTACTAGTGTGGACTCATGCACCCTTCATGCACTCTGCTAAACACCCAAAAGTGGGTCGAGAAGGGAACTTTTGCTCCCATCCCGTGCACCCTTCATACACCCTGCCTAACACTATTTGTGCTTCATATGGTTCATGTTTCGTGGAGTACTATAGCACCGTACTCTCCGTGCGCTGTGGACCTAGTCCTGTTAACATTGATCTCACCATTCATTCTTGAGCGGACAGTCGAAAAAGCGATACTATGTTACATATAGGAGTAGTTGACATGCGCACAACATCATTTGTTATCGTCATATCTTACTACACTAGCAACAAGATTGTGTAGTACTGACGTATGAACCACTGCACATGCCTAGTAGTAGGAGCACTGTGTATGTTCAAGTCGCTGACGTGTTTCGCACTCCTCCATCGTAAGAGTGGAAACGCTTGTTGTAATCATTTTTTTCTTCAGAAAAACAGTGAACGCGCTCTACCGTGTGGATCCCCCTCCAGCCATGCACTAAATTACTCACTTTAGCTGACGTGTGGGACAGCCAGCACCTAGGTCCACCAGCCATGCACTAAATTACTTCGTAGTAGAGTGACGGTAGACTACCCCGGTCGAACCGCCGCAGTAATGCCCAATGAGCCGTCAAATCACAAAACCCCCTCCTTTCCAGCAGTAAGTTGGACGGACGAAGCAACCATCATTTCACTCTTCTCTCTCACCTTCCTCTCTTGTAAAAAATCCCCACTCGCTTCGCTTCTCCCTCATCTCATTCCTCCTTTCACTCTTCTCTCTCAGCTTCCTCTCTTGGATGGACGCCGGAGCACCGGCCGATGTGATGTCTATGGCTCTGGCCAAAACCGTTGAGGCTCATGGTACGAAGAAGCGCAAGCACCCCGCCGAGACTACCGCAGACAAGCTCAAAGCCATCGCCCTGTCCAAGCCCCCCTCTCCGGGATCCCTCATTAAGCAAGTCTAGGTAATGTCTCTTGTTGACGATCTTTTTCTCGATCTTGATCGTGTTTTTTCATCTAACACGCAGTACTAGTACTGGTAGTACAACTTTTTGGGTGATCTTGCATGTGATTTTAGTGTGCCAAATGACGGTTCTAAATTCCTCTTTTGACCAAAACATGCGAGAGGTTGACACTGATTTCTTATATATTACTTTCAACTACTCCCTCTGTCCCAAATTTCTTGTCTTAGATTTGTCTAGATACGGATGTATCTAATACTAAAATGTGACTTGATACATCCGTATCTAGACAAATCTAAGACAAGAATTTTGGGACGGAGGGAGTACTTTATGAACATCAATGCTACCTTTTAAGAGGGTATATTTGCCTCAGTAACTTGTGTTATGGATATTGCATGTAATCCCTCTGCTCTCATGCCTTTGAAGACATGTTCTAGTGTCTTTGTTCACTCATTTCTGTGCGTATATGTAGTCATATATGGAGTATAATATCGAAAATCATCTTATATTTCTGAACGGAGGTAGTACTAAAATATGGTTTCTGTTTGAATTAGAACTAGGTCTGCGGTGGAGATGAAGTTCTCAAAGTCATGTCGTGTGAACTGGAAGACCTGATGATGAGTTCTACTACTAAACTATCCAGCTGGTGTGTCCTTGTCGCCACATGTCCTGAACTAGTATTTTCATGTAGCATTGTTGTCAGGCGTGTTCTCGAGGCTGTACTTGACCACAACAATTTCCTGGTTGTGCCTTCGATTACGAAGGTTGTGGTTCTTGTAAAGCTTCCCAACAAATCTGATGCGGCATGTCTTCATCATCATGTTTATGAGTGGAAAGACCACTCTGTTAGGTTCTCCAAGGTTGACAAGATGGTGATGGTGCATGTAGACATCTCACACGAAGTCCATGGCCTAGTCAGTTATGCGGGGTTCATCCCGTAGGTCGGTGGCAAGAAATAGTCTACAGAGTTTAGTTAGTGCAACTTTGCTTGTCTGTAGTAAGTACTATTGTTCAGTACTTGATTTGTGTTTGTGAACCCTGTATTTTTTATTAGTACTGCCGCTTTTGGTGTGTGGTTAGTCCTGAGAACGGTCTATGTTAATGTCTGTCCACTCAATTCAGTCTGTATATTTTGAAGTGTCAATATCATATTTTTTGTGAGGATGGTTTATCAATTATGGTTACACTCCAATATATGTATGCATTGCAGGGTTTATCGCACCCACCAGGATTTACAGTCCCATGGATGTTCGGTCCATACGATTTGTCACGACCTTTGGACTGTCCTGCTTGTGGGAGTAGGCGGGGCCCCTGCATACCACGCGTAGTTGGATGATCAATCTTCTGTTTAGTACTTCAACATAGTGATTTCCTGGTAAGGATTCACTCGTGTCACATCAAGTAAATCTTATTGATTTACTGTCTAAATCTTATTGATTTAATGTCATGTTTTCTTTCTTTTCCTGCAATTTTACGATGCAGGTTTTGCCATGTGACATTCATCACAGAATAAACCGTTTGGTTTGCTCTATGATGGCTATTTTTGCAGGTTTCACTTCTTATTCATGTCAGTAACGAAGGCATTGTCCATCACTTATATTACTGGAAAAAATTGGATCAGTCCGTTGTCTGAGTACAAGCTAAATCCCTATGATTACAGTTTGGTTTAACAAAAACGCCACAATTAGTCCTCGCATTTAAAAGAAATGAAGAAAAAACTGGATCAGGTCACGGATCCTAGTCAAGTTAGAAAGCTGATCATAGCAGACCAGACACGATCGCCACTATCTCGCACAGATCGAGCAGCGGTAGTTGCTCTAGCACTGACAGCGGCAACAGCTCAGTCTGATCCAGCTGAGGATTGGGCACCGACCACGTTAGCGGATCAGTCTGATCTACCGAAGGATCGGGCATCGACACCGGCACCTGCTCCGACACCGGCACCAGCTCTACAAGGAGCACCATCTCCGGCAGCAGCGGCGGCTTCGGCACCTGCACCAACACTTGCACTTGCATCTGCTCCGGCCCGTGCAGTTGCACCGGCAACAGACTGGGCTGCAGTTTGCACTTCATATACCAAAGTCCTTACAAAAACCGACATGTCCACCTTCTTGGTAAGCATTGGCCGCCCAAGTGCTTCGTTCTTTTTTCTTTCCATGTTGTTTCACATGATTCACTGTGTTGATCTAACTGTTTGGGTATGTCTTCTTGTTTGCAAACAGAGAATTCCTAGAGCAACGAGGGAGTCGTTCAACAATCCGGGCGACCGCGGCCAAGTTTCTCTTACCATGCACAGCCTTGGAGTGAATGAACCTACTCAATATACCGTAAGTACAAAGGATGGTCGCATGATGATTGATGCTAAAGGATGGTCAAGGTTCAAATCTAAATCATATCTTGCGGTAGGGGATGATGTCAAAATCGAACTTTCTCGGCAAGGAGAGCTGGTCCAAATCAACTTTGAAATTCTTCAGTAGCAGCACGCAACTGCCGAACTGATCTCCTCCGAGAGATTTTGATGTAATAATCTGGCATGGTGAAACAAGTGTCATGTGTGTATAAGTAGTAAGACAATATTATTTATCACATGGTATATCGTTGATAGAATTGCAACTCTGATTGCTGGTTAGGAACTGTCGTTCGATTTCATTCCAACAGCTGTCGTGCTTTATTCAATTTTGTGTATTCGCCTTGCGATAGCATCTAAAACCAGCGCCGTACTGATCGCTTGCAATATGAAAAGCAATGAGGTAGAACACATGGGCCCCCAAACATGCAGGGTCGGCCTGTGGCCCAAAGTCCAGAACCGTGAGCCTATCTGAGTATTATATTGTCAGCTGAACCCCCATAAAAAAAGTTGAACCCCCATAATGCACGTGCATTGCAGAGGGAGTATATTTCTCGGCAAGGTGAGCCTATGATATAAAAGATTTGTATATTTCTTTACAGAGGGAGTATCTCTCTGTCAAAAAATATATTTATGTGTAACTAGTTACTCCTGTCTTTCTACTTCCTTTCGCTGATATGTGGGGCAACCGGCAACGGGGTCCATGTGCCATATGCACAAATTAGAGTGCACAACTTCACGGTAGACACACCCTGGTCGTAGCGCCGCACTAATGCCCAATGAGCCGTCAAATCACAACACCCCCCGTTTCCAGCTTTAGCAGTAAGCTGGACGGACGAAGCGGCAATATTTCACTGGGCCTCAACCCCCTTCTCCCTCGTCTGCTTGTTCAGAGAAAACCCCCTCTCGGCGATTGTATAGGGTTTTCTCATTGAGAACCAGGTACGAATTCTTCATCCATCCCCGATAAATCCAAGTCCCTTGGTCGCAGGTAATGCTAGGATGGCAGCCGCCGCCGTTGATGCATTTTCTTCCTATTGTATCTAGTGTGTTTCATTTGCAGTGCCCAAAGTGCAAGTACCCTACAGGTTTCTGCGCCCTCGGCGAGACACCACACTTGTTCCTTCTCATACTAACACATCATTTTCAAACGCGCACAGTATGTTCCTAGAATCCTCTTTTCTATCCGAAGGGTGGGTTTTTTTTGAACATGCTGTGTTCTCATATTATTTTTCCTGCAGCGTATTATTTGCTCTGCCAGAACACATGTACTCAAGATGCTCAGCCTTGCCATAACTGAATACACTAGTTTAGTGGTCATACTGAAGACAAGCCATGGATATAAGTTCCGAGTTGGGTTCATGAACCAAGAAGATCGCTGCTTTTTTATGGCCGAACTTGGATAAACTTTCTCAAGTCTTACGGACTGAAAGTTGGCGCATGAATGTTGATGGAAATAGCAGAACCTGGTCTCATCTTCACTGCAATCTTCCACCCCGACGTCGTTCCAATTGTTCATCCATGTTAGTTTTGTATCTGCTTCTTGCTTGTTGCCTCGATTACTTCTTAATCCACCTATTCTGTCTAACTAATCACAATTTAACTTTAGAAGTAGCAACAAATCTCTCAAGAAGATGCTACTTCTAACTAATATTTTCTTATAATTGGTGGCACGTGTAGGTTTTTTCAGAGTTAAGCAGTCTGCTCGTTTGTTACTCTGTAATAACTCGGCTGTTACTAATGGCACTGAAGTTGACTGGATCAACATCCACAAGTTCCTACACTTTATTGATCGTCTTGAGGTCCTTGTGGGGCGTTTCAATGGTGGAAGGCCACGTGGGATATGTGTGCCACTGCTGCACTCATTGAACAGGTCCAACTGTGTCGAGAAACTTATGGTACGAGCTGTTTTCTGTTATATATGTTGTTCATAAACTATTGCTTATACACAGTTTTACAACTGTGATCTTCTTGAAAGAGGAATTGCCGAGTTCTATCGTTCCTATACAGATGCCTGACCATGGTCGGGTCAGACTTGCGCTTGGTCACAACATGATGTTTATGTCGACCTAATCAATTCCCCTTGGAGGTGAAAAGATACTTATTCATGGGTGGTCTCAAATAATGAAGGCCCGTCCATCTTGGAGAATAGGACAGAAGATTATGTTCATGCTTTTCCATGGCTCTAAAGCGAATATCCTGTTTATTGACCATGTTGCGAGATGAAGCCGCTTTCAGAAGGTTGTGGATGCACGGGGTGGCGCCTGGGCCTTGTCCTGGGGCTTGGTGGCCTCACCCTTGGTTAACTGTAGGCAAAGTAGCACTGTTCGAGGCATGCTTTGTACGGTTGAACCTGTATTAGTACTCATACTGCTTTCAGCTTTGGTTATTAAGTGCCCCTGCTGGTTTCAGTTAAGGTTGTTAAGTACTCCTGCTGCTTTTACAGTCTGTCGTGTTTCTTCAGTCCTGTCTTCCTCCAGCCGCCAAAACCAAACCAGCACCGGCGGGGCCGCCTGCTTCCGCCTCCCATGGCTGGTTGCGCCTCAGCGCATGCATCACCGCCCCACCGCCTCCTAAATCATTAACGTCGATGTCCTCCGTGCGCTTTGGTGCACTCACCGCGGTGCTGCCCTCTCGCGTTGTCAACATGGTCAACAAACAACAGGAATCGGCTGAAGTACGTGGAGAGGATGACAGTAGGGGCCCACCACGTCAGCGCATGGAAAAATAAAATGCTTCCTCCTAGTGTTTTCCTGACATCTGGGACCCACGACATTGTGAACGTATATAGTCAATAGACAAGAGAACAGCACAAGATGGCCTGACACCTGGGACGTAGCTACTCGAGCAGTATTTTTTTGTTTGGTATTGTTGAGATGGAGCAGGGTTTGAACTGGGCTGTGGCCCGTCTAGCCCAGGCTTATATTTTATGTTCACCATGTGACGAGCCCAGCTATTTTTTTCTTTGTGAAAATGAGCCCAGTTTATTATTTCTGAATAATACGCAATCCAGGCCTACTTATTTTTCTACGCCCTCATGGGCTGCAACTCTTTCAAGACGCCTGCAAATATTAAACGTAATATGAAATGGGTTGTAAATATAAAAATAGATGACAAATTGGCAATTACTTTATAATTTCTAGAAAAAAAATCACATTTTCAGATTCCTATTTCACTAGGCATTAACCTAATTTAAATATGTCTTCAAAGTACTTTAAATCTAGCTCGACATTTCGGTATTAAAAATAGTTTGGAACCCACAGAAATATGCGAAATTGGCCCTGGCCAACCAAAAAAACGACTGCAATAAATTGCATAAGAAGTTGCCATGAGCTATATATAAATTATTAAAAAAAGAGGGAGTGGTCTGACTTGTGGGCCCGTTTAGTTGACGCGTATGCAAGATTTTTTTAGTTATTATATACTCAACAAACGATTCTAGCAGATGTAACCGTTGGATGTTAATCCAATGGCCGTCGTGTTTCTTCAATCTCCGATCTTCTTGCTCCAGCCGCCAAAGCAGCGCCGGCGGGACCGCCTACTCCCACCTCCCGTCGCCGGATGTGCTGCCGCGCAGGCCCCAGCGCCCCCTACTACTCCCATCGCTGGCCAGGGCATCCCTCTACTCACCCACACCCCCTGTTATTCTGCGGCGACGGCAGCCTCACACCGCAGCCGAACCGGTGAACCCTCGTACTCCTCTCCGCGCGGGCTTCCACTGCCGCGTCTTCCCCAGATTCGCGTCGTCCCCTTCCTAGGCCTCGCCGTCGTCCACCACCATGGTGCTCTCGGCGCGGCATGGTCAATGTGGTCAACGGCCGACTTCCATCGCCGCAGCTGACAGCTGGGTCCACGGCAGCCGCAAGGAAGTGCCTCCTTATTACGCGGAAAATAATTATTCCTCCACCTGACAGCAGGGACCCACCGGACGGGCCACCAGTATTTCACGAAAAAAAACGTTTCCCCCTGACTGCTGGGACCCACAGGACGGGCCATCAAATTTCGCGAAAAAAACGTTCCCCCCGCTGTCAGCTCGGACCCACCAGAAGTGCCTCCTTATTACGGACAAAAAAGTGAATACCCCCCTGCTGGCTGGGACCCACCTTGGTGGGAGGCTGACTTGTGGGCCTACTAAGTTGACTGGGACGGAGGCCTTTGTCAACTTTAGTAAATATATGAATGATTCTAGCTCCAGTGATTGTACGATGTCCATCCAACGGCTGTAGTGCTTCTTCAACCTCTGGTCTTCTTGCTCTAGCAGCCCAAAGCAGCGCCGGTCGTGCCGCCTGCTCCTGCCGCCCGTGGTCGGCTGTGATGCCGCGGAGGCCTCACCGCCCCCTACTACTCCCATCGCTGGCCAGGCCATCCCTCTACACACCCACACCCCCTGTTATTCTGCGGCGACGGCAGCCTCGCACGCAGCCGAACGAGTGAACCCTCATACTCCTCTACGCATGGGCATCCACTGCCGCGTCTTCCCCGGCTCCGCGTTGTCCCCTTCCTAGGCCTCACCGTCGTCCACCGCCCTGGTGCTCTCGGTGCGGCATTGTCAACGTGGTCAAGGAATGGCTTCCATCAGACGTGGACTGTACATGGAGAGGCTGACAGCTGGGTCCACGGCCGCAGCAAGGAAGTGCCTCCTTATTACACGCAAAATAATTATTCCTCCACCTGACAGCGGGGACCCACTTGACGGGCCACCGTATTTTGCGAAAAAAATGTTTCCCCCTGACTGCTGGGACCCACCAGCTACATCTTCGCACGCAAGGAAGTGCGTCCGAAAAAAAACGACTCTCCCCCCTGACTGCTGAGACCCACCAGCTACATCTTCGCATGCAAGGAAGTGCATCCGAAAAAAACAATTCACCCCCTGACTGCTGGGACCCACCAGCTACATCTTCGCACACAATGAAGTGCGTCCGGGTAAAAAAACGATTCCCCCCTGACTGCTGGGACCCAGCAGCTACACCTTCGCATGCAAGGAAGTGCGTCCGGGCAAAAAAAACAAAAACAAAATGATTCTCCCCCTGACTGCTGGGACCCACTAGCTACATCTTCGCAGGCAAGGAAGTGCCTGACAGTCGGGACCCACCTGGTCGAAGCGTACGTAGCATTGTCATTCTGGTCGCGAACATGTACGTACATATATACTGGTCGATGTAGAGGCACGCACGTGTCGTTGTAGAGGCGCGTACGTGTCATAGTAGAGGCGCGCACGTAGCATGTACACGTACGTACAGCGGCCAGGGTGCAAGAAATAAAATACGGCCACGTACGTACATACGGGCAGGGTGTCGAACGCCTACTCGCGCATACGTACGGCCAGGGCTCGTGTACATGGCTGGGTCAGAACGGAGAAACAGCGTCGTCGTCGTGTTCATGGGGAGGCAACGGAATGCGTCGTGTTCATGGGGAGGCAAGGGAATGCGTCGTGTTCATCGGGAGGCGACGAAACGCGTGGGAGCCAATCGGCTAGGTCGGAACGGAATGCGTGGTCGTGTTCATCGGGAGGGCTTGGACGGAACAGGCGATGGAAACATGGCCTGGCGTACCACAAAACGGAGGAAACGGCCTTGTGTTCGACCGGCCACGTTCGAAACGGGATCCTGCTCATCGGGAGGCGTCTGGCATACCGCAAAACAGAGGAAACGGACCTCCTACGGTCGAAACGGGGGTCCTGTTGATCGGGAGGGGTGTGGCGTACCGCAAAACGGAGGAAACAGACTTGTGTTGGAGCGCTACGGTCAAAATGAGGGTCCTGTTGATCGGGAGGGGTGTCGCGTACCGCAAAACGGGACTCCACAGGATACTGTTCATCTCCACCGACGACCTCCTCCAGCCTCCACGGGCTACCGTCGACCTCCTCCAGCCTCCACGGGCTCCTGTTCATCCAGCCTCCACCGCGCGCTACTCCACCGGCTACTGTTCAACCACCCCTCCACGGGCACCCCTCCACTGTCTACTATTCATCCATCCCTCCACACCACGGGGTCCTGTTCAACCACCCCTCCACGAGCACCCCTCCACCGTCTACTGTTCATCCAGCCCTCCACACCACGGGGTCTTGTTCATCCAGAGGCAACGTGTTGGGGAACGTAGTAATTTCAAAAAAATTCCTATGCACACGCAAGATCATGGTGATGCATAGCAACGAGGGGAGAGTATGATCTACGTACCCTTGTAGATCGCAACAGAAGCCTTGACACAACATAGAGGAAGTAGTCGTACGTCTTCTTCCCGATCCGACCGATCCAAGCACCGTTACTCCGGCACCTCCGAGTTCTTAGCACACGTACAACTCGATGATGATCCCCGGGCTCCGATCCAGCAAAGCTTCGGGGATGAGTTCCGTCAGCACGACGGTGTGGTGACGATGATGATGTTCTACCGGCGCAGGGCTTCGCCTAAACTCCGCGACGATATGACCGAGGTGGAATATGGTGGAGGGGGGCACCGCACACGGCTAAGGAACGATCCGTAGATCAACTTGTGTGTCTAGAGGTGCCCCCTGCCTCCGTATATAAAGGAGCCAAGGGGGAGGGGTGCGGCCAGCCCTATGGAGGCGCAGGACGAGTCCTACTCCTACCGGGAGTAGGACTCCCCCCCAATCCTATTCCAAATAGGACTCCCAAGGGGGAAAGAGAGAGAGAGGTGGCCGGCCACCTCTCCTAGTCCTAATAGGACTAGGGGAGGGGGGAGGCGCGCAGCCCACTATGGGCAGCCCCTTTCACCTTTCCACTAAAGCCCAATAAGGCCCATATGACTCCCGGGGTTTTCCGGTAACCTCCCGGTAATCCGGTAAAATCCTGATTTCACCCGGAACACTTCCGATGTCCAAACATAGGCTTCCAATATATCAATCTTTATGTCTCGACCATTTCGAGACTCCTCGTCATGTCCGTGATCACATCCGGGACTCCGAACAACCTTCGGTACATCAAAATGCATAAACTCATAATAACTGTCATCGTAACGTTAAGCGTGCGGACCCTACGGTTCGAGAACAATGTGGACATGACCGAGACACGTCTCCGGTCAATAACCAATAGCGGGACCTGGATGCCCATATTGGCTCCTACATATTCTACGAAGATCTTTATCACTCAGACCGCATAACAACATACGTTGTTCCCTTTGTCATTGGTATGTTACTTGCCCGAGATTCGATCGTCGGTATCCAATACCTAGTTCAATCTCATTACCGGCAAGTCTCTTTACTCGTTCCGTAATACATCATCTCATAACTACCATATTAGTTGTAATGCTTGCAAGGCTTATGTGATGTGCATTACCGAGAGGGCCCAGAGATACCTCTCCGACAATCGGAGTGACAAATCCTAATATCGAAATACGCCAACCCAACATCTACCTTTGGAGACAGCTGTAGTACTCCTTTATAATCACCCAGTTACGTTGTGATGTTTGGTAGCACCCAAAGTGTTCCTCCGGCAAACGGGAGTTGCATAATCTCATAGTCATAGGAACATGTATAAGTCATGAAGAAAGCAATAGCAACATACTAAACGATCGGGTGCTAAGCTAATGGAATGGGTCATGTCAATCAGATCATTCACTTAATGATGTGATCCCATTAATCAAATAACAACTCATTGTTCATGGTTAGGAAACATAACCATCTTTGATTAACGAGCTAGTCAAGTAGAGGCATACTAGTGACACTTTGTTTGTCTATGTATTCACACATGTATTATGTTTCCGGTTAATACAATTCTAGCATGAATAATAAACATTTATCATGATATAAGGAAATAAATAATAACTTTATTATTGCCTCTAGGGCATATTTCCTTCAGTCTCCCACTTGCACTAGAGTCAATAATCTATTTCACATCACCATGTGATTTAACAGCAATAGTTCACATCACCATGTGATTAACACCCATAGTTCACATCGATATGTGATCAACACCCAAAGGGTTTACTAGAGTCAGTAATCTAGTTCACATCGCTATGTGATTAACACCCAAAGAGTACTAAGGTGTGATCATGTTTTGCTTGTGAGATAATTTTAGTCAACGGGTCTGTTACATTCAGATCCGTAAGTATTTTGCGAATTTCTATGTCAACAATGCTCTGCAGGGAGCTACTCTAGCTTATTGCTCCCACTTTCAATATGTATCTAGATCGAGACTTAGAGTCATCCAGATCTGTGTCAAAACTTGTATCGACGTAACTTTTTACGACGAACCCTTTTTGTCACCTCCATAATTGAGAAATATTTCCTTATTCCACTAAGGATAATTTTGACCGCTGTCTAGTGATCTACTCTTAGATCACTATTGTACTCCCTTGCTTAACACAGTGTAGGGTATACAATAGATCTGGTACACAGCATGGCATACTTTATAGAACCTATGGCTGAGGCATAGGGAATGACTTTCATTCTATTTCTATCTTCTGCCGTGGTCGGGCTTTGAATCTTACTCAATTTCACACCTTGCAATACAGGCAAGAACTCTTTCTTTGATTGTTCCATTTTGAACTACTTCAAAATCTTGTCAAGGTATGTACTCATTGAAAAAACTTATCAAGCGTCTTGATCTATCTCTATAGATCTTGATGCTCAATATGTAAGCAGCTTTACCGAAGTCTTTCTTTGAAAAACTCCTTTCAAACACTCCTTTATGCTTTACAGAATAATTCTACATTATTTCCGATCAACAATATGTCATTCACATATACTTATCAGAAATGTTGTAGTGCTCCCACTCACTTTCTTGTAAATACAGGCTTCATCGCAAGTCTGTATAAAACTATATGCTTTGATCAACTTATCAAAGCGTATATTCCACCTCCGAGATGCTTGCACCAGTCCATAGATGGATCGCTGGAGCTTGCATATTTTGTTTGCACCTTTAGGATTGACAAAACCTTCTGGTTGTATCATATACAACTCTTCTTTAATAAATCTATTAAGGAATGCAGTGTTGTTTATCCATTTGCCAGATTTCATAAAGTGCGGCAATTGCTAACATGATTCGGACAGACTTAAGCATAGATACGAGTGATAAACTCTCATCGTATTCAACACCTTGAACTTGTCGAAAACCTTTTGTGACAATTCTAGCTTTGTAGATAGTAACACTACTATCAGCATCCGTCTTCCTCTTGAAGATCCATTTATTTTCTATGGCTTGCCGATCATCGGGCAAGTCAACCAAAGTCCATACTTTGTTCTCATAAATGGATCCCATCTCAGATTTCATGGCCTCAAGCCATTTTGCGGAATCTGGGCTCACCATCGCTTCTTCATAGTTCGCAAGTTCATCATGGTCTTGTAACATGACTTCCAGAACAGGATTACCGTACCACTCTGGTGCGGATCTCACTCTTACCTACGAGATTTGGTAGTAACTTGATATGAAGTTACATGATCATCATCATTAGCTTCCTCACTAATTGGTGTAGTAGTCACAGGAACAGATTTCTGTGATGAACTACTTTCCAATAAGGGAGCAGGTACAGTTACCTCGTCAAGTTCTACTTTCCTCCCACTCACTTCTTTCGAGAGAAACTCCTTCTCTAGAAAAACTCCGAATTTAGCAACAAAAGTCTTGCCTTCGGATTTGTGATAGAAGGTGTACCCAACAGTCTCCTTTGGGTATCCTATGAAGACATATTTCTCCGATTTGGGTTTGAGCTTATCAGAATGAAACCTTTTTCATATAAGCATCACAATCCCAAACTTTAAGAAACGACAGCTTAGGTTTCTTGCCAAACCATAGTTCATACGGTGTCGTCTCAACGGATTTAGATGGTGCCCTATTTAACGTGAATGCAACTGTCTCTAATGCATAACCCCAAAATGATAGTAGTAGATCGGTAAGAGACATCATAGATTGCACTATATCCAATAAAGTACGGTTATGACGTTCGGACACACCATTACACTGTGGTGTTCCGGGTGGCGTGAGTAGTGAAACTATTTCACATTGTTTTTAACTGAAGGCCAAACTCGTAACTCAAATATTTTACCTCTGCGATCATATCGTAGAAACTTTTATTTTCTTGTTACGATGATTCTCCACTTCACTCTGAAATTCTTTGAACTTTTCAAATGTTTCAGACTTGTGTTTCATCAAGTAGATATACTCATATCTGCTCAAATCATCTGTGAAGATCAGAAAATAATGATACCTGTCGCGAGCCTCAATATTCATCGGACCACATACATCAGTATGTATGATTTCCAACAAATCTGTTGCTCGCTCCATTGTTCCGAAGAACAGCGTTTTAGTCATCTTGCCCATAAGGCATGGTTCGCAAGCATCAAGTGATTCATAATCAAGTGATTCCAAAATCTCATCAGCATGGAGTTTCTTCATGTGCTTTACACCAATATGACCTAAACGGCAGTGCTACAAATAAGTTGCACTATCATTATTAACTTTGCATCTTTTGGTTTCAATATTATGATTATGTGTATCACTACGATCGAGATCCAATGAACTATTTTCATTGGGTGTGTAACCATATAAGGTTTTATTCATGTAAACAGAACAACAATTTATTCTCTTACTTAAATGAATAACCGTATTACAATAAACATGATCAGATCATATTCATGCTCAACGCAAACACCAAATAACACTTATTCAGGTTCAACACTAATCCCGAAAGTATAGGGGAGTGTGCGATGATGATCATATCAATCTTGGAACTACTTCCAACACACATCGTCACTTCACCCTTAACTAGTCTCTGTTTATTTTGCAACTCCCGTTTCGAGTTACTAATCTTAGCAACTGAACTAGTATCAAATACTGAGGGGTTTCTATAAACACTAGTAAAGTACACATCAATAACATGTATATCAAATATACTTATGTTCACTTTGCCATCCTTCTTATCTGCCAATCACTTGGGGTAGTTCCGCTTCCAGTGACCAGTCCCTTTGCAGTAGAAACACTTAGTCTCAGGCTTAGGATCAGACTTGGCCTTCTTCACTTGAGCAACAACTTGCTTGCTGTTCTTTTTGAAGTTCCCCTTCTTCCCTCTGCCCTTTTCTTGAAACTAGTGGTCTTGTCTACCATCAACACTTGATGTTTTTCTCGATTTCTACCTTCGTCAATTTCCGCATTACGAAGAGCTTGGGAATCGTTTCCGTTATCCCTTGCATATCATAGTTCATCACGAAGTTCTACTAACTTGGTGATGGTGACTAGAGAATTCTGTCAATCACTATCTTATCTGGAAGATTAACTCCCACTTGATTCAAGCGATTGTAGTACCCAGACAATCTGAGCACATGCTCACTAGTTGAGCGATTCTCCTCCATCTTTTAGCTATAGAACTTGTTGGAGACTTCATATCTCTCAACTCGGGTATTTGCTTGAAATATTAGCTTCAACTCCTGGAACATCTCATATGGTCCATGACGTTCAAAACGTCTTTGAAGTCCCGATTCTAAGCCGTTAAGCATGGTGCACTTAAACTATCAAGTAGTCATCATATTGAGCTAGCCAAACGTTCATAACGTCTGCATCTGCTCCTGCAATAGGTCTGTCACCTAGCGGTGCATCAAGGACACAATTCTTCTGTGCAGCAATGAGGATAAACCTCAGATCACGGATCCAATTCGCATCATTGCTACTAACATCTTTCAACACAATTTTCTCTAGGAACATATCAAAATAAACATATGAAAGCAACAACGCAAGCTATTGATCTACAACATAATTTGCAAAATACTACCAGGACTAAGTTCATGATAAATTAAAGTTCAATTAATCATTTTACTAAAGAACTCCCACTTAGATAGACATCCCTCTAATCCTCTAAGTGATCACGTGATCCAAATCAACTAAACCATGTCCGATCATCATGTGAGATGGAGTAGTTTCAATAGTGAACATCACTATGTTGATCATATCTACTATATGATTCACGCTCGACCTTTCGGTCTCCGTGTTCTGAGGCCATATCTGTTATATGCTAGGCTCGTCAAGTTTAACCTGAGTATTCCGCGTGTGCAACTGTTTTGCACCCGTTGTATTTGAACGTAGAGCCTATCACACCCGATCATCACGTGGTGTCTCAGCACGAAGAACTTTCACAACGATGCATACTCAGGGAGAACACTTCTTGATAATTAGTGAGAGATCATCTTAAAATGCTACCGTCAATCAAAGCAAGATAAGATGCATAAAAAGATAAACATCACATGCAATCAATATAAGTGATATGATATGGCCATCATCATCTTGTGCCTGTGATCTCCATCTCCGAAGCACCGTCATGATCACCATCGTCACGGGCGCGACACCTTGATCTCCATCGTAGCATCGTTGTCATCTCGCCAATCTTATGCTTCCACGACTATCGCTACCGTTTAGTGATAAAGTAAAGCATTACATCGCGATTGCATTGCATACAATAAAGCGATAACCATATGGCTCCTGCCAGTTGCCGATAACTCGGTTACAAAACATGATCATCTCATACAATAAAATTTAGCATCATGCCTTGACCATATCACATCACAACATGCCCTGCAAAAACAAGTTAGACGTCCTCTACTTTGTTGTTGCAAGTTTTACGTGGCTGCTACGGGCTTTAAGCAAGAACCAATCTCACCTACGCATCAAAACCACAACGATAGTTCGTCAAATAGACTCCGTTTTAACCTTCGCAAGGACCGGGCGTAGCCACACTCGGTTCAACTAAAGTTGGAGAGACAGTCGACCGCAAGCCATCTATGTGCAAAGCACGTCGAGGGAACCGGTCTCGCGTAAGCGTACGCGTAAGGTTGGTCCGGGTCGTCTCGTCCAACAATACCGCCGAACCAAAGTATGACATGCTGGTAGGCAGTATGACTTGTATCGTCCACAACTCACTTGTGTTCTACTCGTGCAAATAACATCAAACCATAAAACCTAGGCTCGGATGCCACTGTTGGGGAACGTAGTAATTTCAAAAAATTTCCTACGCACATGCAAGATCATGGTGATGCATAGCAACGAGGGGAGAGTATGATCTACGTACCCTTGTAGATCGCAACGGAAGCGTTGCACAACGTAGAGGAAGTAGTCGTACATCTTCTTCCCGATCCGACCGATCCAAGCACCGTTACTCCGGCACCTCCGAGTTCTTAGCACACGTACAGCTCGATGACGATCCCCGGGCTCCGATCCAGCAAAGCTTCGGGGATGAGTTCCGTCAGCACGACGGCGTGGTGACAATGATGATGTTCTACCGGCGCAGGGCTTCGCCTAAACTCCGCGACGATATGACCGAGGTGGAATATGGTGGAGGGGGGCACCGCACACGGCTAAGGAACGATCCGTAGATCAACTTGTGTGTCTAGAGGTGCCCCCTGCCTCCGTATATAAAGGAGCCAAGGGGGAGGGGTGCGGCCAGCCCTATGGAGGCGCAGGAGGAGTCCTACTCCTACCGGGAGTAGGACTCCCCCCCAATCCTATTCCAAATAGGACTACCAAGGGGGAAAGAGAGAGAGAGGTGGCCGGCCACCTCTCCTAGTCCTAATAGGACTAGGGGAGGGGGAGGCGCGCAGCCCACTATGGGCAGCCCCTTTCACCTTTCCACTAAAGCCCAATAAGGCCCATATGACTCCCAGGGTTTTCCGGTAACCTCCCGGTAATCCGGTAAAATCCTGATTTCACCCGGAACACTTCCGATGTCCAAACATACGCTTCCAACATATCAATCTTTATGTCTCGACCATTTCGAGACTCCTCGTCATGTCCGTGATCACATCCGGGACTCCGAACAACCTTAGGTACATCCAAATGCATAAACTCATAATAACTGTCATCGTAACGTTAAGCGTGCGGACCCTACGGTTCGAGAACAATGTAGACATGACCGAGACACGTCTCCGGTCAATAACCAATAGCGGGACCTGGATGCCCATATTGGCTCCTACATATTCTACGAAGATCTTTATCGGTCAGACCGCATAACAACATACATTGTTCCCTTTGTCATTGGTATGTTACTTGCCCGAGATTCGATCGTCGGTATCCAATACCTAGTTCAATCTCGTTACCGGCAAGTCTCTTTACTCGTTCCGTAATACATCATCTCACAACTACCATATTAGTTGTAATGCTTGCAAGGCTTATGTGATGTGCATTACCGAGAGGGCCCAGAGATACCTCTCCGACAATCGGAGTGACAAATCCTAATCTCGAAATACGCCAACCCAACATCTACCTTTGGAGACACCTGTAGTACTCCTTTATAATCACCCAGTTACGTTGTGACGTTTGGTAGCACCCAAAGTGTTCCTCCGGCAAACGGGAGTTGCATAATCTCATAGTCATAGGAACATGTATAAGTCATGAAGAAAGCAATAGCAACATACTAAACGATCGGGTGCTAAGCTAATGGAATGGGTCATGTCAATCAGATCATTCACTTAATGATGTGATCCCATTAATCAAATAACAACTCATTGTTCATGGTTAGGAAACATAACCATCTTTGATTAACGAGCTAGTCAAGTAGAGGCATACTAGTGACACTTTGTTTGTCTATGTATTCACACATGTATTATGTTTCCGGTTAATACAATTTTAGCATGAATAATAAACATTTATCATGATATAAGGAAATAAATAATAACTTTATTATTGCCTCTAGGGCATATTTCCTTCACA
>NC_041384.1:464383085-464414651 GCF_002162155.2 Triticum dicoccoides | reverse complement strand
CCCCCGCGCGCAACGCTCACTGTTCATCCAATCGATCGGCTTAAGTTAGCCGCAGTAGCGAAGGAATCGCTCGATCGAGTTCAGTTAACAGCCATCGATCGATCGCTCGAGTTCAGTAACGCGTAGCCTGCAGTGCAATCGCTCGGGTTCAGTTAGAGCCCAACGCCTCGCTCAGGTTCAGTTAGAGCCAACGCCTCGCACACACGCACGTACGTGTACGAGAGAAACGTGCATCGCTCGGCCCCCGACCTCCCACCGTAACCAGGAACTCCCCAAAATTTTCCTCCCCCTCGCTTCTACCACGGTTTTTTCCATCATGGACGGCCCAAAGAATGTCATGCAGCTGCGTCTTCGGCCCGTCCAGGACGAAAATCCCATTTTCTGTCATGATTTTTTATCATAGAAGTAGGAGCCCACCACATCTATGATGATACTGGGTTTTGTCACAATTATCGTCATAGAAGTGTCATATGTATGACAGAATTTTTTTTCGTTTGGCCCAAAATGTCACGGATGTGTCTTTTTTTGTAGTGCACCCTTCCACCGTTGCTAGACTCTCTAGTACCGCGCAACTTTCGCCGGTACCATAAACCCACCATACACCTTCCTCAAAACAGCTACCATACCTACCTATTATGGCATTTCCATAGCCATTCCGAGATATATTGCCATGCAACTTTCCACCGTTTCATTTATTATGACACGCTCCATCATTGTCATATTGCCTTACATGATCATGTAGTTGACATCGTATTTGTGGCAAAGCCACCGTTCATAATTTTTCATACAAGTCACTCTTGATTCATTACACATCCCGCTACACCGCCGGAGGCATTCATATAGAGTCATATTTTGTTCTAAGTATCGAGTTGTAATCCATGAGGTGTAAATAAATAGAAGTGTGATGATTATCATTATTAGAGCATTGTCCCGTGTGGGGAAAAAAGAGGCCAAAGAAGACACACAAAAAAGAGAGAAGGGACAATCCTACTATCCTTTTTCCACACTTGTGCCTCAAAGTAGCACCATGATCTTCATGATAGAGAGTCTCTTATTTTGTCACTTTCATATACTAGTGGGAATTTTCGTTATAGAACTTGGCTTGTATATTCCAATTATGGGCTTCCTCAAAATGCCCTAGGTCTTCGTGAGCAAGCTAGTTGGATGCACACCACTTAGTTTCTTTTGTTGAGCTTTCATACATTTATAGCTCTAATCACTACAAAAAAAGGCACATCCGTGACATTTTGGGCCGAACGAAAAAAATTATGTCATACATATGACACTTCTATGACGACAATTGTGACAAAACCTGGTATCATCATAGATGTGGTAGGCTCCTACTTCTATGACAAAAAATCATGACAGAAAATGGGCTTTTCGTCCTGGGCGGGCCGGACACGCAGCCGCATGACATTATTTGGGTCGTCCATGACGGAAAAAATCATGGTAGAAGCGAGGGGGAGGAAAATTTCGGGGAGTTCCCAGTTACGGTGGGAGGTCGGGGGCCGAGCGATGCGCGTTTCTCTCGTACACGCACGCGCATGTGTGTGAGGCGTTGGCTCTAACTGAACCCGAGCGAGGCGTTGGGCTCTAACTGAACCCGAGCGATTGCACTGCAGGCTTCGCGTTACTGAACCCGAGCAATCGATCGATGGCTGTTAACTGAACCCGATCGAGTGATTCCTTCGCTGCTGCTGCTAACTAAAGCCGATCGATGCTGCCTCTGGATGAACAGTGAGCGTTGCGGGGGGGTTTGGATGAATAGTTCCCGATGGGGGTGGATGAACAGGACCCCGTGGTGTTGCCTCTGGATGAACAGGACCCCGATCGATCGAGCCGGTTGGGGCTGGATGAACAGGACCCCGTGGAGGGCTGGATGAACAGGACCACCCCGTGGAGGGCAGGATGAACAGTAGACGGTGGAGGGTAGGATGAACAGTAGCCCGTGGAGGGGTGGTTGAACAGGAGCCCGTGGAGAGGGCTGGTTGAACAGTACCCTGTGGAGTAGCGCGCGGTGGAGGATGGATGAACAGGAGCCCATGGATGAACAGTCGCAGGTGGAGGCTGGAGGAGGTCGACGGTGGATGAACAGTAGCTCGTGGAGGCTGGAGGGGGTCGACGGTGGAGATGAACAGTATCCCGTGGAGTCCCGTTTTGCGGTATGCCACACCCCTCCCGATGAACAGGACCCCCGTTTCGACCGTAGCGCTCCAACAAAAGTCCGTTTCATCCGTTTTGCGGTACGCCACACCCCTCCCTAAGGATGGCAATTTTATCCATGGACATGGATACCCATGGATATCCAACCCGAATGGATAGGGTTTGGATATGCTTTTGCGCCCATGGGCAGCACCCAAACCCGACCCAGTTACTCGTGGATAGGGCATGGACATAATCTTGTACCCATGGATATATCCAAACCCGACCCGACAGTCTGACTTAACGGGCAATATTCTGCTACCCCTACCCCATAGTCACATGCCCCACTATAATTTTATCCTTTATCTAAAACATCCAAAAGAAATTACACAATCCCCACCGTAACATACTCCAACGCACCTTCTCATCCTATTATCTACACTAATTAAATGACTTGTCGTTGAGAATCGGTGCCATCTCCTTGAGTTACTCCTCTCATAGACCTAGAGGTGGCCGCTGCTGCCAGCCGCTACCCCCACATAAGGTGGATCGCTGCAGCAGCCACTACTGGCCTGCGACAACCCAGCTCCATATCTCCTTGACCCCTCCGTCTTTGCTTTTACACACACGCATTGATGCATGGCCGCAGCAGTGGGACAATGCAAGGGCTATGACTGCACGGCGGGGAGTAAGCACGCCAATGCGGAGTGCACATTGTGCAATGAGTTATGTCTTATGTATAGGTCTTGAGAGGACCCGATGGACATCCAGTGGGTATGGGTATCCATCGGATTTGGACATGGTCACAATTTTTCGCCCATGGATTTTTTTATGGATGGGCTGGGACTGCCTCCATGGATATGGATATGGATTTGATATTGGTCAACCCGATCCAAACCCGACCCATTGCCATCCTTACCCCTCCCGATCAATAGGACCCCCGTTTCGACCGTAGGAGGTCCGTTTCCTCCGTTTTGCGGTACGCCAGACCCCTCCCAATCAACAGGACCCCATTCTGAATGTAGGAGGTCTGTTTCCTCTGTTGTGCGGTACGCTAGGCCTCGTTTCCATCGTCTGTTCCGTCCAAGCCCTACCGATGAACACGACCATGCATTCCGTTTTGACCCAGCCGGTTGGCTCCCATGCGTTCCGTTGCCTCCCGATGAACACGACACATTCCGTTGCCTCCCCATGAACATGAGCATTTCGTTGCCTCCCCATGAACACGACGCATTCTGTTGCCTCCCCATGAACACGATGACGACGCTGTTTCTCCGTTCCGACCCAGCCATGTACACGAGCCCTCGCCGTACGTATGCGCGAGTAGGCCTTCGAGACCCCGCCCGTATGTACACATACGTGGCCGTATTTTTTTTCTTGCACCCTGGCCAGTGTACGTACGTGTACATGCTACGTGCGCGCCTCTACTACGACATGTGCGCGCCTCTACATCGACCAGTATGTACGTACACGTTCGCGACCAGAATGACAACGCTACATACGCTTCGACCAGGTGGGTCCCGACTGTCAGGCACTTCCTTGCCTGCGAAGATGTAGCTGGTGGGTCCCAGCAGTCAGGGGCGAATCATTTTTTTTGCCCGGACGCACTTCCTTGCGTGCAAAGATGTAGCTGGTGGGTCCCAGCAGTTAGGGAGAAACGTTTTTTTCGTGAAATACAGTGGCCCGTCCGATGGGTCCCAACTGTCAGGTGGAGGAATCATTATTTTCCGCGTAATAAGGAGGCACTTCTTTGCTGCGGCGTGGACCCAGCTGTCAGCCTCTCCACGTACAGTCCATGTCCGATGGAAGTCGTTCCTTGACCATGTTGACCACGCCGCGCCGAGAGCACCAGGCCGGTGGACGACGACGAGGCCTAGGAAGGGGACGACACGGAGGCAGGGAAGACTCGGCAGTTGTTTCCCACGCGGAGGGGAGTACGACTGTACGAGGTTGTACTGGTTTGTCTACCGTCGCCGGAGAATAACAGCAGGTGTGGGTGAGTAGAGGGATGGCTAGGCCAACGATGGGAATACGGTCGGGCGGTGAGGCCTACGCGGCAGCACAGCCGGCCGCGAGGAGGAGGGAGCAGGCAGTCCCACCGGCGCTTGTTTGAGCGGCTGGAGCAGGAAGAGCAGAGATTGAAGAAGCACGACGGCCGTTGGACGGACATCCAACAGTCAGTGCTTGTGCGTCAACCTTTTTTTAGGAAAGCCTCAAATCTGTGGAAAACAGCATACAACCCATCTGCCATTATTTCTAGCAATTTACAGCCCATTTGCTAATTCTTAAGGTTTTTTTGGAGCCCATATTCTTTTTGTTAGCATTACAGCCCATATTGTGGCAACGGTTAAAAAATTATACGAAATTTTGCATATTTCGGTGCGGTTCGAACTATTTTTAATCCCGAAATTTCGACTCACATTCAAACTAATTTTAAAAATAAATGTATATCAATATAAAATCCAACAAATTCTCCATGCATAAAAATTAATGTAATTTAAAATCTTGAAATGAAAAAAAAGATATTTGAAACTAATTGCCGGTTTGATGTGTTTTAAAAATGTACAACCCATTTCTCATTACTGATGGGCCATTTTCTCGGCCAGCCGAATGAAAGCTCTCCTTGTCTTGAAAGATTTGCAGCCCAACAGGCCTGACAAAGCGACTTACTTGGCAAATCGCAAAAAAACTGGGTTGTAGCCGTGGACCTAGCTGTCAGCCTCTCCACGTACAATACTCTTTTGATGGAAGTCGTTCCTTGACCACGTTGACCACGCCACGCGGAGAGCACCACGGCGGTGGATGACGGCGAGGCCTAGGAAGGGGATGACGCGGCAGTGGAAGCCCGCGCGGAGAGGACTACGAGGGTTCACTGGTTTGGCTGCGGTGTGAGGCTGCCATCGTCGCAGGGCCTGGCCAGCGGTGGGAATAGTAGGGGGCGGTGAGGCATCTGCGGCAGCATAGCTGGCCACGGGAGGCAGGAGCATGCGGCACGACCGGCGCTGCTTTGGGCGGCTAGAGCAAGAAGACCAGAGGTTGAAGAAGCACTACGTCCGTTGGATGGACATCGTACGGTCACTGGAGCTAGAATCGTTCATATTGACTAACTTAACAAAGCCCTTCGTCACCGTCAACTTAGTAGGCCCACAAGTCAGCCTCCCAGCAAGGTGGGTCACAGCTAGCCGGGGGAGTATTCATTTTTTTTGTGCATAATAAGGAGGCACTTCCGGTGGGTCCGAGCTGACAGCGAGTGGCGTTTTTTCGCGAAATACGATGGCCCGTCTGGTGGGTCCCAGCAGTCAGGGGGAAAAGATTTTTTTTTCGCAAAATATTGGTGGCCCGTCTGATGGATCCCTGCTGTCAGGTGGAGGAATAGTTATTTTGCACGTAATAAGGAGGCACTTCCTTGCTGCGGCCGTGGACCCAGCTATCAGCCTCTCCACGTACAGTCCACGTCTGATGGAAGCCGTTCCTTGACCATGTTGACCACGCCGCGCCGAGAGCACCAGGGCGGTGGACGACGGCGAGGCCAGGAAGGGGATGACGCGGAGCCGGGGAAGACGCGGCAGTGGATGCCCATGCGTAGAGGAGTACGAGGGTTCACTGGTTCGCTACGGTGTGAGGCTGTCGTCGCCGCAGAATAACAAGGGGTGTGGGTGAGTAGAGGGATGGCCTGGCCAGCGGTGGGAGTAGTAGGGGCGGTGAGGCCTCCGCCGCATCGCAGCTGGCCACGGGAGGCAGGAGCGCGAGGCACGACCGGCGCTGGTTTGGGCGGCTGGAGCAAGAAGACCAGAGGTTGAAGAAGCACTACGGCCGTTGGATGGACATCGTACGGTCACTGGAGCTAGAATCGTGCATATTGACTAAGTTGACAAGCCCTCCGTCCCTATCAACTTAGTAGGCCCACAAGTCAGCCTGCCACTAAGGTGGGTCCCAGCTAGCAGGGGGGTATTCATTTTTTGTGTGTAATAAGGAGGCACTTCCGGTGGGTCCAAGCTGACAGTAGGGGGAACGTTTTTTTCGCAAAATACGGTGGCCCGTCGGGTGGGTCCCAGCAGTCAGGGGCAAACGTTTTTTTCGTGATATACTGGTGGGTGTCCGGTGGGTCCCTTCTGTGAGGTGGAGGAATAATTATTTTCCGCGTAATAAGGAGGCACTTCCTTGCGGCTGCCGTGGACCCAGCTGTCAGCCTCTCCACGTACAGTATTCTTCCGATGGAATTCGGTCGTTGACCACATTGACCACACCGCGCTGACAGCACCACGGCGGTGGACGACGACGAGGCCTAGGAAGGGGACGACGCGGAGCCGGGGAAGATGCGGCAGTGGATGCCCACGCGGAGAGGAGTACGAGGGTTCACTGGTTCGGCTGCGCTGCCGTCGCCGCAGAATAACAGGGGGTGTGGGTGAGTGGAGTGGAGGGATGGCCTGGCCAGCGGTGGGCGTAGTATGGGGGCGGTGAGGCCTCCGCGGCAGCACAGCTGGCCATGGGAGGCAGGAGCAGGCGGCACGACCGGCGCTGCTTTGGGCGGCTGGAGCAAGAAGACCAGAGGTTGAAGAAGCACTACGACCGTTGGATGGACATCGTACGGTCAGTCGAGCTAGAATCGTGCATATTGACTAAGTTGACAAAGCCCTTCGTCCCCGTCAACTTAGTAGGCCCACTATACTTGGTCCCAGCTAGCAGGGGGTAATTCATTTTTTTGTGCGTAATAAGGAGGCACTTCCTTGCGTGCGAAGATATAGCTGGTGGGTCCAAGCTGTCAGCGGCGGTAACGTTTTTTTCAGGAAATACAGAGGCCGTTTTGGTGGGTCCCAAATGTCAGGTGGAGGAAATCATTATTTTGCGCGTAATAAGGAGGCATTTCCTTGCGTGCGGCCGTGGACCCAGCTGTCAGCCTCTCCACGTACATTCCACTTCAGATGCATGTCGGTTGTTGACCATGCTGACCACGCCACGCCGAGAGCACCAGGGCGGTGGACGACGGTGAGGCCTAGGAAGGGAACGACACGGAGGCAGGGAAGACTCGGCCGTTGTTTTTGTTTCCCACGCGGAGGGGAGTACGACTGTACGAGGGTTTACTGGTTCGTCTGCCGTCGTCGAAGAATAACAGCAGGTGTGGGTGAGTAGAGGGATGGCTAGGCCAACGATGGGAGTACGATGGGGCGGTGAGGCCTGCGCGGCAGCACAGTCGGCCGCGGGGAGGAGGGAGCAGGCAGTGCCGCCGGCGCTTGTTTGAGCAGCTGGAGCAGGAAGAGTAGAGATTGAAGAAGCACGGCGGCCGTTGGATGGACATCCAACAGTATACATGCCATCTGTGGAAAGCCTCAAATCTGTGGAAAACAACATACAGCCCATCTGCCATTATTTTAAATAATTTACAGCCCATTTGCTAATTCTTACGGGTTTTTTTGGAGCCCATATTCTTTATGTTAGCATTACAACCCATATTGTGGCCACGGTTAAAAAATTATACGAAATTTTGCATATGTCGGTGCGGTCTGAAGTGTTTTTAATCCTGAAATTTTGAGTCACATTCAGACTGATTTTAAAAATAAATGTATATCAATATAAAATCCAATAAATTGTCCACGCATAAAAATCAATGCAATTTAAAATCTCGAAATGAAAAAAAGATATCTGAAAATAATTTCCGGTTTGATGTGTTTTAAAAATGTACAGCCCATTTCTCATTACTGATCGGCCATTTTCTCGGCCAGCCGAATGAAGCTCTCCTTGTCTTGAACGATTTGCAGCCCAGAAGGCCTGATAAAGTGACTTACTTGACAAATCACAAAAGAACTGGGCTAGCCATTTTCAGAAAGAAAAAAAACTACTGGGTTGGTCTGTGGTAAACATAAAAGAAAAGGCTGTCTAGACAGGCCAGAGTGTCCCGCACAGCCCAGTATTTCCGAACGGACGTGTAGGCTGGGGCGCCTCTTCGTGAACCGTGGCAAACTCGCAACCGTCCACCGACTCTTCGCCTTTCCCTCTCGATTTGGAACTGTTGTCGCACGCTCTTCCTCTTCCTCCTCCATTTTCCTTCAGCCCTTCACCCTTTCTTCTGCCATTGTTCGATCGTCTTCTCCATGGAGGGAACAGGCCGGAAACGACCCCGTTATTCTTGCCCCGATCTGAAAGATGACGTGGTGGAGGAACTCATTGATCGGTGCGACGTCATCACCTCAGCTAGCATGGCAGGTTCGTTCAAGCCCATTCTCGACTCAACTAATAACATCATTACAAAGAACCCAAGAGTCAAGGAGCGGTTTGATCTCCCATATCTTCTTTGTCGTGACCCTGATGACTGGCGCCGGCACGACGGAGGCATCGCCCTGTGCCAGTTGATGCCGCTTGATAATGATATGTATGATGTTAAGATGCCATCGCTCGAGGGCAAGGCTTGCGCGGGCGCAAATGGAGATTGGGTTGTTTACATTGGGTCCAACTGCGAGTGGGAACTTGTGAATGTGTACACTCGTCACCGGGTTCCACTTCCAAAAATTTCAGCACACTGCCCAGAGGTTGAGCACACCGGTAGTGTACGCACGTTCAAATACGATCATGGTGACTGTCTTCTATGGAAGATAGCAATTTGTCGAGTTCCCAACCGCTCTTGGAATTACAACAACTATCAAGTTGTTGCTATCTTCGACAAGCTTGTTTCGTCCTTCGTGGTTCGACTCAATGGATATTGCTCAAAAATCAGTTTCTGTACACGGATGAGTACTGTGATGCAATTCAATACGAGGGCCTTGTGTTTGCTGCCACCACTCGTGGCACTGTTTTTGCATGGCATCCTAGTAGTTTCGGTACGTTTGTCTTCCACCGTAATTATAATTGTTTCATCCACATGCATGCGGGTTAGCAAGTTTCCCTTTACTAATTAACCTTCTTCTTGTGTTTCCAAGGTCCTGTGAACATCCCACCACCTATACTTGAAAAATTTTATAACCAAGGGGGATATGACGATGGTGATGATCACGAGCATGAGGACGAGTAGCGCCGATATACTCTGTGGCGCCTGGCAACTAATTCCGATGGATCACCTCTTCTTGTGTGTATACAACCCACTGATGATGTTACTGGTAAGGAAGCAGGTGTCTCCCATGGTCGCACTCTTCGGACCTATTCCAACACCTGTTGCATGGTATTCGGGATGGATACTAGTGTGCTAGCTCCAACTCCTTCTCCCTGGCACAGAATTGATAGTCTTGGAGAAAACTCGCTCTTCCTTGGACAAAACTATCTGATGATGGTGAAAGGCGATCCAACTGCTGCTGACACATTTATGAGAAGCAACTGTGTCTATACCTCGGACATTTGGGTGGTTCCCTACCCTCGTACTGATATAGTAGGCCGCTTCAGCCTAGATGATCGGTCCTGTGTTGGTCTCCAGATTGACAACAGATGGCCCGTCCCAGAGAATCAGTTGTGGTTCAAAGCAAGCGTTTCCAACGCCACGGAATGGTTGAGTTGAAGTTCATTTCATGGCTTGTTATTTGTTGTGTGGTGAAAACTTTAGTATTTATAATGTATCCTCGTTGTCGATGTGGGTTGATGACCTGTTGTATGTAATAAAATGATATGCCTATGATAAACTTACTAAATTTATGAATGGCTTTCGAGTCGCTTCTCTAAATTTGTACTAGCTTCACATGCTTCGCACGTCGGGCGGGTGTTTTTACTGTAGCCATATGTTAATGTGTTTGTTGTACGTAACCAGCACCTCGAATCCTCGATACTAGTATACTATATACTAGTAGGAGTAAGTAGTAGGAGTAGAAGGGTGGCATGGTCCAGAACAAGCATTCACGTCCAGGAGTACGGCACACGCCACCACCACGACATCCATCCGACACCATATTATTTCTTGGAGTCCGTGCTAGAGCAATCTCTTCAACCTCGTCGTTTCTCTAAGGCTGGTTATAGTGGGGAGTAACTTAGACTAGTGTCATGCATATGACACTAGTCTTTGTTACTACCTTCATAGTGCAAAGTAACATACAAGTAGTATCATAGATGATTGCATTTATTACATTATAGACTCATTTTGCTTTGGTTTGCGTTATGTTATAGTAACATATTGTGTTACTCCAAACATTTCTCTCCTCATTAACTATATGCCACATAAGCAAACTTGTCTTGAAATGCGCTATGTTACTTGCTAAGTTACTCCCACTATGACCAGCCTAACTTCAGCCATCGCACGGCGGGCGAGGTGGGGGTTTGCCAATAGTCGGTTTCCTTAACTGCGGTCCCACTTGTAAGTCCAACTCCAACGCACGACCCTAAATGGACCTCCGTTTTGCATGAACTCCAACGATAATTTTGACTAGAAAAGCAAGACCAAAGAAAACAAGAACCACAAGAATACATTTTACTACTCCTGTAAGTTGGATTAGTGCCTTCTCGATGCATTCATTGTTGATCTGCAGAGGCTCGATCTTGCCTGCTTCTTTCTTCTTCGAGTGTAAAGAAGTAGACGTTGCTTCCTCGCATCTAGTCTCATGTCTAGCCTCTATTCTAGTAGGAGTATCAACAAGTGCACTAATCTCATTTGATAGCAGAACCAAAGATTTGGTCGGGTTCTTCCTCCTTTTGCCGACACGTGGGACATCCAGCATCCAGGTTGTGTCATGAAAGAAAATAGAGTGGTAGTTGAAGCCACGAAATGTGCATCTTGAGTTAAACTGTAAATATAATCTTACTACTCTTGAGTAACTCCAAAAGCGGCCACCGAAGATCTTTATTGGATTTGTTTTTCATCACCAGCACATCGAGGTGAAAGATGTGCAGGTTCAGTGGGTCCTCTTGCGTTTTCACTGACATGTGGGCCGCATGTGAGCAAACAGACGATGGGCTCCGCGCGTCCGCTGGCTGGCTGAGAAGAGAGATAGAGGAGGCTGAGCACGGACTGCAGGAAATTTGTTCTACATACCTCGATATAGTGGGGTGGCATGGGCCATAACTCAGTAGCATTCATGTCTAGGAGTACGACACACGCCACCCACACGAGTCCCATCCGACACCAATTTTCTTGGAGTCCATGCTACAGCCATCTCTTCTCCCTCCTGTTTTCTCAGCCATCCGACAAGATAATTACTGTAATATCATATACTACTACATGGATTTGATGGAAAGATAAAAATACATACGGATCCATCAACGTTCAATGACATCCTCATGCCCTAGTGCGCCGGGTCACCAACCGACGTGTGAGGAGCAGCGGTGTTGGCGGCGAGCTCAACATGCTTCTGAACAGTGTCGTCCAAGGTTACCCTGCGCTCCAAGAAGGCCAGCGTCCTATCGTCCTCCTCTTGCATGTAGTAGTCCTTGTGGACGATTTGCATGTAGACGTGGGTGATTATGTCGATGGTGTCTTGCTACACTAGGCGCTGCGCGGCGAGCGCGACCTCGAGGTGGACATTCTCCGGCGCGATGACGGGCAGTCGTAGGGCCACCAGTGCGTCGAAGAGGTTGTTACCATAGTGGCCGTTTAGGGTGGCGGGTATCTCAGAGCCTGGGCGCGTCGGCTGGAGGCTTACGTCAAAGTCGTCCGCAAGCTTCTTGACGACAGTGAACTTGTCAAGGAAACCGATGAGGACCTCGTCGAACAAGGAGACAAAGCTGTCGTCCAAGCAGCCCCTCGCCCTGGCGGCCTCAAGCAATACTACCTGGAGACGTTCCTCAGTGCCGGGCCGCAGGCCGGCGTCGTGGACCATCTGGCACAGCCGGCCGATGCTCGCGCTCATCGCCTCCATGGGTCTAGCGTAGCTTCTAGTCAACTGATCTTGCGATTCGAGTGATCACTCAGCCCTTGGTTAGCGTGCGTATGTGTGTAGGATTTCGTACTACTCCTCGGCCCTCTACTCACCTGCCTTTGATTATATGATAGGTGGGCCAGCCACCCCCTGGGGCCATGTGTCATTCACCCAAAGGCAGTTACCATAAGTCAATGAAGCTGCGTCCCCCTCCGTGCCGGTGCAGTATAGTCATCTCACCGGACCTCTAGTTGGGGCCAAACGAGAGAAGTTTGATGTTTACTGGTTTATTGGTCCCCTTTGCATTTTGCGCCAAGTTTTGACCTTTGATTTAACTATTAAATGTTAATGCATGTAAACAAAAATGTTGTGTAAGTCACCTTACGAAAACCAAATAATCCCAAAATACTTAGGCACGGTGCATTAACTCCCTCCTTGTTTCTTAGTTCGTGACATATCAACCAATGAGAGATGTGGGCCGTGCATGCTTTCAATGACTTGAGACTACCAAACATGACATGTAGTGTTTAGTTCATTGCATGTAATCCTATTAGTACTCTGGTTAGGAGTAGCAAAAAACATTAAGTTCTCTCGCCGATAGGAATAAAACACCATGTATTTATTTACAGAGGGAGTAGTGCATTTTTGGTGACATGCATTACTAGATATTGCTAGTCAAATACTAAAATCCAGATGGACGTGGTAGTACTCCTAAATCCAGATGGTGGTGCTACTAGTACTAATAGTAGTACTACCAATGTAGTAGTAGGAGTACTGGCACTGCACTATCTGTTGGTCAAATTATTATGTGCTGCTCCTCACAGTGAAGTGACAAGACCCTGCGCCAAAGATGACACCTGAGTATAGGTGCCATGTTCGGCATACCATAGTCAGCCTCACCGTCTGCAGTCACTATCATCATGGCTGTAGAGCTAGCCTGCTTACAACTAGCCCTGTTCGACATAATTCCCCGTGGGTAGATGCCCGTGCATTGCATGGAACACCAAGATTGGGGGTGGATGGCTCCGGCAGCGGCCATCGCGCCAGATTTTTCCATGGCCTTCTACTCCTAGATGTGGTGGGGAGGAGATGAGGCTGATTGTGAGAGAGAATGAGTTGTTTGTAAATAGGGAACAAGTGCGTGCATCTTTTTGCAAAAATGGAGAAGCTTGGTTTGTATGCGTCAGATCTAGATCCGACGGCTATTGGTGAAAGATGGGAGGCATAACATCATCACCAACTCAGTACCTGTTTGATTTGCAGGATTTTGAAAACGCAGGAATAGGTCACCCTGTGCGTTCGGTTTATTCGGTTTACATGGTTCGATTTATACGTTTTTTCAGTTTGTACGGTATTAATACTTCGGTAAATATGGTATGAAATTAAAATACGGTTCGGTTTCGGTATATACCAAATTATTTCGGTATGGTTTCAGTATATACCATAAAAACCAAAGTTGACGCGAATTTGGAAATGACGTAATAATAATTAGCAAATTTATGACTCAAAACACATACTATTCTACACAAATAGTATATGACTATATATATAAGTATATATGCATGCATTGATTCATCTGTTGATGGTTATGGACGTGCTTAGCATTTTAAAAATAGAAAAATGACTATGTTACAAGAAAAAATTACGTGCTTAGTAGTGCATTTGACTCATGTACAAGAAAAATGACAACTTGTATGGTTGTTCATCTCAAGAAATATAAATTTACTTTTTACTTCGGTTTATTCGGTTAACCGTTCGGTTTTCCGATATATACCATAAAAACCAAGTTCAAATCGGTATCAAAAGTTCATACCATACCGAAACCAGAAACCATAAAAACCATAAAATTGGTTTGATTCGGTTTATTTTCGGTATGGTTTTTTGGTTCAGTTTTTAAATGCACGGAGTGAGGAATAGGACACGGCAATATTACAAGTTTCAAACTGATATTACAAATGTTAGGAGTAATGCTGCACCTACGAAGAGGGAATTACTAGGAAGTTTACGTAAGAACTTTCGTTACTTTAGGTGGATGCAGCATTATCGTGCAAACTAAAATCCACCGCCCTGACAAGTCACTAATGGGCAAATAAGTTTTCGAGTCTCTGGCCACTTGATGTTTCAAAAACAAATTCAGCTTCTGCGGAGAAATGAGCTCCACCGTGTACCCGCGCGGGTGTGGCTGGGCACGAAGCGTGAGTACATGCACGGTGCACCTATTCTCTTCTTGTATACGTACACCACCTACGTGGGGTTGTGTGAGAGAGATACAAACCTAGAGAGATATAGTGTGTGGGTTCTTGAGAGTTTTTTGTGGGGGGGTCAATAAAAAAATTTAACATATGCAATGTGTGTGAAATAGAGTCCTGGATATAATATATATATAGAGGGGGCGATCCACGAGAAGAGAGTGGAGGTATCATCGGCTTGAGGTGTCCATAGAATCGAAGAGAGGGATGATGTGTGTGTGTGCGCGCGCGCGATCGATAAAGAGTGTCGTCGAATTTGTGTGTGCCCACGTCAAAGATATAGAGTGGCTGGCCTACTGGAACGTAAGATGGGACATGTGCAGTTGTCTCTGTGGCATGGATACCTACCTGCAGCGCTCGACTATCGGTGTGTGGTGGGGGAAGAGGGAGGCCCAGTTAACTATAGAGGTACAATGGCTGGTATATGTGTGGAGGAGGAGTGAGGCCTACCTCATGTATTAAGGAGATCGATCTGCCTCATGTATTAAGGGAGATCGATCGGCATCCATGCATATGTGCAAGAGATGAATAAGGTTGGGAGAGAGATAGAGCTAGAGTGTTGGAGGGGGTGGTAGTGGAGTTGCTTCTAACAAATGGTGGGATAGACTTGCTAGACAAATGGAGGGCACGCCCGCAATATCAATAAGAGAGGAGATGGCTGCTTGTTGTCTGTGCACGTGCGTGTGAGAAACGGGTCAGGAGGCATGCACGAATGATGAGGGGGGATGATGTGGCTGTGGTAAGCAGACGTAACTACATAGGAAGATCAATCGCGCTTTGTAAGAGAAAGGAGAGGCATAACTTGTGAGGTACGTCGATCGATGGGGGGTAGTTAAAGTCGATCTAGGTATATGTTGGGAGATCGATCGGTATACATGCATGTGTGTGTTAGAAGCAAATGAGGCACGAGGAGAAGGATAGAGAGAGAGGGATGCATGTAGGAGGTGAGAGGCATACTATATCGAGGGGGAGGAGTGTGCGAGTACGAGAACAATGAAAAGAGTGGTGGGAGTGAGGCATGGACGGTGACAAGAGAAGAGGGGAAGCTTGTGTTTGTTCTAGGCACACCTGGCTAGAGAGGCATATCGATCGATGTGTGCCGTAAAGAAGGAGCTGGGGGGCCTACACACACCGTGGGTGAACGACCTAAAGTGAAAAGACGAATTTGCACGATGGGGCTAGAGAATGCTGAGGGAGGGTGAGAGGGATGCGGGCGTGTGCATGCACAAGAGAAAGTTAGCGCTAGCTACAAAGATAAGAGGGTTGTGTGGGTGTAAACGACGAATAGAAATCATATATACTTCATTATAAAAAGCGAATTCGGATATTTGAAGAATTTATCATAGTGTTTCAAACCGACGGATGTGTGAATATATATAACGGTGATACACATGGTGTGGTTATGAACATGGTATACTACATTTAATATGTTTTATCTCTACTCTTATAAAAACGGAGTTGTTGATGATGGTGTGCCTGCCATCCTGCATTATAGGCCGTCTGATTTATATCTAGCGGATAGCAAGGAAACTATGATGGTTGAAGTTGGCAACAATCATGATTGTAGATTCTTATTGAAATAGAGAAACGAATTCAAATTTAGTTCGAATTGCAGCTGTAGTATAGACATTTGGAATGCACTAAAATGTTGGTATGAGTAGGTTACATGCATTATACAGCAAGAGAAAAAATTTAATCGGACATAACATGGATTCATACTCCCTCCTTCCATCTATATAGGGCGTAATGAGATTTTTAAGACCGCCTTTGACTATTGACAAGATTAATAGTACATGACATGCACAATGTAAAAATTATATCATTGAAAGAACCTTTCACAGACAAATTTAACGGTGTGCTTTGTGTAAGTTGCATGTCATATATCATTGCTCTAATATTTGGTCAAAGTTAGCATCGAAAAACGCATTAGGCCCTATATAGATGGAAGGAGGGAGTAGCTTTGAATAGCATTTGTATAGTAAAACGGGGCAAGACTCTCTCTTTGTGTGGTGTGAATAGTTTTATTTTTTCATTTTCTTTTTGGTTGAGGGAAGTGCGAATTGATTTGGTACGTACAAGTACAATATTACTACACGTTAGGCTTGTCCCTAAAATTCAACCCGCGTCTTGTTATATCCCGAAAATTCAGATATCGTGCTCCCAAAACTCACGCCTTCACAAGCCGTGCCTTGCTATCCCGAAATTACAACGCGCGCGAAAACTCCCTCCAGCTTCCAAATCCCGACACGCGAAATCCCCCTTCTAACTCTGAGCTGAAAGGGCCGCTAGTTCAAATCGGTGGGGGGTACTTTTGTAACACACCCTACATTTTGGACAAGCGCGTTCCTAAGTCATGCTTCACCCCCTCCCATCGCCCCCTTTTCGCCATTCGAAATCCCAGGCCGCCATAACCTCTCCGCTCCAGCCGCGAAACCCCACCCTCCTCCGTCTGCCACGTCACCGCTGCCCAGCCGAAGCCTCTTCCCCGACGATGTCGTCCAGTGCAACAGCTCGACGTCCCTCGTCCACCTCCCTGGATGAGGATCCGTCGTCCATCTCGCTGTCCTGCCGGTTCAGCCGCCCCGTCCTCCACCTCCAAGGAGCTGCTCCGACGATCGCCTCGTCTATCGCGGCTGCTCCATCCCCACAGGACCGCCTTAAGCTGCTCCACCGGAACCGCAACATCCTCACCGACTCCTCGGACGAAGCCGAGGCCTACTCGGTGCCACCAAAGAGGTTGTACACTCATTGCATCACACCTTCTCCTTAACTCGACCTCCCGGCGCCGACGGTGCTCCATCCCGCACCCTCATGGAGCGGCTACCTTGAAGCCGGCGCCGCGGGCGACATCTCCACGGCGGCTCTCCCCTAGTGCGAGGCCCCTTCGGCGGTGGCGGCCATACCAGCCGGATCTGCTGCTGCTGCTCCAGCTCTTGCTCGATCGCTCGCTCGCCCAACTGCTGCTGCTGCTGCTCTCCCTCTCGCTCGTGCTGCTGCTCTGCTCCGATTAAGCCACACTTCAGTCGACTGAATCGACTTTTGGGTCAGTCGATTTTCAGGGGTTGGGGGGGGCTCGCCGGAGTTAAGGAAGAACCACCCGCAGCGGGGACGGGGGCTCGCCGGAGAGGTACCCCACTATCTATCTTAGGGTTCAGGGTGGGGGCGGGGGCCTAGAGGGCTGGCCGGGGCGGCGACGGCGAGTTGTTTCGGGGCGGCGAGGCGGCGCTGGGGCCGGCGGTTCGGCCGGTGGTGGCTGGCGGCTCAGGGGGTGTAGGTTGAAGATGAACTGCAGGCCCTCCATAAACTACAAGTCAAGTGCCTCTCTGCTACCATTGCGTCCAGTTTCGACAGTAGCATTCAGATTCCACAGTAAATTTCAGTTTCGGCAGTTAAGTTCAGAGTCAACAGTTTTTACCTCATCTGTTGTAGTCAGGTGGTTTTTGGTGATGTTAATTTTACATCCATTTTACATCATCTATTGGAGATGCTATTAGAATCCCACTTGAGATTGACGATGTTTGTCTTGTGCTGCTTCAGCCTTGACGTCTTACGGCTCACCGGAGCTGCTCCAACGACAGAACGATCCGTCACAACAGAGTAGTGCCCTGGACGCCGTCTACAGATTCCTCAGATCTTCCTCCACACCTCCGACAGCCACCTCTGCCTCAACTGCTTCAGCGACCAACCTAATGATGCTGAGGTCGACACGGCTACGGCAAAGAGGTTGTACACTTGTTGCATCACTTATTACTATACATTCACGTCGATCCATTAGGGCTATTTTGGTTCAATGGAAAAACATCGATCCACTGGTTGTTACCATCACTCTAAATTTTTGCATGCTCTCCTTACATAATCTCACCATATTTGTTTCGTATGCATGTCAGATATTGTACACAGTCATGCTGAACATGTAGAGAAAAAGAGAAGAGTTTTGCGCGGCAATACAATGTCATGCAGACATCGCTCCATGGTGGGTTCAATGGCAAACCCTCCCCACCCCTCTCCAGATTGTAATCCAGAGGAAGATATCTGTTCTGAGGTGGATTCGGACGCCGCTGACCACTCCTATTTACCCCCCCCCCCCAAGGTGCTTGCTCTACCTTGGCATGATGATGTTAGTCATATCATGCATATGTTGCCTTGCAGTGCCTACTTTTAACATCATATATGTCATCTACTTAGTTTAGACATGTTCTGTAATGCCATCTGTTTAGTTTCTATATCATATATGGGAATTATGCAGTCTCATGTCTTTTAACCAGCCATAATATATGTGAAATGTGCAATGCCATCCTATTTAACCAGGCATCATATATTTGAATGATATCTTGCCCATCCTTTTCTTCATTACATTTCCATTTGTCGACAATGTTTGTACATTAAACTACTCTTCATGTGAATCAGCCATTTGGGTGGGAGATGGAAAAATCTGGAGTGAAAACAAGGCCTTCAGAGCAGACAGTGCTACCTGTCGAAGCAGATCTCTTGTTGGGTCCCAATAGCTCCTCAGAGATGGATTCAGAAACAGATGACCAGTCCTATTCCCCCGCTGAGGTGTATGCTCTAACTTGGCACGGTTATACTGCTCATATCATGCATACGGTGTCTTGCATTGCATAGTTTAGACATCATATACACAATATTCAACACCATGTTCTTAGTTCAGACATCATATCGAATGCCCTCTGTTTAGCATATAAATCACATATGTGAATTAAATGATGTGATCCTGATTACTTAGATAACATGTAGGTGAATTATGTCATGCGATCATGTTTAGGTATTCATCATATCTTTGAATTATGTTATGCTATGCTATCCAGTTTAGATAGACATCATATATGTGAAATTATGTCATGCTATCCGTTTTAGTTAAACAATATACATGTCAACTATTTCATGCCCTCTTTTTTCCACACTATCTATTGCATCTGTCTCTCATACAATGTCTGTACATTCAACTATGTTTCATGTTTATCAGCCATTTGAATTGGAGCGGGTGATGCCAGTATCTAGCGGACTAAAAACACGGTCTTCAAATAAAACAGTGCTACCTCTTGGTGGAGATAGCACCTCGGTTGTACATGCACAAGAACCAGCCCTACCACACATAACCCAAACTCTCACAGATTGTACCCCTACTACGATGGACAGAGAACCAGCTTCACCCAATCTAACCCCAACCCCAGCCGATAGTAACCCAGTTCCTGTTGACACAGCACCATCTCCACCACAAAGCTCCCAAACAAGAGCAGGTAGTAAGGCAGCTCCAGTGCCCATAGGACCAATACTATCACGGCGAACCCCAACTCCACCAGTTAGTACGCCTATTCCTGTGGAGGAAGCACAACCAGCTAGTTGTAGTTTAGCATCTATCGCATTTGATGTTGTTAAATCGTATGTGCGTATCTTCCCATCTTGGAAATATTATACTGAAGATGAAGGAAAATACCAGTTGTAGGTGTTTGTCCAAGATTTATGTGTAAGTAATGTTATTCATGGCAATTACTTTGCTTCGTCCCATACATCCTACCTCCATGATGGTTATAATACAACAAATTTTCCCATTTTTCTCTATAGAGAAGGAACTTTTTGGAAACTCAGGATGATGTAACCTATGCTAATACCTCTGCTATCTTCAAGAATGCTTGGTGGCAGTATCGGAATTACCTGACGAAAATGTACTTCACCGGCAAAGAAACTCATCAAATTCCCTTACGTTCTCCTGAGACACATTTATTGGACGATGACTGGGAACGCCTTGTTCTGTACTAGTCCCGAACCAAGAATGTGGTAAGGTCTATGAGCTCATTTTCTATTTTTAAGTATTATATTCTTGCGTCTTACTGTACTCTGTTCATGTAGAACAAGTGCCTAAACCTAAAGAACAACTGTTCTAATTTAAGATTCCATTGCTACCATAGGACACATATATATGTTTGTTTGATGCTTTTATTATGTACTAGTACTTGGCAATAGAAGACTTGGTAGTTTAATCCTGTCCACCTTACTAATGAACTGGTTCACCGAAATGAGTTCCATATACTAGTACATGCTAAACTTGTTATGTGTCTACTTGTTTCTTCTTTTAGAATGCTGACAGAATATTGGGCAAGAGTGCCTTATTAAGCAACGGTAAAGGAAGTAATGCATATAAGGTTCAGGATAGTGACACATCCTGTCTTGGTTTAGTGTTGGAGTTACTGGCCACTACCGCTTGCACAAGCTATTCGAACTCAATGTCTGAATCAGTTCGGTTTCTTGAGTACCAACTACAAGCTGAAAGACATCGATCAGTTGTGCTGCGACAAGAAGCGGAAGGACTGCGGAAGTCCCTGGAGCATTCAGATGCATACTTTCTGGTGCAACAGCAAGCGTTGGAGGATTTTAGCGCCAAACAGGACAAAGCTAATCAGCTTGCTAAGCTTATTGCCAGCATGGTGGATACCCAGGATAACGTTTCTTGAGCTCTTCTGAAGTTGTTTCAGTTATGCTCTTGTTTTGATGCCGCGTTTTTTTGCACTGGTGGCCAATTTTGACGGCCAGTGTATATGATATGCTGCTTTGTTCCCTATATTTGCACTGGTGGCGAACTTTGATGCCTAGTGGATGTAATATGTGTAATAGCCGTGATAGCCTAGCGTTAGTTGCTTGCTTATTTATTTCCTTGTTGTCTTGTTTATTTGTTTGCTTGTAGTCATTGCAGTTCTTTTTCCGCGGTTAACTAGTGGCTGCAATAACCTATTTTTTAAAACTAGGCCACAATAACGATGGGCTAATATTTACTGTAGTGACACCGGGCCTCCTACGGGCCGTAGAAACAGTGGGCCTTCTACGGGCCATACAAACAGTAGGCCTTCTACGGGCCGTAGAAACAATGGGCCTTCTACGGGTCGTATCATCAATGGACCTTATACGGGCCGTATGATCGATTGGCCAAACATGGGCCAATAACAGACCGCATTATGGCCGTCAACGGGCTAGAGTTGGAATCGTCCGTTCATGGGCCGACCGTAACGGGCCATCGTTAATAGGCCATATTTGATGATGCTATGAAAACGGCCCAACGTATTAACGGACCACAAACGGGCCGACTGTAACCACGGGCTGAATTTGGCCCACAAGCAGAAAATGACAGTAATGGGCCGTAAGTAAATGAATGCTGGAAATGAGCCCAAGAATAAATGGGCTCTGAGAAGGCCGAAAGATAACATGGGCTGGAAACGGCCCAATGGAATAACGGGCCGTTAATGGGTATAAAGTGATATATTGTTCATTACGGGCCAGTTTCACCATGGGCCGTTAATGGGTGTAAAGTGATACACTGTTCATTACGAGCCAGTTTCACCACGGGCCGTTAATAGGCCAAGAGTTACATAGGGCCTCATATGGTCCGAAAGACGTCATGGGCCATACATGGGCCAAAAGCGAAAATGGGCTGGAATCATATTGGATGGCCCAGATGACGCTACTGGGCCTAATTCGGATAGGGCGTAACGGGCCTTGGGTTAGCGGGCTATAAATGGGCTATATGCGAACAAGCCGTTAACAGGCTTTCCATGGGCCGGCCCGCCACCTTTTGACCAAGTCAAACGGGCCGGCCTTTTCACAGGAACGGGCCTCTATTGGGCCGTGCCACGTGTCGACGTATCATAGGCGCCTTCCGTCCAATGAGTGGTTGACATCTGTCCCAACGATGAGCCGACACGTGTTTCCTCCAGCCAATGATGATTTTACATGTGGAAAATCCCCATTGGTCGGGGCTGTTAACGGGTTATCGAATCCAAAACCCGATCCGATAGCTTAACGGCGTTCCGTTACGGTGGACGCCACGTGTCGGTCACCCTTGATGAAAGCACTTCTGTGACGCGCAATTTATCGTCATGGAAGTGGACACTTCCGTGATGATAATTTTGGTAATGTCATGGAACACTTCTACGACAGCATAGGTATGACTATCTTGATTCTGTCATAAATTTGTCATGGATGTACATGCATGACAAAAAAGTGACCTACTGTGACAAACACGTATCATCACGGAAGTGTATTTTTTTGTAGTGAATGCATCTGTTGCATGGCAATCCCTACTCACTCACATTGATATCTATTGATGGGCATCTCCATAGCCCATTAATATGCCTAGTTGATGTGAGACCATCTTCCTCCTTTTTGTGTTCTCCACAACCACCATTCTATTCCACCTATAGTGCTATGTCCATGGCTCACGCTCATGTATTGCGTGAAAGTTGAAAAGGTTTGAGAATACTAAAGTATTAAACAATTGCTTGGCTAAAACTGGGGTTGTGCATGATTTGAATATTTTGTGTGATGAAGATGGAGCATAGCCAAACTATATGATTTTGTAGGGATGAACTTTCTTTGGCCATGTTATTTTGAGAAGACATGATTACTTTGTTAGTATGCTTGAAGTATTATTATTTTTATGTCTATATTAAACTTTTGTCTTGAATCTTTCGGATCTGAACATTCATGCCACGATAAAGAAAATTACATTGATAATTATGTTAGGTAGCATTCCACATCAAAAATTCTCTTTTTATCATTTACCTACTCGAGGACGAGCAAGAATTAAGCTTGGGGATGCTTGATATGTCTCCAATGTATCTATAATTTTTTATTGTTCCATGCTATTATATTATCTGTTTTGGATGTTTGATGGGCTTTAATATGCTCTTTTATATTATTTTTGGGACTAACCTATTAACCGGAGGCCCTATGCCAGTTTCTGTTTTTTTTGCCTATTTTAGAGTTTTGCAGAAAAGGAATACCAAACGGAGTCCAAACGGAATGAAACCTTCGCGATGATCTTTCTTGGACCGAAAGTAATCCAGAAGACTTGGAGTTGAAGTTTGTAACTCCACGAGGAAGCCACGAGGCAGGAGGGCGTGCCCCCCATCCTCATGAGCCCCTCGTAGCTCCACCGACGTACTTCTTTCGCCTGTATATACTCTTATGCCCTGGAAACATCAGGGAGAGCAACAAAACCACTTTTCCACCGCCGCAACCTTCTATACCCATGAGATCCCATCTTGGGGCCTTTTCCGGCGATCTGCCAGAGGGGGAATTGATCACGGAGGGCTTCTACATCAACACCATTGCCTCTCCAATGAAGCATGAGTAGTTTACCACAAACCTTCGGGTCCATGGTTATTAGCTAGATGGCTTCTTCTCTCTCTTTGATTCTCACACTACAACAAAAAAAACCATATACCAAACACATTTGTACCAACGATATTATAGGATCTGTTGTTTATCCCACCTCCCACCTCCGGCACTTAAAGCTAACCTCCTCGTCCCTAAGGATGATTAAAAAAACTCCTCGTCGCCTACGGCGTTTAGAGCCAACCTCCTCTCCCTAAAATAAATCAAACCACCCCATACCCGCACCCCCATCAATACCTCGCCCGCCATCTCTCTCCCCCGATTCCCCTCTTTCCCATCTATCTTCCATTGCGGCCGCCGCCACCTTCAATTCTGCCTAGATCCGGCGCTATCCCGCGACGTCGCTCATAGGTCAGGCTCCCCCTCAGTGCACTCATCCTATATTCTTCCTTGGCGACGTCCTCCACACCACTGCACGCGTCCTGCAGTACTAGTCGACACGGATTGCCGGCGCAGCTCGCTCGCCTCTGTTTCGGAGGCCACTGCTCCGCGTCGCTGCTGCAGGCTCGGGCATGGATCTGAAATAAGCTGTGTGTAGGGTGATGCTCCCTTGTCTCGATGCTGGCCGGCAATGGAGACGGACCCGAGGTGAGAGTAGGATAGGGTGGAACTCCAGCCGTGTTCCTCAATTGCCAATTGGATCCCGCGCGTGCGGGTGGTTCTTGTGGCTCGCGAAGCCTTCGGCGGCGGTGGTGCCCCTTTTGGATTTATTTTGGCGCCCGGCGTGCTCAAGCTCTGGTGGTCTCGCGTGCGTTTGTCTACAGCTGCGTGCGTGGTTGGCTCGTGTGCATGTCTGATGTCTCTGTGTGGTGCGTCCATGCTGATTTAAAGTACAGCCATGTGACACTGATTGTTTGCTACTGCCGCTGATTACTAGGCCGATGCTGCTCCTTAGTTCCTAACTTCCTATACAGTAGATAGAAGATGATTACCGCTGACGCTGATTGTTTGCTATCGCCGCTGGATGCTATTGCTGCTGCCGATGATTGCTGTTGCCATTGCTGCTGATATTGCTTCTCCTTATATTAGTACCTATACCGTAGATGATATTCATTCCCAAATAAAAAATATAGAAGATCTGTATGTTTTAAAATTCTTGCAAATTAAACGAACTACTTGTTATCTCTTCTCTAATCTTTCTCTTGATCAGATTCTCTTTTTTACTATCCATTGCAAAATTTACTCAATAATATGTACAATGCGTACAATAATAATCATGAAACCATCTAGCTCCTTATTGAGTCCATGGCCCCTTTTTCCATGCAATGGTTAGTATTATTTGTTCCACATGTATCTCATCATATGATTTTTTTTCCCTTGCAATTTTTGTGCTTGCAAGATGTCAGCTAGCAGTCTATCAATATCTAAACAATGCAGTAACCATGATGTTGGTATGAAACTGTCCTACAGGTCAGGTTTTGAACTATTGACAATAGATGCGCAGATTGATAAGATTGTGTTAAAATCATTAATTTGCATTGGCTGATCGTGTAACGGATTAACTTTCTTTATTGGCGTGCAGCTTCAGGGGCAGATGGAAATGTATAGCTTATGACATAATCACAGAAAGTCGGGCAACCCATTCGCTTACTTGATAAATCCTCCCCTGGTTCAGTCCACTAAGGTGTCCACTTCCTTATCTCCTCCTCATGACGCATCATTCTTATTTATTCAATATCCTTAATTTTTACACTAACTAGTCCAACGAGTCTTTGTTAGTTAAGTGTGCCAGTATATGTCTATTTTTTCGATCATAACTTTTGTACATGCCTATATTTTGTAGATTCATATAGGTATTGATATTCAGGTATTCAATGCATGACAAATGATACATGATTAGGGAGCTGAATTGTGACCAAAGATCAAATCCTCTTGGGCATATGATATTCTACATTGGCAGGAAAGGCACATGGGCAGTGTTTCTTATAACTGGGTAAGTACTCACATAGAATTGTTCATCCATTAGTTAGGTTTGCTATTATTCATATTGTTCAGCCATTACATAGGTCGCCCCTGATGCTTTTTTCTTAAATATATATTCAGCTTATTGATAGGTTGGTCTTGAAAAATTAAATATTGCCACATTAAATTATTATTTTTTCCCTGTAAACACCTTGGATCCTACCTTCTCTAGAAACAAAACGCCACTACTTTTTCCTAGAAAAGACCAAATCTAAAGAAGTGTTTCTTTTTCATGTTGTTTCTTCTACTAGTTCTAAGAGTCTTATTCTTGAATCTTGATTGAGAAATTATAATGTGACATTGTAGTTCTCAGGTAACTACGAAATTTTTTGTGATGTAGATTAGTTAATGACTTTGAGCTGTTGGCATTGAGTTCTTTTCTCCTAATACGTCATAGCAAGCATGAGCAGTACGTGGGTAATCGTGACACTAAACTAGTTAGTGCTGAGACCTTTAGAAAATGGAAATATCCAATTTTGTATAGTCGATATTATTGCTTGCCTACTCATCATTTAGTTGGTTGCTGAATGCATATCATTCTTGATATAATATAATCTATGGATAATTGTTAGTAGTGAATACATGCCGCTGGCTGTTCGCAGTGAACATGCACACTGGATTGGTCAAAGATAATCAGTGTTTTAACATGTCCTCCTACTAAGTCATTTGTTACACATACATAAGATTATTTCTTCTTCCCCAACAATCTTTTCTTGCACACTTTGTAATTTTTATGTGGATCCTTTTATGTACAATACATATTATGTTTATTTTTAAACTTCATTTAGAACTTATGCCTAAATAGTATTATGATTTTTCTTTGTAGGTGAGAATTTCAATACAAGATGATTACTTGGATCTTGGAGAACGTATGATGGTTCTTGGTACTTGGAGGAAAAACAAGACAATTCTCTGAATGTTTAGAAATTTTATATTTTGTTTTATTTTATTTTTCGAAGGAAGTGATGTACTCCTAATTGATGATACTTCCATTGTAATGTAACAGATTGTTCCGTTGAATCAATATATCATTTTCATTTCTACTCTATCGAATTTTACTAAAGTTCTACCTTGTACTGCCATTCAAACTATCTACTTTTACAAATGATTATATATGGAGGTTATTCTATTGTATAAGCACTAGTGCATAGAACAACAATGTTATAAATGATTATATATGGAGGTTATTCTATTTTGCAAGCACCAACGCATAGAAGCGTTGCATGAATACATTGTTGCTTTGCAACACATTATTTCCCAGATCACCAACGGATCTATATATGTTGTTGTAGACCCTTGCAACGCCACCAACGACAACACATATGAATCCGTTGGTGTAGAACTTTGCAACGTTTATGCGGACAAACGACAACGCATCCATGCGTTGCAATAGGGGGGTTCTTGTTGTAGTGTCAATACAAAGTTCTCCTCGATGTTCTTGGAGATCTATTCGATGTAATACTCTTTTGCGGTGTGTTTGCCGAGATCGGATGAATTGTTGATTTATGAACAAGATTATCTATGAATATTATTTGGTTCTTCTCTGAATTCTTATATGCATGATTTGATATCTTTGCAAGTCTCTTCGAATTATTGGTTTAGTTTGGCCTACTAGATTGATCTTTCTTGCAATGGGAGAAGTGCTTAGCTTTGGGTTCAATCTTGCGGTGTCCTTTCCCAGTGACAATAGGGGCAGCAAGGCACGTATTGTATTGTTGTCATCGAGGATAAAAATATGGGGTTTATATCATATTGCTTGAGTTTATCCCTCAACATCATGTCATCTTGCTTAATGTGTTACTCCGTTCTTATGAACTTAATACTCTAGATGCATGCTGGATAGCGATCGATGTGTGGAGTAATAGTAGTAGATGCAGAATCATTTCAGTCTACTTGACACGGATGTTATGCCTATATTCATGATCATTGCCTTAGATATCTTCATAATTATGCGCTTTTCTATCAATTGCTCGGCAGTAATTTGTTCACCCACCGTACATGCTATCTTGAGAGAAGCCACTAGTGAAACCTATGGCCCCCGGGTCTCTTTCCTATTATATTACATCTCTTTTATTTGCATCACATCTCATTTACTATTTTGCAATCTTTACTTTCCAATCTATACAACAAAAATACCAAAAATATTTACTTTACTATCTCTATTGGATCTCACTTTTGCGAGTGACCGTGAAGGGATTTACAACCCCTTTATCGCGTTCGTTGCAAGGTTGTTGATTGTTTGTGTAGGTAATAGGTGACTTGTGCGTTGTCTCCTACTGAATTCATACCTTGGTTCTCAAAACTGAGGGAAATACTTACGCTACTTTGCTGCATCACCCTTTCCTCTTCAAGGGAAAACCAACACATGCTCAAGAGGTAGCAACAGCTTAGGTTTCTTGCCAAACCACAGTTCAGTTGTCTCAACAGATTTATATGGTGCCCTATTTAACGTGAATGCATCTGTTTCTAAAGCATAACCCCAAAATGATAGCGGTAAATCAGTAAGAGACATCATATATCGCACCATATCTAATAAAGTACGGTTACGACGTTTGGACACACCATTATGCTGTGGTGTTCCAGGTGGCGTGAGTTGCGAAACTATTTCACATTGTTTCACATGAAGACCAAACTCGTAACTCAAATATTCACCTCCACGATCAGATCATAGAAACTGTATTTTCTTGTTACGATGATTTTCAACTTCACTCTAAAATTCTTTGAACTTTTCAAATGTTTCAGACTTATGTTTCATCAAGTAGATATACCCATATCTGCTCAAATCATTTGTGAAGGTCAGAAAATAACGATACTCGCCGTGAGCCTCAACACTCATCGGACCACATACATCAGTGTGTATTATTTCTGATAAGTCAGTTGCTCGCTCCATTATTCCGGAGAATAGAGTCTTAATCATCTTGCCCATGAGGCATGGTTCACAAGCATCAAGTGATTCATAATCAAGTGATTCCAAAAGCCCATCAGCATGGAGTTTCTTCATGTGCTTTACACCAATATGACCTAAACGGTAGTGCCACAAATAAGTTGCATTATCATTATTAAACTTGTATCTTTTCGCTTCAATATTATGAATATGTGTATCACTACTATCGAGATTCAACAAAAATAGACCACTCATCAAGGGTGCATGCCCATAAAAGATATTACTCATATAAATAGAACAACCATTATTCTCTGATTTAAATGAATAACCGTCTCGCATCAAACAATATCCAGATATAATGTTCATGCTCAACGCTGGAACCAAATAACAATTATTTAGGTCTAAAACTAATCCCGACGGTAGATGTAGAGGTAGTGTGCCGACGGCGGTCACATCTACTTTGGAACCATTTCCCACACGCATCATCACCTCGTCCTTAGCCAATCTTTGTTTAATCCGTAGCCCTTGCTTCGAGTTGCAAATGTGAGCAACAGAACCAGTATCAAATACCCAGGCGCTACTATGAGCATTAGTAAGGTACACATCAATAACATGTATATCAAATATACCTTTCACTTTGCCATCCTTCTTATCCGCCAAATACTTGGGGCAGTTCTGCTTCCAGTGACCAGTCCCTTTGCAGTAGAAGCACTCAGTCTCAGGCTTAGGTCCAGACTTGGGCTTCTTCACTTGAGTAGCAACTTGCTTCTCGTTCTTCTTGAAGTTCCCCTTCTCCCCTTTGCACTTTTTCTTGAAACTAGTGGTCTTGTTAACCATCAACACTTGATGCTCCTTCTTGATTTCTACCTCCGCAGCCTTCAGCATAGCGAAGAGCTCGGGAATTGTCTTATCAATCCCTTGCATATTATAGTTCATCACAAAACTTTTGTAGCTTGGTGGCAGTGATTGAAGAACTCTGTCAATGACACTATCATCAGGAATATTAACTCCCAGTTGAGTCAAGTGGTTGTGGTACCCAGACATTCTGAGTATATGTTCACTGATAGAACTATTCTCCTCCATTTTGCAGCTATAGAACTTATTGGAGACTTCATATCTCTCAATTCCGGCATTTGCTTGAAATATTAACTTCAACTCCTGGAACATCTCATATGCTCCATGACATTCAAAACGTAGTTGAAGTACCGATTCTAAGCTGTAAAGCATGGCACACTGAACTATCGAGTAGCCATCAGCTTTGCTCTGCCAGACATTCACAACGTCCGGCGTTGCTCCTGCAATGGGTCTTGCACCTAGCGGTCCTTCTAGGACGTAATTATTCTGTGTAGCAATGAGGATAATCCAAAGGTTACGGACCCAGTCCGTGTAGTTGCTACCATCATCTTTCAACTTAGCTTTCTCTAGGAACGCATTAAAATTCAAGGGAACGGTAGCACGGGCCATTGATCTACAACAACATAGACATGCAAATACTATCAAGTACTAAGTTCATGATAAATTAAAGTTCAATTAATCATATTACTTAAGAACTCCCACTTAGATAGACATCCCTCTAGTCATCTAAATGATCACGTGATCCATATCAACTAAACCATGTCCGATCATCACATGAGATGGAGTAGTTTTCAATGGTGAACATCAATATGTTGATCATATATATTATATGATTTACGTTCGACCTTTCGGTCTCAGTGTTCTGAGGCCATATCTGCATATGCTAGGCTCATCAAGTTTAACCCGAGTATTCTGCACATGCAAAACTGGCTTGCAGCCGTTGTATGTGGACGTAGAGCTTATCACACTCGATTATCACGTGGTGTCTCAACACGACGAACTGTAGCAACGGTGCATAGTCAGGAAGAACACTTATACCTTAAAATTTAGTGAGGGATCATCTTATAATGCTACCGCCGTACTAAGCAAAATAAGATGCATAAAGGATAAACTTCACATGCAATCAAAATAAGTGATATGATATGGCCATCATCATCTTGTGCCTTTGATCTCCATCTCCAAAGCACCATCATGATCACCATCGTCACCGGCTTGACACCTTGGTCTCCATCGTAGCATCGTTGTCGTCTCGCCAACTATTGCTTCTACAACTATCGCTACCGCTTAGTGATAAAGTAAAGCAATTACATGGCGATTGCATTTCATACAATAAAGCGACAACCATAAGGCTCCTGCCAGTTGCCGATAACTTTTACAAAACATGATCATCCCATACAATAATTTATATCTCATCACGTCTTGGCCATATCACATCACAACATGCCCTACAAAAACAAGTTAGACGTCCTCTACTTTGTTGTTGCAAGTTTTACGTGGCTGATACGGGCTTCTAGCAAGAACTGTTCTTACCTACGCATCAAAACCACAACGACTTTTCGTCAAGTGTGCTGTTTTAACCTTCAACAAGGACCGGGTGTAGTCAAACTTGATTCAACTAAAGTTGGAGAAACAGACACCTGCCAGCCACCTGTGTGCAAAGCACGTCGGTAGAACCAGTCTCATAAATGTGGTCATGTAATGTCGGTCCGAGCCGCTTCATCCAACAATACCGTCGAATCAAAGTAAAATGTTGCTGGTAAGCAATACGACTATTATCGCCCACAAATCTTTGTGTTCTACTCATGCATATAACATCTACGCATAGACCTGGCTCGGATGCCACTGTTGGGGAACGCAGTATTTAAATTTTTTCCTATGATCACGCAAGATCTATCTAGGAGATGCATAGCAACGAGCGGGGAGAGTGTGTCCATGTACCCTCGTAGACTGAAAGTGGAAGCGTTTAGTAACGCGGTTGATGTAGTCGAGTGTCTTCGTGATTCAATCGATCCTAGCACCGAACGTACGGCACCTCCATGTTCAGCACACGTTCAGCTCGATAACGTCCCTCGAGCTCTCAATCCAGTTGAGGACGAGGGAGAGTTTTGTCAGCATGACGGCGTGTTGATGGTGATGATGAAGTTACCAGCGCAAGGCTTCGCCTAAGCACTATGACGATATGACCGAGGTGTGTAACTGTGGAGGGGGGCACCGCACACGGCTAAGAGAAGACTTGTTGTGCCTTTGGGGTGCCCCCCTCCCATGTATATAAAGGAGGGGGAAGAGAAGGCCAGCCCAAGTCGGGCGTGCCATAGGGGGGAGTCCTACTTGGACTCTCGGTCCAAGTAGGATTCGCCCCCCCTCCCCCGCTTCCTATTCCAACTAGGAGAAGGAGGGAAGGAGGAAGATGAGAGAAGGAAGGAGGGGGGAGCCACCCCCACCCCTTTTCCAATTCGGATTGGCAAGGGGGGAGCGCCACCTCCTGGCCAGCCCTCTCTCTTCTCCACTAAGGCCCATTAACTTC
>NC_041384.1:464350723-464382791 GCF_002162155.2 Triticum dicoccoides | reverse complement strand
TAACCCCCGGTACTCCGAGACTTATCCAAAACTTCCCTAAACCATTCCGGTGTCCGAATGCAACCTTCCAATATATTAATCTTTACCTCTCGACCATTTTGAGACTCCTCGTCATGTCCGTGATCTCATCCGGGACTCCGAACAATCTTCAATCATCAAAACACATAACTCATAATGCAAATCGTCATCGAACGTTAAGTGTGCGGACCCTATGGGTTCGAGAACTATGTAGACATGACAGAGACACATCTCCAGTCAATAACCAATAGCGGAACTTGGATGCTCATATTGACTCCTACATATTCTATGAAGATCTTTATCGGTCAAACCACATGACAACATACATTATTCCCTTTGTCATCGGTATGTTACTTGCCCGAGATTCGATCGTCGGTATCATCATACCTAGTTCAATCTTGTTACCGGCAAGTCTCTTTACTCGTTCCGTAATGCATCATCCCGTAACTAACTCATTAGTCACATTTCCTGCAAGGCTCATAGTGATGTGCATTATCGAGAGGGCCTAGAGATACCTCTCCGATACACGGAGTGACAAATCCTAATCTCGATCTATGCCAACTCAACAAACACCATCGAAGACACCTATAGAGCATCTTAATAATCACCCAGTTACGTTGTGACCTTTGATAGCACATAAGGTGTTCCTTCAGTATTCGGGAGTTGCATAATCTCATAGTCAGAGGAACATGTATAAGTCATGAAGAAAGCAAAAGCAATAAAACTAAATGATCATTATGCTAACCTAACATATGGGTCTTCTCCATCACATCATTCTCTAATGATGTGATCCCATTCATCAAATGACAACACATGTCTATGGCTAGGAAACTTAACCATCTTTGATTAACGAGCTAGTTAAGTAGAGGCATACTAGGGACACTGTGTTTGTCTATGTATTCACACATGTACTAAGTTTCCGGTTAATACAATTCTAGCATGAATAATAAACAATTATCATGATATAACGAAATATAAATAACAATTATATTATTGCCTCTACGGCATATTTCCTTCAGTTATCTTATAGGATTGAGTCTTTAAGGATTTGAGAACACTTGATGTATGTCTTGCATGTGCTTATCTGTGGTGACAATGGGATATTCACGTGATACACTTGATGTATGTTTTGGTGATCAACTTGCAGGTTGTGTGACCTTGTGAACTTATGCATAGGGGTTGGCACACGTTTTCGTCTTGACTTTCCGGTAGAAACTTTGGGGCACCCTTTGAAGTTCTTTGTGTTGGTTTGAATAGATGAATCCGAGATTGTGTGGTGCATATCATATAATCAAACCTGTGGATACTTGTGGTGACATCGGAGTATCTAGGTGACATTAGGATTTTGGTTGATGTGTATCTTAAGGTGTTATTTTAGTACGAACTCTAGGGCTGTTTGTGACACTTATAGGAAGAGCTCAATAGATCAATCGGAAAGAATAACTTTGAGGTGGTTTCATACCCTACAATAATCTCTTCGTTTGTTCTCCGCTATTAGTGACTTTGGAGTGACTCTTTGTTGCACATTGAGGGATTATTATATGATCTAATTATTTTATCCTTGTTGAGAGAACTTGCACTAGTGAAAGTATGAACCTTAGGCCTTGTTTCCAAGCATTGCAATACCGTTTACGCTCACTTTTACCACTTGCTACCTTGCTGTTTTTATATTTTCAGATTACAAAAACCTATATCTACCATCCATATTGCACTTGTATCACCATCTCTTTGCCGAATTAGTGCACATATACAATGTATTGGGTGTGTTGGGGGCACAAGAGACTCTTTGTTATTTGGTTGCAGGGTTTTTTGAGAGAGACCATCTTAATCCCACGCCTCCCACGGATTGATAAACCTTAGGTCATCCACTTGAGGGAAAATTGCTACTGTCCTAGAAACCTCTGCACTTGAAGGCCCAACAACGGCTACAAGAAGAAGGTTGCGTAGTAGACATCAAGCTCTTTTCTGGCGCCGTTGCCGGGGAGGCTAGGTAAGCGGCACTAACACCCTGTCAACTAAGCTCTTTTCTGGCGCCATTGCCGGGGAGGTTAATTCTTGAAGGTATATCTTTAGATCTTGCAACCGAATCTTTTAGTTTCTTGTTTTATCACTAGTTTAGTTTATAAAAGAAAACTACAAAAGAAATGGAATTGAGGTTGCCTCATATGCTTCATCTTTTTAATGTCTTTCATGAAAATAAGGATTCCGATAATTGTGCCAAACTGTTACAAGAAGAATGCATTAAAATGTTTGGCACTAAATCTTTGAATGATGAGAATGATTGTAATGTTGTTAGTATGAATTATTTGAATATCCATGATGCTAATGATATGCAAAGCCACAAGCTTGGGGATGCTATGTTTGATGAAGATGATATTTTTTGTCCCCCAAGTTTTGATGAGCGAGTTTATTATGATGAAAGCATGCCTCCTATTTATGATGATTATTGTGATGACATGTATGCTATAAAGAATAATGATAACCATGAAACTTTTCATCGTGATTTTAATTTTCAATTGGATTATGCCTCACATGATAGTTATTTTGTTGAGTTTTCTCCCACTACTATTCATGAGAATAACTTTGCTTATGTGGAGAGTAATAAAATTTATATGCTTGTGCATCATGATAATAGTACTTTGTGTGATGGTTATATTGTTGAATTCATTCATGATGCTACTAAAAATTATTATGAGGCAGGAATATATGCTTGCAGGAATTGCAATAATATCAAGTTTCCTCACTATGTGTTGAAAATCTTGATGTTATGCTTGTTTTACCTTTCTATGCTAGTTAATTCTTGCTCCCATAAGTTGTTTGCTCACAAAATCCCTATGCATAGGAAGTGGGTTAGACTTAAATGTGCTAGTAATATGCTTCATGATGCTCCCATTATGTTTCAATTCTTATCTTTTACGTGAGCATCATTGAAATCATCATGCCTAGCTAAAATGGCATTAAAGAAAATCGCTTGTTGGGAGACAACCCAATACTTATACATACTATTTTTGTGTGTTCACATGATTAAGCTAGTGTATTAATCATGTTTTATAGCTTTTGTTTCAATAAAGTGCCAAGTAAGACCCTTGGGATGGCTTATGGTGATAGTTGATTTGATCTTGTTGAAAAAAAAACTTTTGTGCTTAGGAAAACAATTCTCATTTTTAGCAGAAGCGTGATATAATACTGATTCTTTTGCAGAAGATTAATAAACAAATTTCTTAGGACTTACTAATTTCTCAGGATTTTTGGAGTTACAGAAGTATTTGAAATATCCAGATTGCTACAGACTGTTCTGTTTTTTATAGATTATGTTTTCTATGTGTTGTTTGCTTATTTTGATGAATCTATGCGTAGGATCGGAGGGTATGAACCATAGAGAAGTTGGAATACAGTAGATATTATACCAATATAAATAAAGAATGAGTTCACAACAGTACCAAAAGTGGTGATTTATTTTCTTATACTAACGGAGCTTATGAGATTTTCTGTTGAGTTTTGTGTTGTGAAGTTTTCAAGTTTGGGGTGAAGTTTCGATGCACTAAGGAATAAGGAGTGGCAAGAGACTAAGCTTGGGGATTCCCAAGGCACCCCAAGGTAAAATTCAAGGACAACCAAGAGCCTAAGCTTGGGTATGCCCCAGATGGCATCCCCTCTTTCATCTTCAATCCATCGGTAACCTTACTTGGAGCTACATTTTTATTCACCACATGATATGTGTTTTGCTTGGAGCGTCATTTTATTTTATTAGGATTTGCTTGCTGCTTGAATAAGGTACTTAAGATCTGAATTTATTTATGAGAAGGAGTCTTCACATAGTTACATAATTATTTGACTACTCATTGATCTTCACTTATATATTTCGGAGTAGTTTTCAGTTGCTCTAGTACTTCACTTATATCTTTTTAGAGCATGACGGTAGTTTTATTTTGTGGAAATTGTTGAACACTCATGCTTCACTTATATAATTTTGAGAGTCTCTAAACAACATGGTAATTTTCTTTGGTTATGAATTTTGTCCTAATATGATAGGCATCCAAGAGGGATATAATAAAAACTTCCATATAAAGTGCATTGAATACTATGAGAAGTTTGATTCCTTATGATGGTTTTGAGATATGAAGATGGTGATATTATAGTCATGCTAGTGACTAATTGTGGATTTGAGAAATACTTGTGTTAAGGTTTGTGAGTGGCGGTCGGGGACGAGCGATGGTATTTTCCTACCAATCTACCCCCCTAGGAGCATGCGCATAGTACTTTGTTTCGATGACTAATAGATTTTTGCAGTAAGTATGTGAGTTCTTTATGACTAATGTTGAGTCCATGGATTATACGCACTCTCACCTTTCCGCCATTGCTAGCCTCTCTTGTACTGTGCAATTTTCGCTGCAGCCATAAACTCACCATATACCTTCCTCAAAACAGCCATCATACCTACCTATTATGGCATTTCCATAGCCATTCTGAGATATATTGCCATGCAACTTTCCACCGTTCCGTTTATTATGACACGCATCATCATTGTCATATTTGTTTTGCATGCGCATGTAGTTGACATTGTATTTGTGGCAAAGCCACTGTTCATAATTCTTTCATACATGTCGCTCTTGATTCATTGCGCATCCCGGTACACCGTCGGAGGCATTCACATAGAGTCATATTTTTGTTCTAGTATCGAGTTGTAATTTTTGAGTTGTAAGTAAATAGAAGTGTGATGATCTTCATTATTAGAGCATTGTCACATGTGAGGAAAGGATGATGGACACTATGATTCCCCCACAAGTTGGGATGAGACTCCGGACGAAAAAAAATAAAAGAGGCCAAAAAAATCAGAGAAGGCCCAACAAAAAAATATGAGAGAAAAGAGATAAGGGGCAATGCTACTATCCTTTTACCACAGTTGTGCTTCAAAGTAGCACCATGATCTTCATGATAGAGAGTCTCCTATGATATCACTTTCATATACTAGTGGGAATTTTCATTATAAAACTTGGCTTGTATATTCCAATGATGGGCTTCCTCAAAATGCCCTAGGTCTTCATGAGCAAGCAAGTTGGATGCACACCCACTTAGTTTTCTTTTGAGATTTCATAAACTTATAGCTCTAGTGAATCCGTTGCATGGCAATCCCTAATCACTCACATTGATATCTATTAATGGGCATCTCCATAGCCCATTGATACGCCTAGTTGATGTTAGACTATCTCATTCTTTTTGTCTTCTCCACAACCACCGTCTATTCCACATATAGTGCTATGTCCATGGCTCACGCTCATGTATTGCGTGAAAGTTGAAAAAGTTTGAGAACGTCAGAAGTATGAAACAATTGCTTGGCTTGTCATCGGGGTTGTGCATGATTTGAGTATTTTGTGTGATGAAGATGGGGCATAGCCAGACTATATGATTTTGTAGGGATAAGCTTTCTTTTGCCATGTTATTTTGATAAGACATAATTATTTCGTTAGTATGCTTGAAGTACTATTTTTATGTCAATATTAAATTTTTGTTTTGAATCTTACGGATCTGAACATTGATGCCACAATAAAGAGAATTACATGGATAAATATGATAGGTAGCATTCCACATCAAAAATTCTGTTTTTATCATTTACCTACTCGAGGACGAGCATGAATTAAGCTTGGGATGCCTGATACATCTCCAACATATCTATAATTTTTGATTGTTCCATGCTATTATATTATATGTTTTGGATGTTTTATATGCATTTATATGCTATTTTATATGACTTTTGGGACTAACCGATTAACCTAGAGCCAGTGCTAGTTTCTGTTTTTTCCTTGTTTTTGAGTTTCGTGGAAAAGGAATATCAAACGGAGTCCAATTGACTTGAAAATTTACGGAGATTATCTTTGGACCAAAAGAAGCCCTCAAAGCAAAAGAGTTGGGCCAGAAGAGCCACGAGGCCTCCACAAGGGTGGAGGGCGCCCCCACCCCCCTAGGGTGCACCCTCCGACCTTGTGGGCCCCTCGTGGACTCCCCTAACTTGTTCTCGACGCCAATACCTCTTATATATCCCCAAACCTCCAGAACAGAACCTAGATCGGGATTTCCGGCGCTGCAAGCCTCTATAGCCACGAAAAACCAATCGGGAGCCTGTTCCGGCACCCTGCCGGAGGGGAAAACCATCACCGGTGGCCATCTTCATCATCCCGACACTCTCCATGATGAGAAGGGAGTAGTTCACCCTCGGGGTTGAGGGTATGTACCGGTAGCTATGTGTTTGATCTCTCTCTCTCGTGTTCTTGATTTGGCACGATCTTGATGTACCACGAGCTTTGATATTATAGTTGGATCTTATGATGTTTCTCCCCCTCTACCTTCTTGTAATGGATTGATTTTTGCCTTTGAAGTTATCTCATTGGATTGAGTCTTTAAGGATTTGAGAACACTTGATGTATGTCTTGCATGTGCTTATTTGTGGTGACAATGGGATATTCACGTGATCCACTTGATGTATGATTTGGTGATCAACTTGCGGGTTCTGTGACCTTGTGAACTTATGCATAGGGGTTGGCACATGTTTTCGTCTTGACTCTCTAGTAGAAACTTTGGGGCACTCTTTGAAGTTCTTTGTGTTGGTTTGAATAGATGAATCTGAGATTGTGTGGTGCATATCGTATAATCAAACCCGCGGATACTTGTGGTGACATTAGGGTTTTGGTTGATGTGTATCTTAAGGTGTTGTTTTAGTGCGAACTCTAGGGATGTTTGTGACACTTATAGGAATAGCCCAATAGATCAATTAGAAAGAATAACTTTGAGGTGGTTTCATACTCTACAATAATCTTTTCATTTGTTCTCTGCTATTAGTGACTTTGGAGTGACTCTTTGTTGCACGTTGAGGGATTATTATATGATCTAATTATGTTATCATTGTTGAGAGAACTTGCACTTGTGAAAGTATGAACCCTAGGCCTTGTTTCCAAGCATTGCAATACCGTTTATGCTCACTTTTACCACTTGCTACCTTGCTATTTTTATATTTTCAGATTACAAAAATCTATATCTACCATCCATATTGCACTTGTATCACCATCTCTTCGCCGAACTAGTGCACCTATACAATTTACCATTGTATTGGGTGTGTTGGGGACACAAGAGACTCTTTGTTATTTGGTTGCAGGGTTGTTTGAGAGAGGCCATCTTCATCCTACGCCTCCCACGGATTGATAAACCTTAGGTCATCCACTTGAGGGGAAATTGCTACCGTCCTACAAACCTCTGCACTTGGAGGCCCAACAATGTCTACAATAAGAAGGTTGTGTAGTAGACATCAATAAGTCATGGAAAAGTTATAATACAATAGCTACAATGCAAAAACAAAATATGAATTAGTTCGCAACAACACTTAAAGTGGTAATTTGCTTTATTATACTAACGGATCTTACCGAGCTTTCTGTTAAGTTTTGTGTGGATGAAGTGATCAAAGATCGAGGAGGTCTCGTTATGAGGAGAAGGAGGAGAGGCAAGAGTTCAAGATTGGGGATTCCCATGGCACCCCAAGTAAATATCCAAGGAGACTCAAGCGTCTAAGCTTGGGGATGCCCTGGAAGGCATCCCGTCTTTCTTCAACAAGTATCGGTATGTTTTCATTTTTGTTTCGTTCATGTGATATGTGTAAATCTTGGAGCGTCTTTTGTGTTGAGTTTTCATTTTTATTTTATGCACCATGCTGGTATGAGATAGTCCATGGTTGATTTATTGAATGCTCATTGCACTTCACTTATATCTTTTGAGTATGGCTTTATAGAATGCTTAATGTGCTTCAGTTATATCATTCGATGTTTGGATTGCCTGTTTCTCTTCACATAGAAAACCATTATTTGTAGAATGCTCTTTTGCTTCACTTACATTTATTAGAGCATGATCTTCTATAGAAAGAATTAAACTCTCTTTCTTTATATCTATTTAGAGACTCAAAAGGAATTGGTCATTTGCATGGTTAGTCATGAAATCCTACATAAAACTTATGGATCACTGAATATGATATGTTTGATTCCTTGCAATAGTTTTGCAATATATAGATGATAATATGTGGGAGGTACTAGTAAATGGTTGTGGTTAGTAAGAATATTGGTGTTCAAGTTTGTGATTCCCTATGCAAGCACGTAATTCAATAGTTATGCAATGAAATTTCATCCTACTTGTGGTGCATTATTCAGTGTTAGTATGCTTAATGCTCGTTTTTGAGAATTTTCATTTCTTGGTTGGTTGCTTATCAATCTTTTTTCTAGCCTCCACTTGTACTAAGTAGAAATACTACTTGTGCATCCAAAACCCTTAAACCCGGATTTGCCATATGAGTCCACCATACCTACCTATATGCGGTATTTCCGTGACGTTCTAAGTAAATTTGTATGTGCCAACTCTATTTTTCAAAATAAATTTCCGTTTTGTGTGCCCGTACCACTCGTGTGGCGGTAGGGGGTGGCCGATGTCTTCCATGATTAGGCGGGTTATTCTCAAGATGAGTGTTTATTCACTTGTCATTGCACGAGAGTATGGAGGTAATAGGGATGCCCAGTCCCACAATGAATCAAAAATAATAACACCAAAATTCCTTGAAAAGTGTTGGTATGGAAGGCACCCATGGATATGGCTAGCCATGGATTGTGAAAGAATGGTGGAAAGGAAATGAACTTTATTTTCTATTTGGGAACCGCCTATAATGTGTCTAGCATGGAGGATGTTGGGAACTCTCGGTCGTAGTGTTGACAAGAAAAGCATGCCTCTCAAAATGTTTTTATCTCTCATTTTTTTTTCTTTGTGGCACCTCTACAAATCTATGCTTCCCTCTGTGAAGGGCCTATCTATTTACTTGTATGCAATTTTTTTATTTGAGTCTCCATCTTCTCTTATAAAGCACCAACTAGGGATCACTATGATCATACTTGTGCATTGATGTGGCTAATATTCGAGTGTGTTTCGTGAATGGATCGATGATTGAGCATGATGGGCTAGGGATAGCATTCTTTAGCGTTGATATTTTGAAAGACACGATTGTTTGTTGGGATGCATGAGCATTAATGTCTTTATATAAAATTATAGACTATTGCTTTGAATCACTTGTGTCTTAATATTCATGCCATGATTAGATATATGATCAAGTTTATGCTAGGTAGCATTCCACATAAAAAAATATCTTTTTGTCATTTACCTACTCGAGGACGAGCAGGAATTAATCTTGGGGATGCTGATACGTCTCCGTCGTATCTATAATTTTTGATCATTTCATGCCAATATTATACAACTTTCACATATTTTTGGCAACATTTCATATAATTTATTGGACTAACCTATTGATCCAGTGCCCAGTGCCAGTTCCTATTGTTTTTGCATGTTTTTTTGTTTCGCAGAATATCCATATCAAACGAAGTCCAAATGCAATAAATTTTTACGGAGAATTATTTTGGAATATTTGTGAATTTTGGGAGGTTTAATCAATGCAAACGGAGGCCCACAGTGACCACAAGACACCTAGGCGCGCCAGGCAGCCCACGCGTGTGGTGGTGGGTTGTGCCCTCCTCGTATGTCGGTTGGAGCTCTACTTCGGGCACAAGGAAGCTTATATCCAGAAAAAATCGTGTTAAAATCTCAGTGCAATTAGAGTTAGGGATCTTCGGGAATATAAGAAACGGATTTCAGCCAGATCTGGGAAGCACGAAACAGAAGAGAACATAGAGACAGATCCAATCTCGGAGGGGCTCCCGCCCTCCACTGCCATGGAGGCCATGGACTAGAGGGGAACCCTCCTCCCATCTAGGGGGGAGGCCAAGGAAGAAGAAGAAGAAGGAGGGGGGCTATCTCCCGCTCCCCCCCGGTGGTGCAGGAACGTCGTCGGGGCAAGGATCGTGACGGCGATCTACATCAACAACCTTGCTACTATCAACACAAAATTTCTCCCCCTCTATGCAGCGGTGTAACACCCCTTCTCCCGTTGTAGTCTCTACTTAAACATGGTGCTCAATACTATATATTATTTCCCAATGATATGTGGTTATCTTATGATGTTTGAGTAGATCTATTTTGTCCTATGGGTTAATTGTGATCCTGGTTAGTATGATTGTATATTTTATTTATGGTCCTGTCCTACGGTGCCCTCCGTCTTGCGCAAACGTGAGGGGTCCCACTATAGGGTGTTGCAATACTTTCATGGTTTGATTATTGTCGGTTGCCGGGGTGACAACAGCCTGAACACGGATAAGTGGGTTACGGCGTATGGGAGTAAATAGGACTTGATACTTAATGCTATGGTTGGGTTTCATGACCTTAATGATCTTTAGTAGTTGCGGACGCTTGCTAGAGTTTCGATCATAAGTGTATATGATCCAATTAGAGAAAGTATGTTAGCTCATGCCTCTCCCTCATATAAAATTGCAAGAATGATTACCAGTCTAGTTATCGATTTCCTAGGGACAAATGACTTTCTTGTTGACAAAAGCTATCTACTTTTATTATCTTGCAATTTATTCATAGTTTTATTCTCACAAAGTACTTCTAGTTTTATTCTTGTTCTAGGTAAAGCAAACGTTAAGTATGCGTAGAGTTATATCGGTGGTCGATAGAACTTGAGGGAATATTTGTTCTGCCTTTAGCTCCTCGTTGGGTTCGACACTCTTATTTATCGAAAAGGCTACAAACGACCCCCTATACTTGTGGGTTATCAGCATACAATTAAAGAAGAGAGAAAGGGAATTAGAGTAACATATGTAGATACTATGTCATAATAAATGTTATGCTACTATGTGTAATACATGACAATAAATAAGATTATCTATGATGCTACTCTATGATACTATGCACTATGACGATAGTATCATACACTAGTATCATATGCATGATACTAGTATATGATACCGGAAGTGCATAGGAGCACTCGGCGTCGTAGCCCACTGGAATCCCACCCATCCAGTTGTCTGGGGATCATCACCTCCTATATTAGCCCCACTGTATTTGCTACACTACTTTTCTAGTATATCTCACACCCGTTCGACCACAACAACCAGTGTCCAACCACTCAAGACCCAACAATGTAGTGAATGCATGTGTTTTTCTGTTCTCTTCCCCCACCAAAATTTCTTACTCCTTCCTCATCAATCCTCTTCCTGAATCCTCTTCTACAGGCCACAACATTCGCACCTTCTTCTTGATATGTCTCCAACGTATCTATAATTTTTTATTGTTCCATGCTATTATATTATATGTTTTGGATGTTTAATGGGCTTTATTATACACGTTTATATTATTTTGGGGACTAACCTACTAACCCAAGGCCCAGTGCAAATTGCTGTTTTTTTGCCTATTTCAGTGTTTCGCAGAAAATGAATATCAACCGGAATCCAAACGGAAAGAAACCTTCGGGAGAGTTATTTTTGGAACAAACGTGATCCAGAGGACTTGGAGTAGACGTCAAGAAAGGAGCGAGGAGGCCACGAGGCAGGGAGGCGCGCCTGCCCCCCTGGGCGTGCCCCCACCCTCGTGGGCCCCTTGCAGCTCCACCGACCTACTTCATCCTCCTATATATATATATATATATCCATATACCCCCAAAACATCTAGGAGCACCACGAAACCCTATTTCCACCGCCACAACCTTCTGTACCCAAGAGATCCCATCTTGGGGCCTTTTCCGGAGCTCCGCCGGAGGGGGAGTCGATCACGGAGGGCTTCTACATCAACACCATAGCCTCTCCGATGATGTGTGAGTAGTTTACCACAGACCTTCGGGTCCATATTATTAGCTAGATGGCTTCTTCTCTCTCTTTGAATCTCAATACAAAGTTCTCCTCGATCTTCTTGGAGATCTATTCGATGTAATTCTTTTTGCGGTGTGTTTGTCAAGATCCGATGAATTGTGGGTTTATGATCAAGTTTAACTATGAACAATATTTGATTTTTCTCTGAATTCTTTTATGTATGATTGGTTTATCTTTGCAAGTCTCTTCGAATTATCAGTTTGGTTTGACCTACTAGATTGATCTTTCTTGCGATGAAAGAAGTGCTTAGCTTTGGGTTCAATCTTGCGGTGTCCTTTCCCAGTGACAGCAAGGCAGCAAGGCACGTATTGTATTGTTGCCATTGAGGATAAAAAGATGGGGTTTATATCATATTGCTTGAGTTTACCCCTCTACAACATGTCATCTTGCCTAATGCGTTACTCTGTTCTTATGAACTTAATACTCTAGATGCATGCTGGATAACGGTCGATGTGTGGAGTAATAGTAGTAGATGCAGAATTGTTTCGGTCTACTTGTCGCGGACGTGATGCCTATATACATGATCATGCCTAGATATTATCATAATTATGCACTTTTCTATCAATTGCTCGACAGTAATTTGTTTACCCACCGTAATACTTATGCTATCTTAAGATAAGCCACTAGTGAAACCTATGGTCCCGGGGTCTATCTTCCATCATATAAGTTTCCAATCTATTTTACTTTGCAATCTTTATTATTTTCAATCTATATCATAAAAATACCAAAAATATTTATCTTATTATCACTATCAGATCTCACTCTCGTAAGTGACCGTGAAGGGATTGACAACCCCTTTTATCGCATTGGTTGCAAGGTTCTTATTTGTTTGTGTAGGTGCGAGGTGACTTGCGTGTAGTCTCCTACTGGATTGATACCTTGGTTCTCAAAAACTGAGGGAAATACTTACGCTACTTTGTTGCATCACTCTTTCCTCTTCAAGGGAAAACCAACGCAGTGCTCAAGAGGTAGCACTTCTCCAGTTCCCTCTCTTCACACAAAACCATCTTCCATGGACACCCATTCTTCCCCACCATGAATTGACACTACTCATGTTCTTCTTCATCTATCTACTTTCATGTTTCTTCTTTGCATTCATAGTCTTCTCCTCAGTAGCGTGGACGTGGGAAAAACCCAGAAGGAATGAAGAAGACTATGTTGCCGACGGGAAACAACATTGAGGAGGAACGAGGTAGCCGTTTGAGCTTGCCGCATCCCCTGTGAACACGACCAATGACACGACATCCACCCTCGTTGACGACGAGAAAATTGATGCAGCCATCATCCAAGCTTGACATAGGACACCGCATCTGCCCTGGCTCCCGGCACCATGGCCTGCCTTCCGCACCCAGTGGTACTACATCCAATCGTGATAAGAACTGGTCGCTTCCCCAGCTGGCGTGTATGTTGTCCACGTTCGGGTCATCTCCAAGCTCGACAAGGACGTGCTCATGCTCGACCTCCGTGTTCTGTATGTTCTGCTCCTGGTCAAGAATGTGGGCTTCGCTCGTGGCTGGCGCCCTTGTCCCGAGCTTGTATCTGGTCGATATCCCCTCAACACAGTCCGATTGATGGCCACAAGCGTACTTCACCCCATCTCAGCTTGAGCTTGCTAGTTTGAGACAATACTCAGTTGGGGGGGTTGGGATAAATGTGATTCATTGTTCCTTCATAGTATACTTATTGTATTGAAGAGAAGTAAACTTAAACTACATTAATTGCACCCATCTCGAGACAGTAATGTACTCCCTCCGGTCCTTTTTAGTTCGCATATAGACTTGGCTAAAGTCAAGCCTCGTAAAGTTTGACCAACTTTATAGAAAAAATACCAACATTCACAATATAAAACCAACATCAGTAGATGTGTCATGACTTAAATTTTCATATTGTATAACTTTAGTATGGTAGATGTTGATATTTTTTCATATAAATATGATCAAACTTTATGAAGTTTGACTTTAGACAATTTTTATATGCAGAGTAAAAAGGACCAAAATGAGTACGTGTGGGTTACAGGGAGCGAAGCCTCCATGTGCTCCTCATCCGCTTCCTATATGATACTCTTCAATATGAGTAGTCTTAACCGTAATAATTCAACGTTAAGCAAATAGCGTTGGATGACCGGCTCTCTTATCCGTGTCTGCAGATTGGTCCCTTATCCGCGGACGAATGCGGTGTTCGTTTTGCAGGTTAGTGTTTGGAATGCCCTTAGAGCAACTCTAGCATACCGTGCATAATGTGCAAACCCGCATAGTTCCAGTGAGTATATGGTCTCGGCCCAATTTTCTGGCCAGAACAGAGCCCGTATACTCGTCCGGCCCGCAAATGTTTTTGCCGCAGCCCCCAAATGTTACCCCCGAAGCAGTATATCTGTGGGTTTGCGGGGCAGATGCGTGTCGAAACCCTACCCCCAACCGTGTTTCCCCACATTCCCCACCCCATTCCACACCGTGCCACTCGATTTCTCACTGCTGGCCGCCGCGCGCAAGCTTGCGAAAGCCATGGATGGCTTTGTGGATGAGGCGGAGCACCGCTAACGCGCCAGATCTGACACCGCGCGCAAGCGGGGGGCGCGTCGATGGCTCAAGCGCGGTACCCGGCCGCCACCGGCGTTCGACCGCGGCGAGCTTGAGGACTTCGATCACGAGCTCGCCCGCCACCGCCATGCCTCCTCCGGCAACTGGTCCGCGGGGAGCTCATCGGGTGCATCGAGCTCGCGGCTCATTCCGGTGAAGAGCGAGCCGGATGAAGAGATCTCGCCTCGCGCCGTGCCCGATGCGCCGCCGCGCCGAGGCGTCAACGGGCCCGAGGACTACCTCCCCCCGGGGCGGGAGGAGTTCCTCGAGCGCGTCGTCCTCGAGCGGTCGGCGAGGGAGCGGGAGGAGATGGAAGAGCGCGTCCGGCGCGAGCTCGAGTACGAGCGACTCTTCCTCCAGACGGACGTCGCCGCGTCACAGGCGCACACATCCAAGGAGGCTGACCTGCGAGTGATGAAGGCGGAGCAGGCGAAGCTCTACATCGACCTCGACTCCTCCGACTCCGACTCCGACTGAGCGCCGCCTCTGGGCAGCTACCGCACGAGCTCCTGTGAGCTCAATTTTGTGTAGTGATACGGTAGCGTAGGCCCGTTCTAGCTCCGGCGAACTATATGAAGAAGAACTAACTATGCGAAGAAAAACTATCTATGCGAGCGAGCTCCGGCGAGCTTTTGCTTAAATTTTCCGCGCGAAACAAGTTTTAAAATTTTACGGGTTTGGATACAACTTCTGCTCTGTCGCCGCGATTTTGAGCCTGCATAAGCGCCATCATGCGAACTGCAAACGCAGTTTACAGTTCGGCGAAATGTGGGCTCTGCTAGAGTTACTCTTAACCCCCGTATCATCCAACAATCATTACGGTGTCCCTAAAAAAACAATTATTACGGTGGTTCTCCAACCCCCATCTGTCCACCCACCCTCCATCACACGACACACCCCTGCTCGCAAACCCCTCTCATCTTCTCGCAATCCATGGCAATTGAGCTACGGAGAACTTAGTGAGGGGTGGTCGCCGGCTCGAGGTGGTGATTTGGAGACGCCGGCGGATCTGCCGCCTAGGCCAGTTACGGCCCCGGCCCTCTTCAGGTACTCACGGTCTTATACGAATCTAAGTAGGTTCTTACTGCCGGGTATGAGAAATGCTCTTTGTCCATTTGTTCAGAGTTCCTCCTTTCGATCCCCGTTATCAGCTAGTTTAAACTTGAAACCAATGGATCGATCACACGCCCCATGGTAAATCATTTTATTGCAGCGCCTTGTTCTAGAGGAGTCAGCAAAATTTACTTGTGTGCTGTCCGTCTGTTAGTTAGTTCATCCCATGGTGGCACCACTGGACCAGGCGGCACCGCATGCCACATTGGAACAAGATCAGCGAGACGCCGCCACAGCCACAGAGAATAGCGGCAGGGATCACGGAGCCGCCGACATAGCAGATGCTGATCCAGGCGAAGCAATATGCGCTCCTGGATCCGCACCTTCTGTCACGTCAAGGATTTCGGTGCAGAAGGTGTGCTCGCTCGTCGGCAAGTTTAACAAGTTCAAGAGGGATTTGGTCGAGGAGATAGGCTTTGGTGGGATGCTGGGGATCAAGATGCTGGCAAAGTTGAATTTGAAATTCAGCGCGTGGCTAATGGAAAGAGTCGAGGTCGAGTCCAGCACACTGAAAATAGACGAGCAAAGGGTTCTGCAGATCCAGGACCATGATGTCCAGAAGGTATTCAGTCTGCCATGCGGCACCAGATCGATATGCCCCGATACGACCGAGCCGTCTGCAGCCTGCAAAGAGTTCATGCGAGCTTCTGCCTATTTGAGCAAAGGCGCGCACAGTCTAAAGGCCGCGGAGGCTTATCTCCTGAGAGATGACATCAATGCAGATTCCAGCAAGGTCCAGATAGATTGCTTCAAGATAGCCTTTGTTATTTTTGTTGTTGGCCACCTGTTGGCTCCATCCACTAAGCATGACTACATCACCATAGATTTCTGGGCCGCCCTCAACGATATCTCGCAAATTAAAGAATTTAATTGGTGTGCTTATGTACTCGAGCATTTGAACAGAGCTGTTGGGAAGTTGAAAACTGATATCCGCAACCGGAACATCACTGTACATCTTGTTGGCTGCCATCTGTTTCTTCAGGTCCTTGTTTCTTCCTATTATTTTTGTGTATCATAATTCTGTTCAGCTCAGACCATAATATTTGAATGTGCAAATGTCGTGCAGGTATTCTACTTGGACAATCTTGATCTTGGTCCACTTTCCAAGACAAAAGACCATCTACCAAGGATTAGTCTTTTTGACTACGAGTCGGTTAAGAAGATGATAGAAGTGATCACTAGCAACGTGGATGGAGATACATCATTCGCTGGAGCTAGTGTGAGACCTCTCCCATTTAATTTTGCATACAGACAGTATGTGCTTCCACAAAATGACTGAATAGTGTTCGGTTCAGTAGCTGAACACATTCAGTGGTCATGTACACGTTCACATTTTTTTATCCCGTCCTGTTTTACATGCCAGTTTAGGCGCGCTCAAGATGTTTGCTACTCCAGAGTCCACTACGAAAGCCACACTCACTGAGCAGATGTAGCTTCTGACCTGCCCCATCATGCCCCAGGTTTTGTTGGCACAAAGCACCAACACAACCCAGTTACTCCCATGCTACGAAGCAGCTTCACTGAAACTGGACAAGGAGATTTCTCCAACCATCTCCGATTGAAATACCCGTCACTTGTGAGTCATTAATTTCTTAATTAGTTGTGATTTCTTCATGTTACATCGAATTGCACTCCTTCTGTTTATATGTAATTAATAGTGCAAAGGCAGGCAAACCACCCGCTTATGACCATTTTGGAAGAACATAATGCACACATGATGGAAAATATATCTGAAATTAGGCGAAGTTGCGAAGTGGCGATGTCTACCTTAGCGGACAAACTTCTTGGCTATATATCTGAGAACCGCTGTTGCTGCAGAGCGGTGGGACGAACTGATTGTTTACTGAGGTCGTCGCACACAATTCATGGTGAGAAGCACTAGAGCTTTTTTGTTTCAGGGTTTCCACCCCTTCTTGCATAACTAACAAGCAAACATTTTTGCTTCCAAGGAAACACGCTTGGCACACCTACAACACGTCAATCCTGATTTTAGTGGGGCACAATGTAGTCATAGGGTTTTAAACTTTTAATACATCACCACTGTTCTTATGGTTCCCTGTTAGTTTACCACCCCCACCCCCCAAATTACGATAGGGTACTGATTTGTTTTTCTCGTTGGGTGTACCAGAGAGTTCAACCGAGCAGAATTCACTCTCTCACAAACGGGATGCACCTGAGCCCACTGGAGCAGGTAGAGCGTGTACACAGCAGATTTCAGACAATGGTCCATTTTCATTATTAAGACATGACATAGGATACAAATTATCTTATCTCTTGGTCACAAGTCATGACACCTCTTTTTTTGGGTAGGACATCACAAGAAGATACGGGTGAACCAGCCTCTAGTTGAGACAGACCTTCAAGCAAGTATACCTGGATGCTCAACTAACAAGAGCCTACCCCGCAGTCCTTTACAAGTTGACATCAACCTGGCCGCACCGTAGTCCAGATGAGCGTCTTTATTTTGCATTCAGCATCAACTTTCACGCTGTATGTAAAACTGGATCAGCAGCCCTCATGCCATCAGAGATGTCCGTTGTCTTCGTAGCATAGTTTCTTAGGCTTTCCTCACCAACTTGCACAATATATGTGAACTCTGATTGTTCACGGCTTAGGTTTGCTGCATACTGTCTTAAGCGATCGTTTGGTGCACATTCTCTAGGATCCCAAAGAAATTCCTGATAATGCTGTAAACTCTAGCCAGGCTAACATGTTTCTCCCTTAGTTGCTTAACCAATTAAGTCTTTTGTGCAATTGCCAATGTCCCGGTGAGATTGGTAACACAACACCTCTCCACAAGTTTGGACATGGTCAGCATGACTGAGGCTTATTCTCTGTTCACTAATGTACTGTCCATTATCATCGGACCTATATTTATATTCTTTTCGGTCTCAACACCTCCAAACCAGGTTGTGTGTGAAAAGCTAAAGAGCACCGGTTTGTGAAGGCTTTCAATTACCATGTTGTGGGAATTGGTTTCTACATTATTTTTTATCTTGGGGCTGCACAGTTTAGACATGATGTTATATATACTGCTCCATTAGGTATAAATCAGCACACGTCACAGTTGCTTGAAAGTGTTGTTAAGATATGAAGTTTCATTGTTATTATTTCTTCTTACACATCCGGCACTACAACACCACCATCATGAAATGTTCATTCCTAGCTGGTTCAAGCATAGCTGAATGTGGAAGAAGCCAGATATACCGCAGCTAAAACTGCAGAGCTCAACCTCAGGCATACTATAAGTACCGGTGCTAGTTATTTAACAAGGCACAGTTTTGGCATCATGACAGCAGAACCGCGATTTTTCCCTATAAAAAGCACGATGCATATTATACTTATTCCTTGTTCTTGTCTTCAGTTGGATCATCATTCTGGATCAGCTCCTCGGCAGGCAAACTCAAACTCTCTACAGGAAAAATAAAAGACAATGTTGTGTGAGACTGGGACTGCATTGACCATCAAATACAAGGAGTTGTCTGCTTAGGATGTGCAGATAAGGAGTACCATCATTGTCTGCAGATGCATAGGAAGATCGGCGGGCACGAGCATTTTGTTGAGTAGGCTGAAAGTAGATCAGGAAACACAAGTGAAGAGATGAACTTGGCACAGCATAGTATTGCAAGTTGACTTCAACATTGATCTTTAGTAATGAAAGACTTGTTGTCAAGCTTCAAGCAATGGGAATGGGACAGCATACTTTGTAGAGCTAAGCTAAAACTGCGTGATCAGAACATCCACTTATTTTAGAGTATAAGGAGCATAGATAATTCAACTATACATCTCATACTAAAGAGTAAAAACAGAATACTGAAAACATAAGCTGAAGTTTGCATCTGATGAGCATTAGTATTGATACCTGGAGTTTTGGTCGAAGAGCTTCAAGGGGCCCTTTGGGCTTGTTGGGATTTCCACCTTGCTGCAGCAAACAAACCAAGAAGTAAAACTGTTATAAATGCATTTCCTTTTTAGGTTTTTTGAGATGTAGATATCACACTAGATTAGCTTTTCAAAAGATTTAAGGCTTACCTTTCCTAAAGCCCAATCAGCAGAATCAAAGAATGCCCGCTCATGGTCCTGATATTTCAAATTATGGTTATACCGTTTAATTTAAAATAAAATTAATTCTACACCTATGCTACTTTATATAAAGGTTGCATAATTTGATTTGAAAGGGAAATGAAGACATTATAAGACAACGGCATTGACCTTCGATATAAGTGGTGACTTTTTGGGTATTTTTCCTCCATATTTTTTCTTGATTGCTGCCTCCTGTGAGTACCCATACAAGCTTGGAACGAAGATAACATGAATAATATACACCCAAGAGGCCAAGATCACCCCCAAAAAAATGGTACCGGGAAAAGACAGTACCTCCTCTTGTGGCGAGGGCATGCCACTGCCTTCATTCTGATCTTGAGTTTCTTGTACCTTTTCACCAGAAACTTCTCCTTCAAGCCTCACTTCAGCACTTGCATCATCAGATGACATTCCAGACATAGTGAAATTAAGCTGCCAGAGAGGAGTTAAATTTCGTGAATTATAATCCGCATTCATGGTACAGTAGATAACATATGAACAAAAGGGACAAAACATTTCAGATTTTCAATGAAGTTGTTTGTGTTTTCTCAGAACAAGAACCAGAATACAGATCAGATGCTTCATTTCCTTTATGCCATGTCAATATCAATGTAAATGAAAAGGGGGATTAAAACTGATTTCTTATGTTATATGGGAGGGCGGCATGCCTACCTGGCTCAGTACTTTTTCTGACTGAAAACCAAATGTTGGCTTATGGTTTGTCAACAGCAAGGTTGTTATCCACTTAATCAGAGACACGGAGAAATAAACATTTGAATAAGTAGCACAGGTATGCCTTCATACGTCACCATGAATATTTCTTGTGCTATGTTGGTGGGAATTTGAAATGCACACAGCAGAGAAGAGTGCCATAAATTTGATTTAGACACAAAATCAGTTAGCACACAGGTAAACAGAGAGGTTATTTATTTTCCTAAAAAACAGAGAGGTTATTTATGACGTTAAAGAACAATAAAATAAATTTAGGAGAGAAGGTCCATACAGCTGAACCAGAGCCACTAACAACTGAACCAGATTAGGAAAGAAGAGGCATATGCATCTCAATAAGCATTACACATGAAATGCAAGAAAGAGTTGTAAGCTGATCTTGATCAACTTTTTTGTACACCGCTTATTTTTCTGGGACAAGCTATATTATTATAACGTAGTATAATAATAATTATATTGGAGAAGTTCTATTTTGATGGAAAAATGTTATGAAGGTGTAAATTAGTTGTGTAGGTTTTGATCAGATTATGAACAGATTAGTTAGAAAAGGGCAAAGTCTCATGCAATGCAAGAACTCGACTAGTTATTATTTCAACAACAACAAAGAAAAGCTCCAAGGTTCACGGGATCATTGAATCATAAACTGCTATTGCTCTACCACCTGCGCAGTATGCCGGCCTTAATCACGCACCTATCCGGGCGGGAACGAGAGAATCGGCACCTCTATAGCACCACTGCGGGGAGAATGAACAAGGCACGCGGAGGAAGGAAGGGAGCCATGGCCATGGGATCTACCGGACAGGGAGACGGCGTGGAGCGGACAGGGAGACGGCGTGGAGCGGGGGAGTCGCAGACGATCGGAGCTGAGATGCCACCAACACTACACCAGGGTGCAGGGGAAGGAGAGTGGAGAGCCGCGGGCGCGGGCAAGGGAGGTGGTGGCAGTTCGATATACGCTGCGTGCGGATCTGCCATTCTGCCCATCTCATCTCATCTGGTCCGGCCCCCGAACAAAGACGACAGCGCGAATCAATCCCCTGTTTTATTATATACGTACCACTCGCGTTGCGGGAAAGCTATTTCTCTTTTGGCCTTTCCATCGATCGTCCGACAGGGGTGAATTCTAATTCTACTAGCTAGTAACGAATATAGGATCTTACTACAAATAATGTCATGGTTTTTCGAGTTTTGCACGAAACAAATACACATGAATCTGCTAGCGTTGCTCTTTTCAAGCTTCGTAGAAATTCTGCAAGATACAAATGGATTTTGATTTACATCGTAGTACCTGTTGGAGTTTTTCTGTAACTTCGTTATGAATTGTGCTGGGTTTTAGAATTTACAGCGATTTCAGATGTTGGGTTTACCTATAAAGCAAATTATCATCCGCGAAGCGTAAGAAATCACGATGTTGCTGTTTTTTTTGTAAGTTCCTTTTTCCTTTCCCTCAAACATCTCTTGGGATCATTTCAAAAATAAATATAAAAAGAATCTCTTGGGATCACTACTAGAAGAACAGCAGATTTGTTCTCAAAAATAAAATTAAAAAATAACATCAGATTCTGAAGCATTGCGACCTTTTATTATTGCAGTCTGTGCAGTCTTGGTATCATGTTCCCTTCCAAATATCTGAAAAGATCGCGTTGCGCACACGCTGCTGCTATGAGTTTCGAAATTTGGAAGATGGCATCTGTTAGCTGTACGTGAAACTTTTTTTTTCCTTTTGCTCAACATGCATAAATGAAGAGCTACTGAATCATGCCAAGAAAACTTTGACTGACAACCCATCTAGTACATCCGATATTGGTATGATAGAGAGAAAACTTTGACTGACCATATATCACATTCACATCATCATGCCATACATACTACTACATGAAATGCTTAAAAGCTTAAAGCAGTAGATGAATCATAAGTTGCTTTCAATAAGGAAAAGGCTGCAGGTTATGTAGGACTTGGATCATGCAACACAAGAACTTCCTTTGTTCCCCACAAAAAAAAAGAACTTCCTTTGTTTTCTGCAGCTTCTCAGCATCCTGCAATTCATCTCCACGCCTCCAAAAGTTGAGAGGAGCAAGGCTTTATCATACGCCTCACCGGAATCAGAGCAAGAACAGGAGGGGGATAAGCGTGATGCAGATGATGCACAAGGTTGCAACTACCGCTCCACGGTCGAAGGCCTTCCTCACGCCTCCGGCCCCGGTGAAATGCTGAAACGCGAGATAAGCTGCTATTGCCAATGACAGTATTACAGAGTCTTGAGTGCCCCTGTCCAGAGATTAAACAAGCTATGTGAGAAACCATGCGTTCTTTGGCGAGAAGCAGCTCAACTGGCATATGGTATGCACAGAAAAATGGTAGCCGTAAATCCTTGCATCAGGACTCTGAATTTCTTTCTAAACAAGTCATGAACTCATGAAAGCAGAATGACCATCATACAAGAAATACTTTGGAAGTAGGTACAATCGCAGTTATTTGTACCTCAAGTTCATGAATTGGTAAGGAGCAATGCTAACAAACAGCATCGTTGACAAGGGAAGCTCCAGTTCACCTGCAATAGTACAGATGCAGGTAGTACAGCGAAGTCAAGTACAGTATCTGAATTTCGTCTAAGTGAAGCTGATGAAAGCCAATGGTAGTATCATCAAGAGAGCATCATATCACAATGTTCCTCATGAGAATTTCACCGTAGCAGGGGAAAGGAAATGTCAAATAATATAAGCACCAGTAATTTTGTTTTTGACCCGAAAGGGCAGGAGCACCAGTAAATTTTTTTTTTGAATGTTGAGGAGCACCAGTAATTTTGTTGCTCTACCTGGAAGCAAGGATAGCAGACGCAGAAGAAGCCCAAGAAAAGCGGTCCACTGACCATAGTCACCTCTGACAAACAAGGTCAATGTTATACAAGGTACGATATGATGTATGTGTAAGTGAAATGGTTCTTATTATCTTATGCCAAATGTTGGCATCTTACTTTGTCCATGAGATGACGTCTTTAGGTGCTTGTAGAGCAACGAGAGGGACAAGGAGAGATTTGTGTATGGTTGTGCCTTCAGCAAACATCAACATACTGCATATGACAAAAATAACACACCTAGTCTTAGACTTATAGAGCTGTACAGATTACAGTTTTGCAGTCAGAACTAATTGAAGCATGCTTACAATTGAAACAAAAACTCGCTCTATTTTCATTTGAATTGCATCCTTACCACTGTTTTTCATTGTTCACTCGCCCTTGTTATGATCTAAATGCATAATCCCAACCCGTAACCTAACATGAACAGCTCTTATAAGTTACTTCCTCTGTAAAGAAATATAAGAGCGTTTAGATCACTAGACTATAACTCTGATAGCACTAGCAAACAGATTTACTACCTTATTCAGCACGTTATGGTAGTATAATCACTACTGGTTAAATACTTCCTCCGTCCTAAAATTCTTGTCTTAGATTTGTCTAAATACGGATGTATCAAATCACATTTTAGTATTAGATACATCCATATCTATACAAATCTAAGACAAGAATTTTGGACGGAGGGAGTACTTAGGTATGCAAAATATAGCACATATAGAAACAAGAAAGAAAGGCTACGAACGATTGATTTTATTTGATGATTACTCACGCGGCGGCCCCAACGGACACCCATCGCATCGTCTCGGCGGTGACGTGCGCCGTCGCGCAGCACACGGCGGCGTCTCCCCGGCGGCGCCACCACACGCTCGATGGCCCGGGCGCAGCTCCCCTGCAGATCGCCAGAAAACTCATCAAACCGTAAGACCAGGGCTCTTGTGATCCAGCAAGACACCACCCCGGGGCGATGCGAGCTATGCGGCTTTTTCTTAATTTGTTCGCGAGCCGCACGCCACGACGAAACCCGTGTCACCGTGTGGTATATACTCCCTCCGTCCCAAAATACTTGTCAAAGAAATTGATAAAAATAGATGTATCTAGAATTAAAATATGTCTAAATACATCCATTTCTCCGACGAGTATTTTCGGACGGAGGGAGTACATACAGATACTCGGTAGGACGGCGGACCTGAGCGGGCGCGCCGGCTGTAATACGACCGGGGAGACGGCGACGGCATTTCCGCCGGCTCTCGGGTCCAGGGCCCGGCGGCGTGTGGGCGCCTGCGCCGGCGGCGGGACGTGAGGCGGAGCGAGATCGGCATTTTGACGGTGAGTGGATGGATCGATATCGGCGGGGGCACAGGGCACTCTGAAGTCTGTACTACTGGACTGGAGCAACGGCGATGAGTCAGTGATGAACTGATGATCCGTGCGCGGCGTGCCGCCGGTTGCGCGGACGGGAGCGCGTAACGGTCGTCGATGCGGTGAGACTTCGCGGTTCGGCCGGGCCGCGGTGGACGAGTGTGGCGGCGAGGTGGTTCGTGGGCTATGGGCTTCTGAGTGGGCCTTGTGTTTAGTGTTGCTTCACAGATCCCAACCTCTTTTGCCTAAGAAAAAGATCCTAAGATGAACTAAAAAAACCAGATCCTAAGCTCTTAAGTCTTAAGCTCTTTCTTCTCAACAGACCAAGTCTCGTGCCCTTCAGTCAACATGAGGAAGATCTTTTAAACTACCTGCTGAATCCATGAGTCAGGCAAGAGACAATCTAGGGAACTGAAACATCTTAATAGCCAGAGAAAAGAAAACAAACGCGATTCTCATAGTAGCGGGGATCGAAATGGGAGTTCTTTCCTCTAGTTGTTTTCTTTTAATAGTGATTAATGAGCGCCTCATACATAGCCAATGTTCGCCCATGTTCACATGTCTTCTATGTACACTAGTGTAGCTTCCAGCTCCATGCCCACAAAAACTAGACAAAAGAACCATGAATGCCAGCAAGATTCTCTAATAATTTCGAACCACAATTCAAAGGTTACGTTGTCCAAGATCGGAGGGAGTACCAATGATCCAACAAATCAAGGAAGGCCTATTGTTCAGTTGCACCATCGAAGATCACCTGGGAGATGTAAGAGCAAACTGGCAAAGTCAACGATCGATAAAGACGGCAGGGTCAATATTGTAAAAATTATCATCCTCCTACTTTTTTATGAGAAGAAGGCCAAGATTGACATGTTGAGGCGAACTGTGCTTGAAAAGAAGTTTTATTGTAAGTTTTGTTCGAAGTGAATGGTACAAAGTTTGACCAAATTTGTTAAAAAAAATATCAACAACGATAGTACTAGGTATCTATAAAATGATCAATATTAATTGACGCTGCTTTAGTAGCACAACTTTAGTATGGAGTACTAATTTAGTATTTTAGTTCTAGATAGATTTTTGTAGACTTGGTCAGCTTTTGCGCCGAGTTGACTTCAAGCAAAGTTTATAACCCTTCTTTTCAAGCACGAAGATTTTAGAAGTTCAAGGCCATGTCGATCCGTTGAAGACCAGTCAATCACATACGGCACCGAGATTTGTTAATGAGGTTCAACGAACATCTTTTTCCTGCCCATGCATGACTACCGAGATCCTCCCCATGTATTATTAGGTCAACATAGTAAACCGACGTCAAGCCCGTCAAGACCACCAGAACATCTTGACCATCACACCGTGTCGGTCCGGTTACCCCTGTCACGTGCGTAGGACCATCCCTTTGATGATCTTGTTTATAGCCTAGTAAGTTTTGTCTAGTCTTTTGGTTACCCCGTGATGCATTTATATAGCTAAAGGATAACCCGCATGTTGTTGCAGCAATTAGTTGATGGAAATTTGGGATGATAATATCTATACCTAATAATAAATGGGCTATTGCTTCTGGCGGTACGTCACGAAAATTGCCCTCAAAGTTGCAAAAAATTACCCATCAATTCCATCTATAAGTGATAAAAAAACATTTCACACATGGGAATCCCTCGCCTAGGCCAGCCCGTGCAGTAGGGACCTCCTATACTACGCTCTGCACACTGGGAGAAAATGCAGCGCATCCGTTTGGGCAGGCCTGTTTTTAGTTTTATTTATTTATTTTTATTTTCTCTTTTTGGATTTATCTACTTTAAATAATTTGAGACTTCAAAAAAGCTCCAAAAATTAATAAAAATAAGAATATTGAAATAAAATATTTAATAAATCATAAAAGTTTGTGGATTCAAAAAATATACATGATTTTATAAAAAATGTTTGCTTATTGAAAAAATGTTCGAAATTTTGAAAAAAAATGTTTGGGAAGTAAAAAATGTTCATGATTTTTAAAAGGTTCGTGTACTAAAAAATGTTAATGAAATTGAACGAAATTTGGTCGATTCAAAAAACATTCAGAAGGATATCCTAAAAATTCATAAACTATTCATAAAATGTTCGCTGATTCAAAAATGATCATGCATTTCAAAAATAATTGTTAAATAAGAAATCATTAAATCAAAAAAATGTTCAGAAATTTCAAAAATTGTTCCACAATTTTCCAAAAAAATGTTCGACGATTCTAGAAATGTTCTCCGATTCTAGAAAACTGTTTAAAAATGTTCACAATTTTTAAAAAATGTTTGCAAATAGTATAAAATGTATATGAATTCAAAAAATGTTCTTGATTTTAGAAAAATGTAAAAGTTTTAATGATTTGAAATATGTGCACGATTTAAAAAAATATTTCATGATTTCATGAAATTGAGAGTTATAGTGTATCTCGGTGATGCATCAAAATGTGGTCATAACCACTAGAGATTTTTTTCTCACTTGCAACACACGGGCCTTTTTGCTAGTGAGAACCAAAATTTAGAACACTTATGTCTTATTATATTTGATTATGTATAGTTATAACAATATTTATTGAATATAAGTAGAATATCTGAATGAGAAACATTTTCTCATGCATAGTTGAGTGGTATAGCGGGGTTTCATGCATTATTACATGTTGAGGTGTATCCTATCTCATTCATAATTGCATAGTAAGATGGCATGCTTGCATATTGAAACCAATAAATTACTGGGGATGATTTATTTTTTTATGGTAGGGGGTGATCTTTTTTAGGTATATAGGACAGGGTTCACCCGCAAAGAAAAGAGAGGATATGTTTGGGTTAAACATGCACGATTCAAACACGTAACATTCGGCTAAAAATAGCTTAACATGTTGTACTCCCTCCATTCCTAAATGTAAGTTTTCGTAGAGATTTCACTATGGACAACATACGAATAGATCTAGATGCATTTTAAAATATAGATTCACTCATTTTGCTCCGTATATGGTTTCTAGTGTAATCTCTCCAAAGACTTGTATTTAGGAACGGAGGGAGTATATAATAGTACTCCCTCCGTCCGAAAATACTTGTCATCAAAATGGATGGAAATGGATGTACCTACAACTAAAATACATCTAGATACATCCATTTCAATAATAAGTATTTCCGGACGGAGAAGTAGTACTGAAATACTCCCTCAGTCCCAATATACTACTCCCTCCTTTCCTAAATATTTATCTTTCTACAGATTTCAATAAGTGACTACATACGGAGCAAAATGAGTGAATCTACACTCTAAAATATGTCTACATGCATCCGTATGTTATGTTCATTTGAAATACCTAGAAAGACAAATATTTGGGAACAGAGGGAGTAGTACATGGTTTGGCCCGAATTTGATACGCTCTTGTAACCTCTCGACAGGCTGACACGAACAATTTCCTTTGTTTTGGAAACCGCACTCATTCGGCCGAGTGCGTCTGTAATACATACTGTATATAGATATGGAGATGCTATCCCAGTTATACCGTTGTAAATTCCACGCCAAGATTAAACGGCTACTAATCTACTGGAGCTGTAGAACCAAGTGGCGCATAAAGAACGCTGCTCCAACTAACTAGTGCAGGGCATGTGAAGAGATCGACGATCACTCTCAGATGGCGCTGCAAGACCCAGCAACGATCCAAAATTGCCCCGGCACATGCTGGAAAAGAGCTCTGCCCCATAAAACAAAGCAAAGGCCCGCAGTGTTAACTGGCTCCCAGTCCATGTCCTTGGATCTCTCTTCTTTAATTAATTAGGAGGAGTATGAAACTGTCAGCAAATGGCTGCAAACTGTTTTTTCTAGCCTGGCGACATGTTATCTTGTTTTTAAAATTGTTGTGCCATCGATCTCAAATTGTTTTTTTCTCAACCAGCAGGCACCTAACCTACCCTAGCCTGCTAGTCATGGTCTTTTTTTGTCTAAACAATGGTAGCTTGGGAGGACTTGCTAAACCGTCGGCAGATAAGCTACCGATCGACCAAGACGATAAAACTAGGAGAGTATGCGTTGGCGTCGGCTGTGCAGCAAAATTAGCCAATGACCGACGTGAGATGTGCCCGCTGACTAGTTTGAGAGCTGATAATCCTAGTAGTAGTACTATCTAAAAAATTAGATGAGGGTCCTGTTTCTATCTAAAAAAAGAAAAAGAAAAAAACCATGAATGTCACATTTGTGGTCCGGCTAGCTGTACTGAGATTCTGTTCATCATCGTGCATATGGATGGATGTATACGTCGCCGATGGATGTACACGTCGCCGATGCAACCAGCAAATCGATGGGTTCGAGGCCGTCCCGTGACGTCCATCGTAAATCAGAGTCCAGATGGGAGGCAAATGTTGTGAACCTAAAGCCAAGATTCGTGGAGGTGCGAGACACGATGTATGCGGATCGCGTGCGACATGTCGCCCACGCATCGCTTTGGTCGTCTCGCCTTGCTATCTCGGTCGATGCGGTGCGCGCCCCTCTCTATGCGTGTGGGAATCCATTTCGTGATTTCCGTCGGTCGTCGATTAAACTAAAACGAAGCCGCCTGCGTTTTCAGGCGGCGGGTGGCCAGCTCCCGCAATCCGTGCCGCGCACATTTTCCATAACGGAAACGGGGGAACAAGAACGCGTCCAGCTCGTGTCCTTATCGTATAATACTACTACCCACCATGCGATGCAAACAGATGGACACAGATGGACAAAGTCTATAGTACTAGAAGTGATAACAATCCTTGGACTGGATTATGCCAACTCCTCCAGCTCCTAATACTCTTTCCCGGCGATGATGATTAGGCTAGCCAGAAAGGCAACGGGCTACGTACGGGCCCCATCCCCATGAACGACTGTGTCGTCCCCTTTTTATCATCAAAATATATTATCATTGCGTTTGGGACTAAGTAGCATGGCACTGCAACTTACCGCCATGATTAACAAGGGTGGTCATGATGGGATCCAGTGCTAACCACTACTCTAAGCAAAGCTAATGCTAGCTAGACTGATCAAGAGGAGCCTGGGATAAAGCGGGTGCATACTACTACTACTAGGAGGGAGCGTGGGGCGTCTATGACTATGAGTGCGACCAACCCAACCTTAACCCAGCTTTGGATTGGATGCGACGGCGACATTTGTCGAGTAGAGCAGAAAGGGTGGGCAGGTGGTGATCCCAAGCAACGGGCGGTCCGGTGGTGACTGGTGGCCAGCGGCGCCGGGCGAGTGAGAGCGAGCAAGCCTGTTGGCGTTGGCGATTGCGGGTCGTGTCGTGACCCATGGCGGAAAGAGAAAGATGCGAGGCGTATTGAAGCCGCACCGAAAGATTGTGTACTAACCGCCGGTATCATGAGCGCACAGTGCCCTGCGTACTCCACCGGATCAGATGGGACGGCACTACCCTCATGGGAACTGGCGGTACAAGTACGCATCCGGCGGGCGGGCGTCAACATGCGGGAGCCGGATCCTCGGAGAGAAGTCGCGGTGCTACAGTGTTCGTCTAGTGTAAAATAAAGAAAAAATATTAGAGACTATCAGCAGATTATTTATTTTTGTTAATTACTGTAGATATAAAAAATCTAAAATTAATTTTATCTCAACATCAACTTGTTTGTATGTAATTACTATGAATGTGCATATTAGATCTGTAATTTAAAAATTAATTTAAGTTATTTTAGCCTTAATTGTATAAATTAATAAAAGGAAAGTTAGGGTACTGTAGCTTCTCTAACATCCCTTGTGTATGTTAGAGGATCCAGTTCCCAACACGCGATCCATCACCTTGCTAAATCATCAATGGAACAGTGGTGGTGGTAGTAGTTACTCTTTTCATCCCATATAGTGTGAAAAACACTCTTATATTATGAGACAAAGGGAGTAAATTTGATCGGATCGGATGGGACCGTACTTGTCTGGTGGGAAATGTCATTTACCGGAGCATTATGGTTTACAATGTGTCGCATATAGATTTTTGCAAGGACAGAGGAGCATGCATCCTACCCCCAGCGTTTTGCAATGTGCTGCTTATTTGATCCCTTTTTTTCTTTTTTCAAAAGTTAAGTATAGAAATTTTTGATCAAGTTTATGGAGAAAATTATCTGTATCTACGATGTCAAACATATACAGTACAATATGACAATCCATATCATCATTTATCTAATGATATGCATTTCATATTCTAAATGTGGATAACTTTCTCAATAAATTTGGTCAAAGTCTGACTTAAAGAAAAACTATACACACCATGTTATGAAAGCTTTGTTTCTCTTGGGTGAAAAACGACTATTATTCTCTCTTGCGTGCATTTAGAGGGCACTAGTGACTCAAACTTGACTTGACCGGGAGACTGGAACTACCATTTGCCGACACGTGGCTCTTTTTTTGGTTTCAAACCCTCTAAAAGCAGTGGAATTAACTTGTTCTTTTCAACAAATGTTCATGTGGTTAACAGTCTGAAGCAAAAAGACAGAGTTGCGAATTCACGGATATGTCCCGCTGAAGGCTAAGTTTTTATTTCATGCAAAAAAAGCTAAGTTTTTCTTCTCATGATGGGGACCCAGTGTTTCTCTTAGGGCTAGGATATGGCAGCTAAACTATTGAATATAAGTTAGCTAGTGGAAATTTTACCGTCTCCATTAAGATTTTGTTGTCACATCCAAAAGACTATTTATAGTTAATTACTATTTGATACGTCTAAAAAGAAGAAGAAATATTTTTTTAAATGTCCCTGTGAGGAATCTTGAACAAGGAATCAAAGATTTTCATGGACGAAGCCCTCCAACCGCCCAAAGGTAGCCCATCTCATCCACACAGGGATGGCATGCCATGCCAACATAAGATTTCACTTAGAACCCCAGAGACAATCTGTGAGTATTGGTTAGGCTGCTGGTTTTGCCCTAGTGTTGTTCTCTTTTGTTTCTTTTATCTATGGTATGCATAAACATTTGATTCTTCTAATTGAATGGCACACACGACTACCTTTCCTCCAAAAGAAAAAAAAAACATCGCAACACAATGCATATTGCATGGCATATATTTAACCGTCACTATTAATATGAAGGGAGTTGATCCAAATACTAAAGGAAGATACTCAACTTTGAACTTAACTTTGATTTTAACTTTTTGCACCAAAGGAATTTAGCTATCGCATACATATATTTCATTGACCAGAAGGAATACATGAAACCCTACACTTCTCGATAGTGCCAATAGGCTATTTAAATAAAGTGTTTTTTATCAAATTAAATATAAATCTAGTTAAAAAGAATAGAGACTATATATTGTGGAGTTTCAATAGTTAGCCGAATTTGAACTACTTTATTCTTTCTAACCCCATACTTGTATTAATTCTAGAATCTACATATTTTAACCCCATATGTATATTGCATCAGGACCATGTGGCAGCTAACTAGGATGACCTCAAAAAAAGTTATAAGATCTTTAGAAACCATGTCTCACTTATTTATTTTACTCTTCACGAGTAATATACATATGAAAAATCTAGAATTACAATAAAAACTATTTCCTCTGTCCCATAATATAGGACATTTCTTGACACTAGTTTAGTG
>NC_041384.1:464346627-464350118 GCF_002162155.2 Triticum dicoccoides | reverse complement strand
CAAAAAAATGTTTTATAGTATGGGATGGAGGGGGGGGGGGTATAACATAAATATAAAGGGAAAACCTTACTATTTAATTTAGAATTAGAGTAAATTCTATTTTACCCCCTCTTTTACCATTTTTATAGGAATTACCTAATTTAAGGGATTTTCATATGTTTTAAATGAACAATAACAACACCAATATTTTCTTAAAGAAGCATCCAGGTTCTTGAGCAGTATCCAATAATAACAACACGAGGAAGGCGTTTTGGTGCCCAGGTGCATTTGCAACGGTAAAAAAATAGTACATTAAAAAAACTATTATTTTTTTTGGCACTGGACATGCTTTAGTGTGCTAGGAGCGTGTAAATTTTCGTGGTTAAATGACATTTGAGGAGCTCTGGGGAAAAGGCTTCAAAGAACTTTAAAAAACGCATTTAGGGATGTGGTTTTTTTACCCAACTTTCTTCCCTTACCCCCATATTTGTATCCACATTCTACCACATTAAAAAAAATCCTTGAAGAGACAACTTGAACCCCACATCAAGACCATGTCATAACCGACTAGGATGCCCCTTCACAAAACTAATATGAAAATTATCTTCGATCTTCAGAAATCCTTGTTAACTTTAACTCCAAATTGAGTAAATACTTGTTTTAGAAAATATAGAATAGCAAACAAGACCAAACTACAAATTATTTTACATTCACACAACCTTCTAAATATTAAAATGAATTAACTGTATGAAAAATAAAATCCATGATAATTTTGTAGTATTGGAATTTATAAAATTATTAAAAATATATTCTATGGGATGCATAATATAGAGTAATTTTTATGTATTTTATTTGGAAGAGAAATCATTCTGATGAAAAGTAAGTTGAATTTATCAAGTATTTTTCACTAAAATTATAATCCAAAAACAAAAAATTTGTAAAATCTGAATTTTATATAACTACTAATTCTCTAAAACAAGTATGACCTAGTTTGGATGTCAAAATCAATAATATATGGCAATTTTTTTGGGGGAGGGGATACATAATTGTTTTAGCATTTGTGATGCCAGATCCATGTGTTATCTTAAGCAATTGACAAGTGGGCTAGACATGTAGGGTCCAAATTTTAGGTTGGGGGAAATATGTTAAATGGGGCAAGTCTTCAAAAAAGCACAATTGTGTGAAAACAATTGTTTTGGCTAAATATCTTTTTAGTCTCCATAACTTAAAAAAAGGGCGACCCTGTGCATATGTAGCTCCCGCTTGCACAGGGTCTAGGAAAGGGTTCGACCACTTTCGTGAACTTAGGGGTAAAAAAATCGAGCGTGACCCTTAACTAGTTAGAACACATGGTAGCATGCCACATTGGACTATTCCATCGACCAAGCCCTTGCATCACAATAGCACAAAGTAGAAGACCAAATATGTGGTTCATAAAGAAACATTAATTGGATAAATGCCACTCAAATTCTGGCGATTCCAAGAAAAGCCACTGCAATTTCCAAACTTTGAAAAATGCCATCGCAGACTTTGAAAAATGCCACTGAAAATAGCATTTTTCAAAGTTTGGAAGTTGCAGTGGCATTTCTCGGCATCTTTATCAAATTAACCCTAAAAAAGTCCCACTATGTCATTGATACGTCCATTTTGCATCATGTTTTCCTACTATTGTTTATAATGTTTTAGATCAATATAATACTTTGTGGTGCCATTCTAATACTTTTTCTCTCTTAAGTTGCAAGATTTATATGAAGGGGGAGAATGCAAGCAACTGGAATTCTGGACCTGAAAGAGTTATGTCAGAGATACCTATTCTGCACATCTCCAAATGAGCTGAAATTTCACGGTGAATTACTTCGGAATAAATAAAATTTCTTGGTGAAAAGAAATACCAGAGGGGGCCACCCAGGTGCCCATGAGGCACCAGGGAGCGCCCACCCCTCCTGGGCGCGCCCTCGTGGCTTGTGGGGCCCCGGACCAGTCTTCTGTGCCCATCTTCTGGTATATAAGCCCATTTGCCCTAAAAAAATAAGGAGAGGACTTTCGGGAGGGGGTTCCACCGTATTGAGGCGGAACCTGGGCAGGAGCACTTTTTCTCTCCTGCGATGCGGTTCTGCCAGGGACACTTCCCTCCCAGAGGGGGTAATCGAACCATCGTCATCACTGATAACCCTCTCATCATGGGAGGACCAATCTTTATCAACATCTTCACCAACACCATCTCATCTCAAACCCTAGTTTCATCTCTTGTATTCAACTTTGTATCAAAACCTCATATTGGTACCTGTGGGTTGCTAGTAATGTTGATTACATCTTGTAGTTGATGCTAGTTGGTTTATTTGGTGGAAGATTAAATGTTCAGATCCTTGATGTTATTCCATATCCCTTTGATCTTGAACATGAATATGATTTGTGAGTAGTTACTTTTGTTCTTGAGGACATGGGAGAAGTCTTGTCATAAGTAATCATGTGGATTTGGTATTCGTTCAATATTTTGATGATATGTATGTTGTTGTTTCCCTTAGTGGTGTCATGTGAACGTCGACTACATGACACTTAACCATCTTTGGGCCTAAGGGAATGCATTGTGGAGTAGTAATTAGATGATGGGTTGCTAGAGTGACAAAAGCTTAAACCCTATTTTATGCATTATTCCATAAGGGGCTGATTTGGATCCATATGTTTCATGCTATGGTTAGATTTATCTTAATTCTTCTTTCATAGTTGCGGATGCTTGCGAGAGGGGTTAATCATAAGTGGGAGGCTTGTTCAAGTAACTGGTCCAACCACATATCAAATTATCAAAGTAGCAAACGTGAATCAAACAAACATGATGAAGTGACTAGATGAAATTCCCGTGTGTCCTCAAAAACGCATTGCTTATTATAAGAGACTGTTCTGGTCTATCCTTTGCTACAAAAAGGATTGGGCTGCCTTGATGCACCTTTGTTACCGTTATTACTTATTGCTCGTTACAAATGATCTTGCTATCAAACTAATTGTTACCGATAATTTCAGTGCTTGTATAAAATACCTTGCTAAGAACCGCTTGTCATTTCCTTCTACTCCTCGTTGGGTTAGACACTCTTACTTATCAAAAGGACTAAGATTGATCCCCTATACTTGTGGGTCATCAAGACTCTATTCTGGCGCCGTTGCCGAGGAGTGAAGCGCCTTTGGTGAGTGGAATTTGGTAAGGAAACATTTATATTACGTGCTGGAATTTACCATCACTTGTTACTATGGAAAACAATCCTTTGAGAGGTTTGTTCGGGGTATCTTCACCTCGACCGGAAGCACAAAGAGTTGCTCCTCAACCTACTACACCTACTATAAATATTTATTATGAGATTCCTTCGGGTATGATAGAGAAACTTCTAGCTACTCCTTATGCGGGAGATGGAACGATACATCCCGATATGCACCTAATCTATGTGGATGAAGTTTGTGGATTATTTAAGCTTGCAGGTTTATCCGAAGATGGAGTTAATAAGAAGTTCTTACCTTTATAT
>NC_041384.1:464321538-464346339 GCF_002162155.2 Triticum dicoccoides | reverse complement strand
GTGATCGGAATTATATATATATATATATATATATATATATATATATATATATATAATTTTTGGCATCATAAAGGAGAAAGCATCACTCACACTTGGGGGAGGCTTAAGTATATGATGTACACATGCCCCAATCATGAGCTCTCAAAAGAAATTATCTTACAAAATTTTTATGCTCGGCTTTCTCATGATGATCGAATCATGCTTGATTCTTCTTCAACTGGTTCCTTTATGAAGAAAACTATTGAATTAGATGGGATCTTCTGGAAATAATTAAACACAATTCTGAAGATTGGTAACTTGACAAAGGTAAAGAGTCAAGTATAATACTTAAGTTTGATTGTGTTAAATCTTTTATGGATACCGATGCTTTCCATAAGTTTAGCACTAAATATGGAGTTGACTCTAAGATAGTAGATTCCTTTGTGAATTATTAGCTACTCAACTATGATCTCCCTAAGGAGACGTGTTTTAAATATCATCCACCTATTAAAGAAAAGAGGAACCCTTTATAGTTAAAGATGAAACTATCATTTACAATGTTGATCCAATTGTGCCTAGTGCTTATATTGAGAAACCACCCTTTCCTGTTAGGATAAAGGAACATGCTAAGGTATCAACTGTGGTTAAGAAAAGTTATATTAGAACACCAAGACCATCTGAACAAATTAAAGTTGAACCTATGTTGCTATGGTTAAAGATCTCTTGGTCGATAATATTGATGGGCGTGTTATTTATTTCTGTAGTGAAGCTACCAGAATTGCTAAGCCTAATACTAAAGACAAAAATAAACCTATTGTTGGCATGCCTATTGTCTCTGTCAAAATAGGAGATCATTGTTATCATGGCTTATGTGACTTGGGTGCTAGTGTAAGTGCTATCCCGTTTATTTAATATCAAGAGATTATGAATGATATTGCACATATCACTGGTGCAGAGACCTACTATACAAACGGTTTTTAACCCCTTTCCGTGTCTGTGTTTGGAACCGTCGCCAAGTGAGTGTGGGAAATAGGGGGGTCCTTCCCACACGACCCATAAACCGTAGGGGATAGGTCCTCCTGGCACACATGCTGGGGCATAATGAGCTCGTGTGCGATCTGGCGAGGCATCGAAACCCAATAGTTTCCGTCCGTATGTACATCCCACACAACGAATGCCAGAAAAACATTTCCCTTCGTATGTATATCACACATAGTTTTGTGTGTGGAAACATTTGTGCAAGGTGGCCTAACGCAAACAATTCTCTGCCGGAAGCCGTGTGTGATTTTTAGTTGATCGAACACGCCTACTTTCTAGAAACCATGTGGGTTGTTTGCGTTCATCGCCCACGGTGTTGTCTGAGTAACCGCCTGCAATAGAAAACCCCAATAAGCAGGGTAATTAGCCTATTATCAATAATCCATGTACTAATCAAATTGATTTTTCTTATAGAACACACCAAATATTTCATATCCATATAACGACAACCAGGATTTCATAATCGAATTACATCAGATAGCTTTGGCACTAAGTTATGCCATTACACAACAGCACTAAGTTTCACATGCAACATCGAAAACCTTTGGAAAGTAGCATCATACACTGTAAATAGAGAGTTGAATCTCATCTGGGAAACTGCAGAAGCGGAAGGCAAATATTGAGCCTTCACTGATGTTGAATGTCCTTGTAACTTTAGGCCAGTGGCTATGCATAATTGTCCGCCCAACCTTTGTCCTCTTCAGGAAGACTTCAATATTGTACCGTGGGTGTTGAATGAATACCTTCCTCACCTCTTGACCATGCAGGTGGTTTGAGAGGTACATCCGTGAACTGCTTTGAAAAGTACTGAAAACAAAGATATGCATAAATTGCTGTTATAAATTTTGAAATGGCGCAAGGGGTAAAAACAAGGTAAAAGAGTTAGTACCATCCTATAGTTGACTAATGTCTTATTCATTATGCAAACAAAGATCTTGCTGTTATTCATCGCAAGTTTCTTCATCCTAAAAATCTTTTTGATTTTCTTGACTTGACTGATATTCATGGACATCTCATTTCCCCATATGCAAAATGGGTCGGACAGTGGGTCTAAGCCTCTGATAGCAGGACCTACATGTGCAATACCAAATTGTAAGAAACCTAAATATCAGAATGGTTCCTGCAACTGCACAATAATGTGCTATTAGCAAAAGGACCATGCATGAGCAAACCTTGATGGTAAACCGCAGTGTCTCACATTGTTCCCCTGCAACACACATAAGGAAGATCCCGATCAGGTTAACTGAGAGTTGCCATACTATCAGTAGAATATGTATTGAGTACAGCCAAATTCAATTTATTTCACATGCATAACAATACAAAATTGTACCCATAGCAAATGAAAATCAAATTGCAGAATTGAACCAAACAGTTAAATGGACAACATACCAAATGAACCAAAACAGTTAACTGAGCACGACATTGCAGAATAGAAACATGTACTAGAAGATAAGACAGTTAAAAAAACAAAGAATGCTTGAGAACAATACTATGGAATTTAGCAATTGTTGGACCAAAATGTTAACTGAACATTACATTTTAGAGGACCAAACTGTTAACTGAACATTACATTTCAGAGGACCAAACTGTTAACTGAACATCAGATTGCATATTAACATTACAAAAGACAAATCACTAGAAGGCACTGGCGGTGGCCTCGAGAAAACAGAACGGACTGTATTTTAAAGTAGACAACTGCGTGGCGGTGTCGACGGTGGCCTCGAAGACGAGGTGCTCCTCCAAGATCTAGTGGTCGGCACACATGGCAGCCATAGCGACCTCGTGCATGCGTGCGGCCGTGATTTGCTTCTCCGCTGCCAGATGCTACTGAGCTCCACCTTATACTGTGTCAAAATGGCTGTGGGTGGCGCTTAATTGGAGGAGGGGGACAGTGATTTCGGCGGAAGGTGTCGCGCCATCGGTCGGGGCATGTGGGACGGGGAAGGAGGAGGATGGTATGGGTCGCCTGAAAATCATGAAACTTGGCATGGTGTCATTTCATGGCACCAACATGATGTGGTAAAAAAACTAGCCACATTTGGACAAGTTTTTGGTATAAGCTTCTTGCAAACTAGAGCTTCTCTCGAGAAGACTCATGGTTCCCGAGGGGGGGACGTGTCACCTTTGTGTGCGAAATGATATATGCTGCCCCCCCCCCCTTGATTTTTTATAGAGGCAGCATAGAATTATATGAGTGCCATGTTAAAATTTGGAATTATTCCGGGTTCGTTTAGACTTTCTTATACATTAATTAAATTTCTGGTCATTTAATGTGCATAATTCAAATTTGAACTATAAGCACATGCTCCAGTGCACCAAAGTTGGTTGAAAAATCACATGTGTGTCCTTGGGTGAATTTCTTGGTCCCATGCAAGAAATGGGAATGAAATTCAAAAATCTGGGCGTCATGGCTTGGCCAAAAAGATTGAGAAACTTGGTTTTTTAAAATCCAAAACACGCCTGAAAATCATGAAACTTAGCATGGTGTCATGACATGGCACCAACATGCCGTGGTAAATTTTTTGGCCGAATTGGGACAAGCTTTGGTACAAGCTTCTTGCAAACCAGAGCTTCTCTCAAGAAGGCTCGTGGTTCTGACAGAGAACGTGTCACCCCCGTGCGCGAAACGACATGTGTACATTGCCTTCTCCCGCCTTAATTTTTTTACACAGGCAGATTAGACCAAATAGATGTATTGTGCTAAATTTTGGAATTATTCTGGGTTCATTTGGCCTTTTTTATACATTAATTGAATTTCTGGGCATTTGTGCATAATTCAAATTTGAACTACAAGCACATGCTTCAGTGTACCAAAGTTGGTTGAAAAATCATATGTGTGTCCTTGGATGATATTTTAGGTCCCATGCAATGCAAGAAATGAGAATGAAATTCAAACATCTGGGCGTCGTGGCTCGGCCGGAAAGATTGGGAAACTTGGTTTTTTAATTCCTGTAAATCCAAAACACGCCTGAAAATCATGAAACTTGGCATGGTGTCATGACATGGCACCAACATGCTGTGGTAAATTTCTTGGCCGAATTGGGACAAGCTTTGCTATAAGCTTCTTGCAAACTGGAGCTTCTCTCAAGAAGGCTCGTGGTTCCGAGAGGGAATGTGTCACCTCCGTGTGTGAAACGACATACACTCCCTTCTCATGCCTTAATTTTTTTACACATGTAGATTAGACCAAATAGAAGTATCGTGCTAAATTTTGGAATTATTTCGGGTTCGTTTGGCCTTTTTTATATATTAATTGAATTTCTGGGCATTTAATGTGCATAATTCAAATTTGAACTACAAGCACATGCTCCAGTGCAACAAAGTTGGTTGAAAAATCACATGTGTGTCCTTGGGTAAATTTGTAGGTCCCATGAAAGAAATGGGAATGGAATTCAAACATCTGGGGGTCGTGCCTCGGCTGGAAATATTGAGAAACTTGGTTTTTTAATTCCTGTAAATCCAAAACACGCCTGAAAATCATGAAACTTGGCATGGTGTCATGACATGACACCAATATGCCGTGGTAAATTTTTTGCCGAATTGGGACAAGCTTTGGTATAAGCTTCTTGCAAACCGGAGCTTCTCTCAAGAAGGCTCATGGTTTCGAGAGGGAACGTGTCACCTCCTTGTGCGAAACGACATACACTGCCTTCTCCCGCATTGATTTTTTTACACAGGCAGCTTAGAACAAACAGGAGTTTCATGCTAAATTTTGGAATTATTCCAGGTTCGTTTGGCCTTTTTATAGATTAATTTATTTTCCAGGCATTTAAAGCACATAATTCAAATTTGAAGTACAAGCGCATGCTCCAGTGCGCAAAAGTTAGTTGGAAAATCATTTATGTGTACTTGGGCAAACTTCTAGGTCCCATGGAAGAAGTGGGAATGGAATTCAAACATCCGGGCGTCTTGGCTCGGCCAAAAACATCGAGAAACTTGGTTTTAAAATTCCCGTAAATCCAAAACTCGCCTGCAAATCATGAAACTTGGCATGGTGTCATGACATGGCACCAACATGTTGTGGTAATTTTTCTGTCCGATTTGCGAAGGCGCACACATTAACAATCAACAAAGTCATTTTGGAACAAGTGATGTCACGTTAAAAATCGGAAACACAAGTATTATTGAAAACCGTTGGCATTCTACTTACCAATTACGTGCCGCCACGCATCCCCTTTTTTTATTGGCTAGGAGGTGCCATGCGGGGTAGCTATTTGAGTATGGGAGGCATGCAATCAGACCCCTGCGCACGCTCATCAGGAGGAGAGCCTTTTGACCTCTATCCACCGCGCACCTCCCTCCCAACATCTCCATTAATGGCGCCCGAGCCCTTGTTTCACGGCGTGGCTATGTCTCATTGGACTGAGATTTAAGAGAGAAAAAGGAAAAATCTGAAAAGAAAGTTTTGCACGGATCTTGATGTAAGATCCGACGGACCTATATAGCATCGATTGCGACTTATAGCTAGGCTGATGAATATAAGGACGATGACAGTGGATAATAACTGTCTTACATATTTAGGAACATAAATTAAAAAGCCACATGCGGCAACACCTGAAATACACAAGGGCAAAAGAAGAAGGAAGACAACGATCTAGCTCACTGATCTCTACTTTCTTGATGCGTTGTGGTACGTCTCCAACGTATCTACTTTTCCTAATGCTTTTCATCTTGTTTTGGACTCTAATTTGCATGATTTGAATGAAACTAACCCCGGTCTGACGCTCTTTTCAGCAGAACTACCATGGTGTTGTTTTTGTGCAGAAATAAAAGTTGTCGGAATGGAACGAAACTTTGCGAGGATTTTTATACAATAAAAGAGAATTTCTGGACATGAGAACCACCAGAGGGGGGGGGGGGGCACCTGGGTGGGTACAACCCGCCAGGGCGCGCCTGCCCCCCAAGCGCGACCAGCTGGGTTGTCCCCACCTGGTGGCCCCACAGACCCTGAAACCGATGCTATAAAATCACATATTTCTAGAAAAAAATCAAGGAGAAAGAATTATCGCGTTCCACGAGACGGAGCCGTCGTCACCTCCTGTTCTTCACCGGGAGGCCGATCTGGAGTCCGTTTGCGGCTCCAGAGAGGGGGGTCTTCAATCTTCGTCATCACCAACCCTTCTCCATTGCCAATTCCATGATGCTCCCCACCGGGAGTGAGTAATTCCTTCGTAGGCTCGCTGGTCGGTGAGGAGTTGGATGAGATTCATCATGTAATCTAGTTAATTTTGTTAGGGCTTGATCCCTAGTATCCACTATGTTCTGAGATTGATGTTGCTATGACTTTGCCATGCTTAATGCTTGTCACTTTGGGCCCGGGTGCCATGATTTCAGATCTGAACCGTTTATGTCAACACCATTATAATTTATATCCATGTTCTAGATCTGATCTAGCAAGTTATAGTCACCTACTACGTGTTATGATCCGGCAACCACAGAGTGACAATAGCCGGGACCACTCCCGGTGATGACCGTAGTCTGAGGAGTTCATGTATTCACCGTGTGTTAATGCTTTGTTCTAGTTCTCTATTAAAAGGAGGCCTTAATATCCCTTAGTTTCCAATTGGACACCGCTGCCACGGGAGGGTAGGACAAAAGATGTCATGCAAGTTCTTTCCATAAGCACATATGACTATTTACGGAATACATGCCTACATTATATTTATGAACCGGAGTTAGTGCCGTATCACCCTATGTTATGACTGTCACATGACGAATATCATCCAACAAATCGCCGATCCAATGCCTATGAATTTCTATTATATTGTTCTTGCTTGCTAAGTTATCACTGTTACTGTTACTATTACTATTGCTACTATTATCAAAACTATCATATTACTGTGCTACTGATCACTTTGCTGCAGATAATTAATCTCCATGTGTGTTTGAATTGACAAATCAGCTGCTAATACTTGCAAATATTCTTTGGCTCCCCTTGTGTCGAATCTATAAATTTGGGTTGAATACTCTACCCACGAAAACTGTTGCGATCCCCTATACTTGTGGGTTATCACGTTGCTGCAGGCCGCGGGAACTAGTCTCCGCGGGGAGCGGCGATGAGCTCTTTCTTGTCCTCAAGATGCTGCTTGAGAGCATCCATGGATTCCTCCACTAGCCTTTTGCGCTTGATGCGCAATATGGCATTCTCGTCCATAAGTTTCTCGACGATGACGCCGATCCTCTTCAACAAGGCAGTTGTCTCCTCTTGCTGCTCCGCACTTCCGACGATCTTCACCCTCAGCAGGTCGCGCTTAGCCCGGAGCTTCGCATTGCTCTCCATTAGTTGCCGTATGACGCTAGTAGCCTGTTCAAACGAGGCTTTCATGTCGTCAGGCATCGTCGCCCAACCGGAGATCTGATCCATCTGGCTATGGACGATCGCATGCATGTGTCTATAAGAGTCCTCGCCTGCCCGTGAGACATTTTCCCAGGCCGCCGCGACGTGGGAGGACATCTGTGCTGCATTCGCGGCATGGCGGGACATCTCCGCCACTTCCACGGTGCGGCCAAACCAGTCTGCTGCATCGACGGTGCGGCGGGACCTCTGTGCTTCTTAGGCGGCACTGTGGGACCTCTGTGCTGCTACGGCCATGCGACGGGACATGTCGGCTGCTTTCGCGGTGAGGCAGGACATCTCCCGTTCTTCCGCTTCCATGCTCGCCTCTCCCTGGTGGCAATCTCTCGACCCAGAACTCACGCTGGCCATGGCAGATGCAAGGGAACGATGATGAATGACTTGTTTGTTTTTGTGGATGAGGAGTTGAGGAGGAATGTGCAGTCATCTTGGAGTAGTAGTATTTATAACCGAGTACTAATACACTCCTAAGTGGGAAACCATTTAGGTTTTGATCGGTGTGAATAGGTTTCAATTAAATATAGCGTGGTAGTAATTTGGAATGTGACAGGACGCAGGCTCAAAATTTATTGACAATTCTATAATTTCTAAGTGTGGCACTATTCCCGGACGGCGTAACGTGGGCACGCTTTCTCGGCCGCGTACGTGGCGTTTGCACCATAGGGTGCACCGCAATAGGCAATGTCAGCACACATCTTGTTCCAACAATCGTGTGCACTCGTTATTACCATCGCACACGCTTCTTTTAATTAGAATGTGTGTCCGTCTAGCGCACACACACGTTGATCTATCTAACTATTTCTGTTTGTTGTGGCTAATCGCAAATAGTTCATCCGTGTGAAGTGTATGCCATCAATCGCAGACACTTTGATCTAGCTAACCGTTTCTGTTCTATTGCCTAATCGCAAACAGTTAATCCTTCTGAAGCGTATGCTCTCAATCGCAGACAACTTTATCTAGTTGCCCGTTTCTCTTGTTCCTCCTCATCACAAACAGTTAATCCGAGTGAACTGTATGCCGTATATCGCACATGCCTTCATCTGGCTGCCCGTTTCTGTTCTTCTTCCTCATCGCAAACAATTCATTGAACTGAACCGTATGCCCTGCATCGCACACACAACTAAAATCAGAACCATGTTTGATGCATCCGTCATTGCAAACATTTTTCACCTTTTTTGACGGGCTTTTACACCACCATTTGCGATTATCGCATCGCACACAGTTTCGTCAAAAGGTCTCTGATCATAGTGTCGCGTTAGCAGCATCCTGCAATAGTGTATTGAGATAGAAGATATTGATATTACTATTAAACTTGTGAATAGAGATACTATTTCACCACTTGGGATTGTTAGAGATGTTGAAGTATTGTGTGGAAAAATAAAATACCCTACTGATTTTCTAGTTCTTGGTTCTCCACGAGATGATTTTTGTCCCATTATATTTGGTAGACCTTTCTTGAATAAAGTTAATGCTAAGATTGATTGCAATAAATAAATTGTCATTGTTAACTTTGGTGATGTATCTCATGAGTTTAATTTCTCTAAATCTCGTAGAAAACCTCATGATAAAGAATTGCCTAGTAAATATGAAATTATTGATCTTGCTTTGTGGCACCCCGGCTCAGAGCAACCGGTTTACCTTGCATTGCCAGCCCAGAGATCAAGTCTTCTAGCAATACACAACAACTTGATACAGAAAACAACCGCTTTATTGATCTCTTGTGGAAGCATAAGCTCGAAGGTTACATAATGAAGCGAGGCCAAGCGACACACACGGTGCAGCTGAACTTGTGTACGTTATTTAGTCGTCATGGCAGGGGCCTCGTCAAAACAGCTACGCGGCAGTGGAAAGACGACATAGCAGAACCCCATCTCACAGGGACACTGCCGGGAGACGACCTAGATTGCATCGACCGTAACAATGCCAATTCCTGGTACAACATCTCCTGAAACTGGCATGACACGCCAGGTGAGTACTTTAAATGTACTCACAAGCTCACAACAATCAAAGCAAATATGACAAACAATAACAAGACATTTAATCAGGTTTAAGTGTGTGAACATGATGAAGCATACATGAAGTGCATGTGGCGCAATGACCTCGGTCCCTCGGACCAACTTACCATCTCGGGTTACCTCTGAACCCGTACGATCCACTCACCATTGTGATCACCTCTAGATCACTTCCGAAACCATCATAGTGGCCATTACGAGACCACGCTTTTCATCATGTGCCATTTCAAAGTTTTAGTGTGCATATTAGTTATTTCTGTTGGCCCATGGTGTGACCTAGTATGAATTGTGTCCATAACCAAGGACGCGGCTATCGATAGATTATACACTCTACAGAGGTTAGTACACTGTACCCACACCACGGAATTCATGGCCTTGCACTCCCATTCGGGTGGACCAGCGACATTCTGACAAAACCAATCTATTGTGTGACACTCTCCCGGCCACTCTGACAAACTCCCCCTTTGGGCTAAGTCCTGGGTGGCCCCGATGTCACCATGTGACATCCACCACCTTCTTGGCCGACCACCGTCGTGGCCAAAACAAAATAACGTCCCACACCGGGACAATGGTACCATACAACAACGGACACACAAGGTTATGGCTGCCTACCGGGCCAGGGCAGCGCGAGCACATAGCCTTCCCTAGTTGGAGGCACCGGTGAGAGGCATGACAATAAACCAAATTAGGGCATCCCCACCCAGGCAAGTGTGGTTGCACTAGTGAGCTCGATTCGGTGGCACCATGACTCGATCAATAGCTTGTTCAAGTTGAGTTAACAGAAAATTTAACTTGAATTTAAAATTATTCAAGTCATAGTGCGGAATGAAATGCTTGGATCATGAATAACCAATATGGATGCATCAACATGAGCATAATCATGTAACATTATCTCTACTACACATAATAGCATGATGACATAAATCCTACTGCAAAGATTTAGCATGGATGAAATGATATGCACAATATTCATATACCACTTGAATTAAAGTAAATGCAATAAAAATGAATTTTAATTCAAGTAAAAGTATTGTTATTGCAAGCCATCCTTGCAAATGTTTGTTGTGGCTTGCCTTAGTTCAGAGGAGTGTCACAATACTCCAGGTCTTCTCCAAGGCAATCCGAACCTTCTGAAAACATTTAAAATGCAAAAAGAAAATGTCACATAAAGCCTTTTATTGGACTAGAAAATATCTACAGCAAGAAAAATTCTCAACTTTTTCATGCAGAAAGATTAGCTCATAACAAAACTAGTGCAAAAAGAATCAACTCATTTGGACTTATGGTTTAGGACATATTGTTGGTCAAAGTTAGGGCCAAATATATGAATTTAAACTAAAAAAATCAAAAATACCAGAAGAGGCCATGTCGAAGACGTATTCTCATAATACACCTCCACTCGTAGCGCTTCGGGCGAGGGAGAGAGAGACTGACGAGTGGGACCGGCTATCAGGTTTGAGAGGGAGAGAGAGGGAAACAAAGACGATAACTCTGTCATCAGCGTTTCTCTGGCGAGGAGGCCATGACGACTGCCGGGGAGGAGGGGGTGGTTTTAGCTCGACGAGATGAACATACACCTACCCGAGGTGAGGGCGGAGGTGGACATACGTGTTGGTCCAATATTTGCGCTCCTGTGTTTTGGAGATTGTTGACGAAAACATTCATGGACTGATTTGTTTGCTAGTGCATATAGAGAGAAATAGTCCATGCAGAACTAAAGAGAATGTTGTCTCAGGTGTCAAGTTCGAGGAACTTCATCAAAGAATATCCGCGTTGCAGAGAAGAATAAGCTACATCTGTTGAAGAGATATAGGCGAGAAGATTGATGTGAAGGAGTTAGCCCCTCAAAAATTTATTGCTGACATAAAGCATCTGGTTCGGAGATTTTGTTTGAAGGAAAATGACGGAAGTGAATGGAAGTCGAAGACAAAGTGAAGACGTAGTTCTCAAAGCTTAGGACCTCCATACTATTAAGAGGGGTATAGGTTCTCAAAGCTTAGATCCTCTGTGATGCTTAGCCCAAAACCTATGAAAGATGCGAGAGAAATCTCTTTACGCTTCGAATGTTTACCTAGCAGCAGTAGACGTTGTTCTTCGTGCTAAAGGAGATATCTTTCAAACTGAGGAGTTAGCATTACTTGCTCTGCAAGTAATGTTACCATTGTGCTCAATTTCCGACCGTTGGACTCGCCTTGTCCGGCCATTGGCTACTCCACATGTACAATTTGGTCATTTCCCTTCAGGGAAGGATGCGGCTATAAATAGCCACCCCGCTCCAACATTGTTTGTTGGCTGCTCCGCTTAAGATTTCTGAGAAGATTGATTAAGCATCCCCTCTTCGAGTGATTTGAGTTTAAGATCCACTGAGAGATAAATCAAGAGCCCAAAGTTAGATAGTGGTTGAGCATCATAGTAGTTCTGAGTTAGAGTTTTTGTACCTATTACTCTTGAGAGCTGCGCACTCTCTAGATGGATAGGTGTTGGCTCGAGTGTTGAAGAGTTGTTGTCTTCACCAAGCTAGATCTTCAGCAACCAAGCGTGATTGTGGTTCGCGAAGGTCGGCCGAAGGTTTGGAGATCGCCGATAAGTCACTAGTACATCGAGGTGCTATACAAACGGTTTTGACCCATTTCCGCGACGGCATTTGGAACCGTCGCCGAGTGAGTGTGGGCGATAGGGGGGTCCCTCCCACATGTCCCAGAAACTGTCGGGGATATGCCCTCCTAGTACACACGCTCGGCAAAATGAGGTCTTGTGCGACCGGCGAGCGACCAAATACGGTTAAACATAAAGTAGTGATAAAAAATACAATTATACATGCAAATCATTTCCGCTCGTAAGTACATTCCACATATTCAGTCCCCGCTAAATGTTTCCGTTCGTATATACATCCCACACAGTCACTCCAAGGAAAACGTTTCTGTTCGTAGGTACATCACACACAAATTTTCCCGTTAAATAGTTTGTGATAACGTTTCCATTGCACACGGTATTAACAATTTTATCATTTGTGTTATTGAATGCATCACACACGGTGCGTAGAAGAAACTGTGTGGCAAAGGCTGTCCATCACACACGGTTTTCATGTGGTAAACGTTTGTTCCAGGTGGCCTAACGCAAACAGTTTTCAAGAGGGTGTCGTGTGTGATTGTTCATTAATCTAACACAGTTTATTCCTAGAAACTGTGTGTGTTGCCTGAGGTCATCGCCCATGGTGTTTTCTCAATAATTGTTTGCAATAGAAAAAAACCCAATTAGCAGGCTAATTATCCTATTATTAATAATCCATTTATTAATCTAATTGATATTTCATATTAAGCACACAATATATTTCATTTTCGTAATTGAAATACATCAGAGTACAACATCATATAGCTTCAGCACTCAGCTACCCCATTACACAACTGCACCGGCACCAAGTTTCACATGCAACATCAATAACCTTTCGAAATTAGCATCATAGACGATACATAGACAAATGTATCTCATCTGGAAAACTGCTGAAGTAGAAGGCGAATATTGAGCCTTCATTGACGTTGAAGGTCTTTGCAACTTTAGGCCAGTGCATGTGGATGATTGACCATCCATCCTTCGTCCTCTTCAGGGACACTTCAATATTGAACCGTGGGTGTTGTATGAATACCTTCCTCGCTTCCTGACCATACAGGTGGTTTGAGAGGTAATCATCAGTGAACTGCTTTGGAAAGGTCTGAAAACAAGGTTGTTCATAAATATCTTCTCTATATTGGAAGTGGGGCAAAGAAATAAAAAAAGGCAAGGTATAATAGTTAGTACCATCCTATAGTGAACTGATGTCTTCTTCATTGTGCAGACAAAGATCTTGTTGTTTTTTGTCGCTAATTTCTTTATCCTAACAATCTTCCCGAGTTTCTTGACTTGACTGATATTCATGGAAAACTCATTTTCCCATATGCAAAAAGGGTCGAACAGTGGGTCAAAACCTCTGACAGCAAGACCTACATGTGCAAGACCAAATTGTTAAAAACCTAAATATTAGAATGGTTCCTGCAATTGCACAATAATGTGCTATTAGACAAAGGACCATGCATGTGCAAACCTCGAATGTAAACCTCAGTGCTTCCCATTGTTTCCCTGCAACACATATAAGGTAGTTAGTCATCAGGTTAAGTGAGGGTTCGCATGCTACCAGTAAAATATGTTGATGAAAAATAAGCACATTGCAGATTCATCAGATTAATTCAAGCCACATGGAAAACCCATTTATCCAAACCAAGCATGATCAATAATTAGGAAATATAACACTTGTATATGTTTCTCATGTATTAAGTGTAGCCAAATTCGATTTATTCCTCACATGCACAACAATAAAAAATTCTACCAACAACAATTGGACATTGCATCACATAATTGAACCGAGCAGTTAACTAAAGACCACAACAAATGAACCAAACATTAATTGAGCACCACATTGCACAATATAACATACTCCTAATAGAAGATCAGACAGTTAACCAAACCAAGCATGCTTAACAACTTGGAAATATCACAATTGTATTTGTTTCTCATGTATTTAGTACAACCAAATTCAATGTATTCCTCACCTGGTATACAATAACAGAATGCACCCACAACAATTGAACCAAACAGTTAACTAAACACCACAACAAATGAACCAAACGTTAACTAAGCACCACATTGCACAATATAATATACTCCTAATAGAAGATCAGACAGTTAACCAAACCAAGCATGCTTAACAACTTGGAAATATAGCAATTATATTTGTATCTCATGTATTTAGTATAGCCAAATTTGTTTTATTTCTCACATGGTATACAATAACATAATGCACCCACAACAATTGAACATCCCATTGCAAAATTAAACCAAGCAGTTACCTAAACACCATAACAAATGAACCAAACGTTAACTGAGCACCACATTGCACAATGTATAACATACTAGAAGATCAGATAGTTAACCAAACCAAGCATGCTTGACAACTTGGAAATATAGCAATTGTATTTGTTTCTCATGTATTTTTTAAAGAAAAATTCAATTTATTTCTCACATGGAAGACAATACAAAATTGCACCCTGAGGAATTGAACATCACATTTGTAGAATTGAACCAAACAGTTAACTGAACACGACAACTAATTAACCAAACGGTTAAAAGGGTGGGCTCGAGAAAATGCCACGAACTGTCATTTAAAGCAGCCAACAGCGTCATGTCGTCGGCGCGCGAGGTGTCGACGGTGGCCTCGACGGCAAGGTGCGCCTCCAAGATCTGGGGGTCAGCATGAATGGCAGCCATCGTGACCTCATCCATGCATGCGACCGCGATTTTCTTCTCCGCTGCCAAATGCTCCTTGAGATCCTGGCTATACTGCGTGCACCATGGCTTAGGGTGGTGCTTATTTGGTGGAGGGGTCGGTGATTTGGGTGGAAGGTGTCGCGTCGGCGGTCGGGGCATGTGGGATGTGGAAGGAGGAGGAGGATGGGGGTCGGGTGTGGATTACCTGCCTGGATAGACGAGGCCGAGCAGCGTCAAGGGGGGTCGCCGGTGAGGAGGCGGCGCTGCAGGCAAGGAGTGAAGGTTTCAACTTAGAAAGGAAGGCGGAAACAGGGGAAATATGGCTTTTGGTAAGGGAGAGAGGCGGGGAGGTAGATATTTCTGCGGAAGCCAAAAATTCGGAATTGCTTCAGCAAAAAAAATTGGCGCTCAAAGTGTCATCAGACATGGTCCCTTGTTCAAAACTGTGTACGATATGTGAACATCGCAAACAATTCAGATAGGTTAACCCGTGTGTGATGAGTTTGAACGTCAAATTTTTTGGATCGAATTTCCCTGGTTACAGTGGTCATCCACGTCATTGCATAATTTGGGTACACAAAGGAGACTACAGCACACCCACACTTCTTAATCAAGCAAGTTCATTAATTAAACAGAGCTAGATGACCTAAACATTACTCTAACAAATTAAAGATCGACGCTCTTAATTAAACAAAACAAAGAGTACTACTACAACTGGTGCTCGTCGATCTCCTCCGCCGCCTCCATGTCCAGATCACGCCCGACGGTCTCCTGGGGAAGGGGATCCATGGCATCCATTGCACCATACTCAACAAGCATCTCACCATCCGCATCTGCCATCTCTTTGGAATAGGACGCCACGAGCTGGGTGTGGGCAGTCGTGATATGGGCTTTGGCGGGCTCCGTCGTGGCAAGGTATGCCGCGCAGGAATGGATGGCTGCTCGAACGCTCTCGGCGATTGCCAACTCTTCGGCCGTGGGTTGCCGACCATTGTCGGAGAAGCTCCGTTTGAGTTGTGCGGTGACCACCACAAGCTGGGCGTGGGTGGCCTCGACATGGTCGTGGGCGGCCTCCATCAGAGCTAAGGCCACCACTGCGGAACGGACAGCTGTTGCGCCGCTCTCGCCAGTTGATATCCCCGAGACAGATGTTGCTGCCGCCGCCAGAGAAGCAACAACGTCCGTTTGGGCTACCTTGGCCGCCTGAACGCAGATTGCGGTCGCCCTCACGAAGCTTGTTAGCACGCGCCTCGAGGCTGTGGCCGCGCTCTCGCCGGAGTGGGCCGCCGAAGTTGCCCTCACAACACGAGTCCACGTCCCCATCTTTCATCGACAATGATTGAACAGTGAAATTATATTTGGGGAGCGAGCTAGTGTGCTTGACACGCGGGCTATAGACTATAGTGGTCGCACCTTCTCGCATAAGACGTATGCGTACTATACTCTGATGGTGCTCCAAGATATTTTATGCTGCATCTCACACGGTTGGTGATAATAAACTATGTGCGATGTACTTGATTTTTTGTCTTGATTTGAATTACATAATGGGGTCACAGCTGCAAAGGATGGTGTTTGAATTGCCAGAACTTTTATCTGCAGTGAACATGCAACTATAGGTGTGTCGTCAAAAAGTTTAGAATTATTTAGGGTTCATTTGCACGTTTTTATATATTAACTTGGTTTTGTAGGCATTTCAGGTGCATAATTCAAATTTGAACTACACACACATGCTCCAGTGCATATAAACGGGTTGAAAAATCAAATTTGTGTCCTTGGTTGCATGCTTAGGTCCCATGCAAGAAATGGGATTGAATGTCAAACACCCTGCCACCGTCACTCGGCCATAAACATTGAGATACCTGGTTTTTAAATTCTAGTAAATCCAAAACTCGTCTAAAATTCATGAAACTTGGCATGCTATCATGGAGTAGCATCAACATGCCGTGGTAAATTTTTTTGTCCCATTTGGGACATGTTTTGGTATAAGCTTCTCACAAATCGGAGCTTCTCACAAGAAGCGTGATGGTTTTGGTATGGAACATGCCACCTTTGGTGACGAAACGATATCCGTTACCTCTTATTGCTTTCAAATTTTTTCTAGTGTCAACATAGAATAACAAGAGTGTTGTGTTAAGTTTTGGAATTTTTTGGGGTTCGTTTGGACATTTTTATACATTAACTAGGTTTTCTAGGCATTTTATGTGCATAATTCAAATTTGAACTACATGCACATGCTCCAGTGCATATAAATTGGTTGAAAAATCAAATATGTGTCCTTGGTTGCATCTTTATGTCCCATGCAAGAAATGGGAATGAATGTCAAACACCCTGCCACCGTCACCGGGCCGCAAACATTGAGATACCTGGTTTTTAAATTCTAGTAAATCCAAAACTCGTCTGAAATTCATGAAACTTGGGATGCTATCATGGAGCAGCATCAACATGCCGTGGTAAAAAGATTATCCCATTTGGGGTAGGTTTGGATATAAGCTTCTCACAAACGAGAGCTTCTCACAACAAGCGTGATGGTTTCGGTAGGGAACGTGCCACCTTTGGGGACGAAACAATATCCATTGCCTCTTATTGCTTTCAAAATTTTTATAGTGTCAACATAGAATAACATGAGTGTTGTGTTAAATTTTGAAAATTTTCAGGGTTCGTTTGGACATTTTTATACATTAACTGGGTTTTCTAGGCATTTTATGTGCATAATTCAAATTTGAACTACATGCACATGCTCCAATGCATATAAATTGGTTGAAAAATCAAATCCGTGTCCTTAGTTGCATGCTTAGATCCCATGTAAGAAATGGGAATGAATGTCAAACTCCCTGCCACCGTCACTCGGCCGCAAACATTGAGATACCTAGTTTTTAAATTCTAGTAAATCCAAAACTTGTCTGAAATTCATGAAACTTGGCATGCTATCATGGAGTGGCATCAACATGTCGTGGTAAAAAATTGTCCCAGTTGGGGCAGGTTTGGGTATAAGCTTCTCACAACAAGCGTGATGGTTTCGATAGGGAACATGCCACCTTTGGGGATGAAACGATATCCGTTGCCTCTTATTGCTTTCAAAATTTTTCTAGTGTCAACAGAGAACAACAAGAGCGTTGTGTTAAATTTTGGAATTTTTCGCGGTTTCTTTGGACATTTTTATACATTAACTGGGTTTTCTAGGCATTTTATGTGCATAATTCAAATTTGAACTACATGCACATGCTCCGGTGCATGTAAATTGGTTGAAAAATCAAAATTGTGTCCTTGGGTGCATGCTTAGGTCACATGCAAGAAATGGGAATGAATTTCAAACACTAGGGCACTGTTGATTGCCGACAAAACGTTGAGATACTTTGTTTTTAAATTCTAGTAAATCCAAAACTCATCTGAAATTCATGAAATTTGGCATGCTATCATGGAATGGCACCCGACATGTTCTGGTATTTTCCGTGTCCATTTTGATAGAAGGCGCACTCGAATAACAGCCAACAAAGGCATTTTGAAACAAATAGCTACCACTGTAACATCTCAAACATTTTGTATAATTTAAATTGTGTGCACTCTGTTAACCATTCATGTGACGCCACGCCTCACTTTTTAATGGCTAGGAGGTGCCGGGCGGACAGGTGCTTGAGTGCTTGACTAAACGGGAGGCGTGCAAGCTGTACTCCAATGCGGAGGCTCACCGGGAAGCATGCGAGCTGTACGTCGCGCAGGCTCACCGGGAAGCGAGCCCTATTACTTCCATGGCCGCCCGCCTTGCTCGCATCCTCTCCATTAATGGCGCCCAAGCCGCAGTTTAATACAGTTTTTAAATATAAAACACTCATCACAAATGTTTTAGTTAGAACACCCGTATGCAAACCGACAACTTCCCAGAAAGCCAAGGGAAAATGTGCCGAGCAGGATTTGTGCAGCTCTTGATCGCAAACGTTTTAGTTAGAACACCCGTATGCAAACCGACAGCTCCCCCTAGAAGCGAAGAGAAAATGTGCCGAGCAGGATTTCTACAGCTCTTGATCGCAAACGTTTTAGATAGAACACCCTTATGCAAAGTGAGAGCTATGTTCTTCCCCCTTAAGTCGAGGGAAAATTCGCAGCGCAGGATTTGTGCAGCCCTTCAACGCAAACGGTTGTTTTGGATGACCTGTGTGCAACCACATACAAACAATTTGGTAAGATTTGCATCTGTCATATTGGGTATGTTGCCATTTGTCAAACTGGAAAGATTGAAATCTGTTGATCTAGTAACATTTCCATTTGTCAATCCTTGTAACACTGCAATTTATGAAAATATGCAGCTAAAAATCACTAGCACTATCTAATTTTTGCAACTAAAATTCAGTAATTAAGCATAGATTTCATTCATAGATTAAGCAGTCGTTCTTAATTTATACAAACAGTTCAACTCGACAGCTGAACCGACCAAACTCTTCCCCAATTTTTGCCAACCATGTACTGAAATAGCTAGCTCAACTATATATACTAGCTAATTTTAAGTACGTTGTACAGTTCCACCACATCTATAGTCAGATGAACTGAAAATAATAGCCCCTAAGTACTACTAATATGGAGGGGCTTTGTGCTACTTCTGTCAGCCTCTCCTCTGTCGAGCGTGCTCAGTAAGAGGTAGAGGAGGAGCAGGAGCCTACCGACGAGCTGGACAACTGCAATACAGTGCCTGCCGTTGCTGCACGTTTAGCGACGCTCGCCAGCTCGAACACCCACCGCCGCTCTAGACGACCCCTCTCGAAGCAGCCGGACTACTCGTAGATCTCCTGATTCCTCACCTATGCGTCGGCATGTGCTGTGGCCACGGCTGCAATTAGGCTCTTTGCGTGCTCGATGAGGTGCTCCTCCTCCTCCCATGGGAACTCGATGTAGCGCGCAAGGTCCCTGACGCACGTGCGGGCCTCCACCCCCGCCTCCCTCCTTCGGGCGGCGGTGGCAGAGTGGGTGATGATCCCAGTGGCCGACGGTGGGCTGGCGGCCATAGCAGCCGACGATGGGGCGGCAGCCATAATGGCCACCTCCCGCCTTTGGGCCATAGTGGTAGAGCGAGTGATGGCCGGCAGTGGGGTAGCGGCCACGACGGCCACCGCCCGCCTTCGAGCCGCGGTGGCGGAGCGGGTGATGGCCGACAGTGGGGTGGCGGCCACGACGACCACCTCCCGCCCTCGGGCCGTGGCAGGGAAGTGGGTGATGGCCCTGGCTTTCGACGTTAGTGTTGCGGCAATGGCGCTGACAACATCTGCCGACGGGCAGCGGCGGCGGAGCATGTGGTGGGTGTTCCACGCACACCCAACAAGGACGCCACGCGCACTACACTACGCCGGGGACTGCGCCGCCGCTGCGGTGTAGCCTCCCAGCTGGAGCTGTCCTCTGGTGGCAACGGAGTGGCTGAGCGACGACGATGGACCGGTGCCATTGGCGATTGTGGGAGAAGCAGATGAGATAAGCTACATGGAGGGAGGGGAGAATGCGACGCAGGACTCGCCGACCGTGAGGGTTTATATAGCAGGACAGTAAGCACCGGGATTTTGGGGGATTTCACCGAGTCGGGCGGGAAGCTTGCGTGGGAACCTACGAGGTTGCGCGGGAACGGGCTCACCGACGATTCATTGGCACCACCGTTTCACCAAAAGAACGCCCCCGCGCGCTGCGCAAGCTTGCGCCGTAAGCCGTCTGCGAAAGCGGGGCGACAAGACGTGCGAGAGGAGGACGAAAGGACACATACACATACGGTTAATACAAAAAAATGTTTGCAATTTAATTACCTACTATAACCCCGTCCTGGTTTATAAGTAGGATTTAAGGAATAAAATACGAATGCATGTCGCCAAATATTATATCGTTGGATTCGTATTTGAACATAGTTTCCAGTTATACAATTTTTTAACATGCATTAAAACTTTTTTGGTTAAATTTAAGGTTATATACCAGCAAGCGTTTGCCCGCAACACACACGGCTTATTCCATCACAAACAGCTCGATGGATCAACTGTATGCCACGTATCGCACATGCAACTCTAATCTGATTCGTGCTTGATGTCTCCGACATCGCTCGCATAATTCGTCTTATTTCCCATGTATCACTATGCCGACCTCTGCCCGCGTACGTCCCTCAGCAAGCTCTGCTCGCCATTAGGCGCCATAGCGCACTGTGCTCGCTGTTAGGCGCCGCGGCGCGCTCTGCTCGCGTCCGTCGGCGCGCTCGGCTTGTGGACAGCTTTTCCTTGCGTGTTCAACTGTTATATGCATATATATATATATATGGCTGCTTGCCGTTGAGGCGACCGTGGAGCGCTCTGCTCGCGTCCCTCCACGCGCGCTCTGCCAGCGGTTGGGCGTGCGCACGATCACGTTGGGGCCCCATATGCATGCGGTTGCGCCGCGCGTGTCGATGCAGTTACATGCAACACGATGGAGTTACGCGCTGCAAATTAGAACTGCCATTAGGGCCTGCCGATATTCTTGGCCGTCTGGCTTCCCCTTTAATTCCCACGACCATTATAACCTTAGTCTCTTCAACCTTTTGATCGCGCCCCACAACACAACAAGCACACCCATGACGACACATAGAGAGTGGATGTCTAGCAGCGCTCCAATGGAGTTCGGCGAGCATAAAGTGGAGACCCACACGAGTGAGATGGATCTCTCGGTGGTGTACACCATCGACCCAGCCGTGGTGGACGACTAAATCAACAACGTTGAGCAGTTGCTTGCTCGAGACAAGTATAAGGTGGTCGGCATCAACCTCCAGTACACCATCGGTCGTCCCGACATAGATCAGAAGGTTGATGTCGCCCAGCTGTGTGTGTGCCATCATGTCCTCATCTACCACTATTGCATGGCCACAGAGCCTTGCGACCATTTCAATAGGTTTGTCAACAGCACCGACTACAAGTTCGCCATGGTGGAAATCACCGATGATGTAAAAGCACTCAGGGTTACGGGCTTGGCCTGCCATAACCTTGTCGAAATCCGTGAGCACTACAGGGTCTGGGGCAGCACGAAGGACTCCCTGGTTGAACTTGCCTCGGCCATCATTGTGCCGTACTACAAAAATATGAAGCAGGATGCCAACAGAACACGTCCCGTATCCTGGCACGGGTGCTGGATGCGGCAATTGGATGAACCTCACCTTTGCGGCCAGGAGCGTGTACACATGCTACAAGATGCACAAGCGGATCGTTGACATGAGAAAGTGCCTTGTTACGGAGACCGATGAGGCCGGATCGATCCACAACCAGTGCAAGCGCCACAAGAAGTAGATGATGATCAGATGATCGTTTATCCTAGTTAATCATGCATGTAATATATAGTTTACTTTCGTGTGTGGAAACATGTTTGTAGTAGCCACCTATGTAAGTGAATGTTTAATTTGGTTATGCAACCATGTCCTTATAAGTGTGTGTATATATATATATGTTGTTGTTCTGTATGCAATCCCATCGCATAACACACACGTCTTATTAGCAGCAATCGTCTGTGTTATTATCGGTCTTCGCACACATTTCTGATTACAAACCTGTTTGCCACATATCACACACATCTTGTTATATTGAACCATTTCTGTTCTCTTGTCTCAACACAAACAATTCATCTGAGTGAACCGCATGCCGTATATCGCACACACCTTGATCTGCATGACCGTTGCCTAATCACAAACAGTTCATCCGAGTGGACCATATGCTGTATATCGCACACACCTTCATCTGGCTGCCCGTTTCTTTTGTTCCTCCTCATCGCAAATAGTTAATTGAACTAAACCGTATGCCCTGCGTCGCACACACAACTAAAATCTGAATCGTGTTTGATGCATCCGTCATCGCAAATGTTTTGCACCTTTTTTTTAGGTCTTTTTACACCATCGTTTACGATTATTGCATCACACATAGTTTTGTCAGAGGGTCTCTGATCGTAGTGTCGCGTTAGCAGCATCCTGCAGTAGTGAGTATCTACCACGAGTGAAATCAACTAGAGTCTGATCAGCTCTAAGTTGAAGGAGAATAGGGCAAAGAGAGTTTATCTTCCGGGTTAAGTCACAACCCCTCCAACCAGACATAGTCCTTTGGCAGAAGGGCGAACTGGTCTACCAAATCTCTCTGTCGCCATCGAGCACCACTGGTTCAATCTACTTTATTGCATTACTTTTAGCAGTTTACTTTCGTGCTCTGTGACAATAGTTTATATGATCTGTTTATGATTGTTGCATATCATTCGTGTCAATCTTATCTGTCATTCGCATATGTTATCTTTCGTTACTTTTCCTGATGCATTCTCATACTCAGTGTATTCTGTTCAGTACATTCATTTCCTTTCACACTTGTCATATCTGGAGTGTCGTCCCCGTGCCATCTTTCATTCACCCCATCATAGTTATCTCTCGTATGTTTCCCTCATAGTGAAGGAAATATGCCATAGAGGCAATAATAAATTTGTTATTTTATATTTCCTTATTCATGATAAAGGTTTCCTAACCATAGACATGAGTTGTCATTTGATAACAGGATCACATCATTAGGAGAAGGATGTGATGGACAAGAACCATCCGATAGCTTAGCATTATGATCATTCAGTTTTATTGCTATTGCTTTCTTCATGTCAAATACATATTCCTTTGACTATGAGATCATGCAACACCCGAATACCGGAGGAGTGCCTTGTGTGCTATCAAACGTCACAACGTAACTGGGTGATTATAAAGATGCTCTACAGGTATCTCCGAAGGTGTTTTGTTGGGTTGGCATGAATCAAAATTAGGATTTGTCACTCCGAGTATCGGAGAGGTATCTCTGGGCCCTCTCGGTAATACACATCATAATAATACTCACAAGCAAATTACTAATGAGTTAGTCATGGGATGATGTATTACGGAATGAGTAAAGAGACTTGCCGCTAACGAGATTGAACTAGGTATGCAGATACCGATGATCAAATCTCAGGAAAGTAACTAGGTATATAGATAAAGGGAATAACGTATGTTGTCATAACGGTTCGACGGATAAAGATCTTCGTAGAATATGTAGGAGCCAATATGAGCATCCATGTTCAGCTATTGGTTATTGACTAGAGAGGTGTCTTTGTCATGTCTACATAGTGCTCGAACCCATAGGGTCCGCACGCTTAACGTTCGATGACAATATTGTATTATATGATTTATGTGATTTGGTGACCGAATGTTGTTTGGAGTCCCGGATGAGATCACGGATATGAGAGGAGTCTTGAAATGGTCGAGAGGTAAAGAGTGATACATAGGACGATAGTATTCGGACACCGGAAGTGTTCCAGAATGTATCGGGTATTTATCAGAGTACCAGAGGGGTTACCTGTAACACCCCGGATGTAACTTTCCTAATTTGTACTCCAACCCTTGCCGTTTCCGGCGTTAAGTTAATTTATTTTCTCGGGTTCGGGTTTTTGCCTCCATGTGTTGTTGTTGTTGTCATGCATCTCATATCATGTCATCATGTGCATTGCATTTGCATACGTGTTCATCTCATGCATTCGAGCATTTTCCCCATTGTCCGTTTTGCATTCCGGCGCTTCGTTCTCCTCCGGTGGTCATTTCTAGCTTTCTTTCGTGTGTGGGGATTAATCATTTCCGGATTGGACCGAGACTTGCCATGCGGCCTTGGTTTACTACCGGTAGACCGCCTGTCAAGTTTCGTATCATTTGGACTTCGTTTGATACTCCAGCGGTTAACCGAGGGACCAAAAAGGCCTCGTGGGTGTTGCAGCCCAACACCCCTCCAATTTGGCCCAAAACCCACCTAATCCTTCTCCATCATCTAGAGCGTTCGATCACGATCGTGTGGCCGAAAACCGCACCTTATTTGGACTCTCCTAGCTCCTTCTACCTATAAAAAGGCATCCCTCCCGAAATCCCGGATCAAATCCACCCTAACCTAGCTCCCCATCTCTCTCCGCGCGCCGGACATTGTCCGCACCGCGCCGGACATCGCCGCCGTCCACTCCACGCCTGCCATGTGGCAAGTCGCCGCCGCCACCGCCCGCGGCCCGCCGGGCCCGAGGAGAGCCCCCGCGGCCCGGGTCCCGTCGCCGCCGCCCGGGGCATCTTCTTCTTCCGCCCCGCTGCCTGGGCCATCGCCCCGC
>NC_041384.1:464314843-464320962 GCF_002162155.2 Triticum dicoccoides | reverse complement strand
TTCGACGCCCTCCGGCCGCTCCGCCGCCTCCCCGCCTCGTCTTCGGCCAGATCCGGCCGCGGGAGCGCCGGATCTGGAGACCTCGCCCTCGCCGGCTGCCGTCCTCATCAACTCCGGCGAGTAGCGCTGCCGCCTCGTTTTGTGTGCCCGGATCAAACCCTAGATCCGGAGGTTGAATTTCTACCAAGTCCTCGGAATCACAGATCCATGTGCTCCTGTTCATGGCCTCATAACTTTGCATTCGTAGCTCCATTTTTGGCATATAACATATCAATATGTTCATCTCAGAGAGTACATCATTTCATTCCATTGCATTATTTTCATTTGAGTTCATCTTGGTGCCCGAAATGCTGTTAGAAGAGGGCTACTTGAGATAATTGTCAGATCTGCTACTCTATTTAGCTTTTTGTCTTTTTTGCCATGATTTATGTGTGCATGATATGCCCCTGAGCTCTACATATGTTTTGTTAAGGGTTTTGCCATCTTTCCAGAGGTGCAACCCATGTATTTTTGTGATGTGTGTGGTGACTAGTACAAGCTTGCAAAGTGGTGCACTTGTTAGTGCTGATTTCAGGGACTTAGCATTTCCACTAAGTCCTTGAGCTATTTATCTCATATGGCCATATGTTCATGTTGTTTCCTAATGATCCGTGCCTATTTTGAGGATGATCAGTAAGGATGTTTTGTTAATATTGTAGTGCTCTATCCATCCATGTCTTTGTTTGCAATTATGGAGCACCCTAGCTTGAGTCAATCGAGCTCTACTTTTGCTACTTTGTGAATCTAGGCAGATTGTCAACTTGTTTGCAATTTTGCCGATGATGTTGTAGTTGATCCGTGCATGCTATGCTATTGTTCTTGACATGTATAACTTGCATTTTGTGTATTCTTGATGGGTGTATGCTTATCTTGTCATGACTTGCTCCGTATTGAGTGCATCGAGCTCGTAAACATGCCTACTTGAGTTATGTTTCAGCATGTGTCAGTTTTCACTAAGTCTGAAAACTGATTATGTTTTTGCTATGTTCACATGCTTGCAATTGTATTTTCTGGTCATTTTTGGCTCAAGGTCACTAAGGGACTTTTGTTAAGCTCTTTGAGTAGCTCCATGCCATGCTTTACTTTGCCATGTTCACGTCATGTAACATGTGGTTTTGTTGCTCCGAAGTGTGCTACCTGATCTGAAATTCCAGACAAGTGTTAATTTCACTAAGTCTGAGATCTGTTTGCCATATGCATTTTTGCCATGCTTGTTTGAACCTATTAATGGATGAATTCCGTCAAGATTTCCGAGCTCATCACATCCCTCAGAGCGTGGTTGAAAGCAAGCGTGAGGAATTCCGCAACCTGAAGCAAGGCTCTTTGTCTGTCTATGACTACAACAAGTTGTTTCAGAAGCTCGCCCGTTTTGCCAAGCAGGATGTACCTGATGAGAAGAGCATGATATACCAGTTCAGGGGTGGTCTCAGAGAAGAAATCCAGCTCGCTCTTGTTCTCTTTGAGCCCTTGAGGTACGATGAGTTCTACAACATGGCACTGAAGCAAGAGGCTGCTCAGTTAAGGTGTGATGCTTCCAAGAAGCGAGTCAGAGATGTTACTCCTTCTTACTCTAATCAAGTGGCCAAGTAGCAGAAGTATTGGCTTCCTCCTCCGTTCCGTTAGCCGTATCAGCAAAAGAGCAAAGGTGGCAGTGGTTCTTCCCACCCACCCAACCCTGGCTTTCAGAACAAGACTTCGTCTCAAGCTCCAAGATCGAGTGCTCCGTATCACCGTCCGCTTTCAGAGGTCACGTGCAACAAGTGCCAACAGAAGGGTCACTATGCCAACAAGTGTTTCAATCAGAGGCGTCTTCCTCCTCCTCCTCCTCCTGTCAGATCGGCAAGTACAGCTGTGGTCAAGCATAACCCCAAGCACGCCAAGGTCAACTTGATGAATGCAGCTCAGGCAGAGGATTCATTAGATGTCATCATGGGTAACCTTCCTGTTAACGATGTTCCTGCAAAAGTTCTTTTTGACACTGGTGCATCGCATTGCTTCATCTCGAAACCTTTTGCATCTAAGCATGAGTTGACTTCCCAAGTTATGCATAAACCGTTAGCAGTTGTCTCTCCGGGTAAATGTTTGCTCGCTAACCACGAGATTCCGGATATTTCTATCATGATGGGTGATTTCAAGTTTCTGACTTCTCCAATGGTTCTTGGTAACTCAGATATTTATCTTATTCTCGGAATGGATTGGCTTTCTAAGCACAAGGCTCAGCTTGATTGTGCAGCCAGGCAGATTTAATTGACTCATTCGTCTGAGGATGTAATTGTCTTTACTGCTCGGGATAATACCATCCGTCTGTTTTCTCTCAATGAGAAGGGTGAACTCGATGCTATCTCGCAAATTCCAGTCGTTTGCGAATATCAAGACGTCTTTCCAGAAGAGCTTCCAGGAATGCCTCCGCACCGGCCAGTTGAATTTGTTATTGATCTTGAGCCCGGCACGGAACCTGTGTGCAAACGTCCTTACAAGCTTGGACCTGAAGAGTTGAAGTAGCTGAAGAAGCAACTCGATATTCAAGAGAAAATGGGTCTTATCCGGCCTAGTTATTCTCCATGGGGTTGTGGTGTTCTTTTTGTGAAGAAGAAGGATGGAACGGACCGACTTTGTGTTGATTACCGTCCATTGAACAAGAAGACCATCAAGAACAAATACCCACTTCCCAACATCAATGAGTTGTTCGAACAACTCAAAGGTGCCCAAGTATTCTCCAAGCTTGATCTCCGTATGGGTTATCATCAGATTCGAATCCGTGAGCAAGATATTCCCAAGACGGCTTTCAGGACAAGCTATGGTTCATATGAATACAGTGTCATGTCTTTTGGCCTCGTCAACGCTCCTCCGACTTTCTCTCGCATGATGAACTTCATCTTCAACGCCTACACCAATGACTTCATTTTGGTCTATCTCGACGACATTCTGGTTTTCTCGAAGAACAAGGAAGATCATGCCAAGCACTTGCGTTTGGTTCTTGATAAGCTCAGGGAACATCAGTTCTACGCCAAGTTCTCCAAGTGTGAATTTTGGCTCGATGAGGTTCTTTATCTTGGTCATATCATCTCTGCCAAGGGCATTGCCGTGAATCCTGAGAAGGTGTCTGCAATTGTGAATTGGGAACCTCCTCAGAACATGAAGCAACTCCGTAGCTTCCTCGGTCTCGCAAGCTATTGCCGAAGATTCATTGAAAACTTTTCTAAGATCGTGAAGCCTCTCTCAAATCTTCTTCAGAAGCACATCAAGTACGTTTGGTCTCTGGAGTGTGACATTGCTTTCAACACTTTGAAAGAGAAATTGATCACTACTCTAGTTCTGACTCCGCCTGATGAATCCAAGCCGTACGAGGTCTTTTGTGATGCCTCTCTCCAAGGTCTTGGCGCAATATTGATGCAAGAGAAGAAAGGTGTTGCTTATACCTCCCGCCAGTTGAAGCCTAATGAGAAGAACTACCCCACTCATGATCTCGAGTTGGCGGCAGTTGTGCATGCTCTTTTGACTTGGAGACATCTTCTATTGGGAAGAAAAGTGGACATTTTCACTGATCACAAGAGTCTCAAGTACATCTTCACTCAGCCTAATCTCAACCTCAGGAAAACTCGATGGGTCGAAATGATTCAAGAGTATAATCCGAGTATCGAGTATACTCCAGGCAAGGCCAATGTGATTGCTGACGCTTTGAGCAGAAAGGCTTACTGCAACAGTCTTATTCTCAAGCCTTATCAACCCGAGCTTTGTGAAGCTTTCCACAAACTTAATCTGCAAGTTGTTCCTCAAGGTTTCCTTGCCAACCTTCAAGTCTCTCCTACCTTGGAAGACCAGATTCGCCAAGCCCAGCTTCTTGATGCTATGGTGAAAAAGGTGAAGATTGGGATTGCCAAGAGTCAGCCCAAGTATAAGTGCTACCGCCTTGATGACAAGGATACTCTCTTCTTCGAGGATCATATTGTTGTACCCAAAGGTGAACTCCGTAAAGTGATCATGAACGAGGCCAACAATTCTCTCCTCTCCATCCATCCTGGGAGCATGAAGATGTATCAGGACCTCAAGCAGGCTTATTGGTGGACTCGAATGAAGCGCGAGATTGCTCAGTTCATGAATGAATGTGATGTCTGTAGAAGAGTGAAGGCAGAACACCAAAGACCAGCTGGTCTCCTCCAACCTCTTGCCATTCCAGAATGGAAGTTTGACCACATTGAAATGGACTTCGTGACTGGGTTTCCAAAGTCCAAGCGTGGCAATGATGCTATATTCGTTGTCATCGACAAACTCACTAAAGTGGCTCACTTTCTGCCTATCAAAGAGTCGATCACTGCAGCTCAATTGGCGGAACTCTATACCTCTCGTATTGTCTCTCTGCATGGTATTCCACAAGTGATCTCTTCAGACTGTGGCAGCATCTTTACCTCCAAGTTTTGGGATTCTTTTCAGAAGGCCATGGGCACCAACATCCGCTTCAGCACAGCTTTCCATCCTCAAACTAGCGGTCAAGTCGAGCGTGTTAACCAGATTCTTGAAGATATGCTCAGGGCTTGTGTGATCTCCTTCGGCATGAAGTGGGAGGACTGTCTTCCTTATGCTGAATTCTCCTACAACAACAGTTTTCAAGCAAGTTCGGGCAAGGCCCCATTTGAAATTCTGTATGGCAGGAAGTGCCGTACCCCTCTCTACTGGTCTGAAACCGGTGAATGTCAGCTTTTGGGTAATGACTTAATCACAGAGGCAAAGGAAATGTGCAAAGTCATTCGTGATAACCTCAAAGCAGCCCAATCCCGCCAGAAGAGCTACTATGACAGTAAGCACCGTGATTTGGCTTTCGAGATCGGAGATCATGTTTACCTCCACGTCTCTCCTATGAAAGGTAATCGTCGCTTCGGTATCAAAGGGAATCTTGCCCCTAGATACGTGGGACCTTTCAAGATTGTCAGCAAGAGAGGCGACCTCGCCTATCAACTCGAGCTTCCTTCAAACTTTGCAAATGTTCATGACGTGTTCCATGTCTCTCAGCTTCGAAAGTGCTTCAAGACTCCTGACCGCACCGTCAACTTCGAGGACATTGAGCTCCAAGAAGATCTCTCTTATCGTGAGCACCCAGTTGCTATTCTTGAAGAGACTGAACACAAGACTCGCAATAAGTCAATCAAATTTCTCAAAGTCAAGTGGTCAGACCATTCCGACCGTGAAGCTACCTGGGAACGCGAGGATCACCTCCGTTCTGAGTACCCGACGTTCTTTCAGTCCTAGATCTCGGGACGAGATCCTTTCATAGTGGTGGAGTGTTGTAACACCCCGGATGTAACTTTCCCAATTTGTACTCCAACCCTTGCTGTTTCCGGCGTTAAGTTAATTTATTTTCTCGGGTTCGGGTTTTTGCCTCAGTGTGTTGTTGTCGTTGTCATGCATCTCATATCATGTCATCATGTGCATTGCATTTGCATATGTGTTCATCTCATGCATTCGAGCATTTTCCCCGTTGTCCGTTTTGCATTCCGGCGCTTCGTTCTCCTCCGGTGGTCATTTCTAGCTTTATTTCGTGTGTGGGGTTTAAACATCTCCGGATTGTACCGAGACTTGCCATGCGGCCTTGGTTTACTACCGGTAGACCGTCTGTCAAGTTTCGTATCATTTGGACTTCGTTGATACTCCAACGGTTAACCGAGGGACCGAAAAGGCCTCGTGGGTGTTGCAGCCCAACACCCCTCCAATTTGGCCCAAAACCCACCTAAGCCTTCTCCATCATCTAGAGCGTTCGATCACGATCGCGTGGCCGAAAACTGCACCTCATTTGGACTCTCCTAGCTCCTTCTACCTATAAAAAGGCACCCCCTCCCGAAATCCCGGATCAAATCCACCCTAACCTAGCTCCCCGTCTCTCTCTGCGCGCCGGACATTGTCCGCACTGCGCCAGACATCGCCGCCGTCCACTCCATGCCTGCCACGTGGCAAGTCGCCGCCGCCACCGCCCGCGGCCCACCGGGCCCGAGGAGAGCCCCCGCGGCCCGGGTCCCGCCGCCGCCGCCCGGGGTATCTTCTTCCTCCGCCCCGCCGCCTGGGCCATCGCCTCGCCGCCCCAGAAGCCC
>NC_041384.1:464259161-464314352 GCF_002162155.2 Triticum dicoccoides | reverse complement strand
CACCTCGCCGCCCTTCCCCGCCGGCGCGCCCGCCGCCGCACCGGGCCGCCGCGGCCACCGCCGCGCTCCGCCGCCTTCGACGCCCTCCGGCCGCTCCGCCGCCTCCCCGCCTCGTCTCCGGCCAGATCCGGCCGCGGGAGCGCCGGATCCGGCGACCTCGCCCTTGCCGGCTGCCGTCCTCGTCAACTCCGGCGAGCAGCGCCGCCACCTCGTTTTGCGTGCCCGGGTCAAACCCTAGATCCGGAGGTTGAATTTCTACTAAGTCCTCGGAATCACAGATCCATGTGCTCCTGTTCATGGCCTTGTCACTTTGCATCCGTAGCTCCGTTTTTGGCATATAGCATATCAATATGTTCATGTCAGAGAGTACATCTTTTCATTCCATTGTATCATTTTCATTTGAGTTCATCTTGATGCCCGAAATGCTGTTAGAAGAGGGCTACTTGAGATAATTGTCAGATCTGCTACTCTATTTAGCTTTGTCTTTTTTGCCATGATTTATGTGTGCATGATATGCCCCAGAGTTCTACATATGTTTTGTTAAGGGTTTTGCCATATTTCCAGAGGTGCAACCCATGTATTTTTGTGATGTGTGTGGTGACTAGTACAAGCTTGCAAAGTGGTGCACTTGTTAGTGCTGATTTCAGGGACTTAGCATTTCCACTAAGTCCTTGAGCTGTTTATCTCATATGGCCATATGTTCATGTTGTTTCCTAGTGATCCGTGCCTCTCGCCTAGTGTTTTGTTCCACTCTTGCCGCCCTAGTTTCCATCATATCGGTGTTATGTTCCCGGATTTTGCGTTCCTTACGCAGTTGGGTTATAATGGGAACCCCTTGATAGTTCGCCTTGATTAAAGCTTTTCCAGCAATGCCCAACCTTGGTTTTACCATTTGCCACCTAGCCTCTTTTCCCTTGGGTTTCCGGAGCCCGAGGGTCATCTTATTTTAAACCCCCCCGGGCCAGTGCTCCTCTGAGTGTTGGTCCACCTCGTCAGCCGCCGGTGGCTACCAGGGGCAACTCTGGGCTGGCCTACCGGAAGTTTGGACAATCTGAGTGTGCCCTGAGAAAGAGATATGTGCAGCTCCTATCGGGATTTGTCGGCACATTCGGGCGGTGTTGCTGGTCTTGTTTTAACCTGTCGAAGTGTCTTGAAGAACCGAGATACCGAGTCTGATCGGGACGTCTTGGGAGGAGGTCTATTCCTTTGTTGGCCGTGAGAGCTTGTCATGGGCTAAGTTGGGACTCCCCTGCAGGGATTTGAACTTTCGAAAGCCGTGCCCGCGGTTATGGGCAGATGGGAATTTGTTAATGTCCGGTTGTAGATAACTTGAACCTTAACTTAATTAAAATGAATCAACTGAGTGTGTTACCGTGATGGCCTCTTCTCGGTGGGGTCCGGGAAGTGGACACGGTGTTGGAGTAATGTTTGCGCAGGTTGCTCTCTAGTTTCTCGCTCGTGCTTTGCCTCCTCTTCTCGCTCTCTTTTGCGAATAAGTTAGCCACCATATTTGCTAGTCGCTTACTGCAGCTCCATATACTTTACCTTGCCTTACCTATAAGCTTAAATAGTCTTGATCGCGAGGGTGCGAGATTGCTGAGTCCCTGTGGCTCACAGATTACTATTACCCCAGATGCAGGGCCTAATGATTCCACTCCAGGTGACGCACTTGAGCTCAAGTGAGAGTTCGACGAGGACTCTCAACGTTACTATGTTTCCTTTCCTGATGATCAGTAGTGGTGCCCAGTTGGGGGTGATCGGGACCGTGTCACATGTTGGGTTCTCTTTTATTTTGGCGCCGTAGTCGGGCCATGAGTGTTTGAATGATGTAATGTTATTTATGTACTTGATTGACGTGGCGAGTGTAAGCCAACTATGTTATCTCCCCTTTTATTATCATATTACATGGGATGTTGTGAAGATTGCCTAACTTGCGACATATGCCTTCAATACGATTATGTCTCTAAGTCGTGCCTCGACACGTGGGAGCTATAGTCGCATCGAGGGTGCTACATTACCAGAACCCCCGAGGGGAATATATGGGCCATATGGGCCATGAGAGGGGAGCACACCAGCCCACAAGGGGTGGCGCGCCCCCTCCTATGGCAGGTGGCCAAATAGGAGAAGGAGAAGAGGGGGTTTGCCCCCCTTGCTTCTCTTCTTCCCCCTCCCTTTCTTCTCCGGTGGGAAAAGGAAAGGGGGGGGCCACTTGGGAAAACCCCAAGTAGGATTCGAATCCTACTTGGGGTGCCCCCTGGCTGCCTCTTCTCCCCTCCCACGTATATATATGTGGGGAGGGGGGCTCCTAGAACACACAACATCAATTGTTAGCAGTGTGTGGCGCCCCCCTCCACAGTTTACACCCCCGGTCATATTCTCGCGGTGCTTAGGCGAAGCCCCCTGCACGGATCACTTCATCATACCCGTCACCCCGCCGTCGTGCTGATAGAACTCATCTACTTCCTCGACGTCTTGCTAGATCAAGAAGACGAGGGACATCACCGAGCTGAACATGTGCAGAACTCGGAGGTGTCGTGCGTTCGGTGCTTGATTGGTCGGAGCTAGAAGAAGTTCGACTGCAGCAACCGCGTTCGCAAACGCTTCCGCTTTCGATCTACAAGGGGACGTAGAGACACTCTCCCCCTCGTTGCTATGCAGCTCCATGGATAGATCATTGCGTGTGCGTAGAATTTTTTTGTTTTTCCATGGAAAGTTTCCCAACACATAGTTCATACTTTGTGCTCTCTCATGTTATTGTATCTGTTTGCATATTGCATTACCATTATGATTGTCTAACCTGTGGTAGCCTATGCTCGATCTGTTGTTGCTCGCTATCTCAATGGAAATGATCCTCAATATCGAGTTTGAATAAGTCCTTTTCTACCGAACCTTAATTCCGCTCTTGTGTCTGGGTCAAGTTCTAAACATTTGCAAGAATTTTGAATCTCCCATTCACCCCCTCTGGTTGATATACTCTCGGTCCTAACAAGACAGTGTCAGGACAGTCGTCTCCATAGACGGCGGGCGACGTAGCTCGTCGGACTTGTCGATTCCGTGAATCCTGACAGAGCAAGAGCACTTCGTGCTCAAGAGAACCAAACAATCATGACGGAGGAGAAGAACGAGGTCGAAGAGCATCGGAGCGAGTGGAAGGCCAAGGGGAATCTGCGGCCATCTCCGGCGAGGATCGGTGGCAGGAAGCCCTCCCAGCCTTGTCGTACTAGATAGAGCTTCAATTTGTGGCCAGAAGAGGAGTGGTGGATGGCTAGAGCGGCAAGGTGACCGAGCTCGAGGCCGTGGAGAGGGGATCGGGCTCGACGTGAAGGATCAAGAGGACGCCACCAAGCATAGTTGAGGGACACAGACAAGATGTAGGGCGTAGGGTGGGATATTTCGTTCATGCGCGCGCACTATGATCTCTGTGCTTGTGTCTGCCGTGTAGGATGTCAGCGTTGGGGAGCTGCAGAGGAGGGCAAGGTGGCTGCTGAGTGGCATGGACGAGCTGCGTTGGCATGAGGAGGGCGAACAGGTGGCGGCGGAGGGTCCTCGACGCTCACAACGCGCCGACCGCCTGTCGAACACCCTATTGTTACGCGTTCACCACGTGCACTAGCACACGCGGTATGCCAGGGGCTGCCAGACCATGTCTAGGGTGTTGTCCCTTCGACAAGGTGCTGTAGAGTGCCCTTGGCTTGCTGATGACCCACAAGTGTAGGGGATCAATCCTAGTCCTTTCGGTAAGTAAGAGTGTCGAACCCAACAAGGAGTATAAGGAAATGACAAGTGGTTTTTGAAGGAAATATGCCCTAGAGGCAATAATAAAGTTGTTATTTATATTTTCTTATATCATGATAAATGTTTATTATTCATGCTAGAATTGTATTAACCGGAAACTTAGTACATATGTGAATACATAGACAAACAGAGTGTCACTAGTATGCCTCTACTTGACTAGCTCGTTAATCAAAGATGGTTAAGTTTCCTAGCCATGGACAAAGAGTTGTCATTTGATAAACGGGATCACATCATTAGAGAATGATGTGATTGACTTGACCCATCCATTAGCTTAGCACGATGATTGTTTAGTTTGTTGCTATTGCTTTCTCCATAACATATACATGTTCCTATGACTATGAGATTATGCAACTCTCGAATACCGGAGGAACACTTAGTGTGCTATCAAACGTCACAACGTAACTGGGTGACTATAAAGATGTTGTACAGGTGTGCCCGATGGTGTTTGTTGAGTTGGCATAGATTGAGATTAGGATTTGTCACCCTGTCTATCGGAGAGGTATCTCTGGGCCCGCTCGATAATGCACATCACTATAAGCCTTGCAAGCAATGTAACTAATGAGTTAGTTAAGGGATGTAGCATTACAGAATGAGTAAAGAGACTTGCCGGTAACGAGATTGAACTAGGTATTGAGATATCGACAATCGAATCTTGGGCAAGTAACATGCCGATGACAAAGGGAACAACGTATGTTGTTATGCGGTTTGACCGATGAAGATCTTCGTAGAATATGTAGGAACCAATATGAGCATCCAGGTTCCGCTATTGGTTATTGATCGGAGATGAGTCTCGGTCATGTCTACATAGTTCTCGAACCCATAGGGTCCGCACGCTTAACGTTTGATGACGATCGATATTATGAGTTTATGTGTTTTGATGTACCGAAGGTAGTTCAGAGTCCCGGATGTCACAGACATGACAAGGAGTCTCAAAATGGTCGAGACATAAAGATTGATATATTGGAAGGCTATATTCGGACACCGGAAGTGTTCCGGGTGGTTTCGGATAAACTAGAGTGCCAGAGGGTTATCAGAACCCCCCGGGAACTAATGGGCCTAGATGGGCCTTAGTGGAGAGAGAGAGGGGCGGCCAGGGCAGGCCGCGCGCCCCCTCCCCCTTGAGTCCGAATTGGACTAGGAGGGGGCGGCGCCCCCCTTTTTCCTTCCCCTCTCCCACTCCATCCTTCCCCCTCCTAGTAGGACTAGGAAAGGATGAATCCTACTCCTACTAGGAGGATTCCTCCCCTCCTTGGGCGCCCAAAGGGCCGCCCGGCCTCCCCCTTGCTCCTTTATATACAGGGGCAGGGGGCACCCTAGAACTCACAAGTTGACATTGTTTGGCCGTGTGCGGTGCCCCCCTCCACCATAATCCACCTTGGTCATATCGTTGCAGTACTTAGGCGAAGCCTTGCGCCGGTACCTTCATCATCACCATCATCACACCGTCGTGCTGAAAAAACTCTCCCTCGACACTCAGCTAGATCTAGAATTCACGAGACGTCACCGAGCTGAACGTGTGAAGATCGCAGAGGTGTCGTATCTTCGGTGCTAGGATCGGTTGGACCGTGAAGACGTTCGACTACATCAACCGTGTTGTCATAACGCTTCCGCTTACGGTCTACGAGGGTACGTGGTCAACACTCTTCCCTCTCGTTGCTATGCATCTCCTAGATAGATCTTGCGCGTGCGTAGATTTTTTTTTTGAAATTATTGTGTTCCCCACAGTGGCATCCGAGCCAGGTCTATGCGTAGATGTTATGTGCACGAGTAGAACACAAAGGATTTGTGGGCGTGGGTATATACATATTGCTTGCAGTCACTAGTTGATTCTTGATTCAGCGGTATTGTTGGATGAAGCGGCTCAGACCAACATTACCCGTACGCTTACGCGAGACTGGTTCTACCGACGTGCTTCGCACACAGGTAGCTAGTGGGTGTCTGTTTCTCCAACTTTAGTTGAACCGGATTCAATGAACAAGATCAAAAAGCAATCACTATACCACATTGTGGTTTTTATGCCGTAGGTAAGAACGGTTCTTGTTTAGCCCATAGCAGCCACGTAAAACTTGCAACAACAAAGTAGAGGACGTCTAACTTGTTTTTGCAGGGTATGTTGTGATGTGATATGCTCAATACGTGATGAGATATAAATTGTTGTATAAGATGATGATGTTTTGTTAAAGTTATCGGCAACTGGCAGGAGCCTTATGGTTGTCTCTTTATTGCATAAGATGCAAGCACCATGTAATTGCTTTACTTTATCGCTATGCGATAGCAATAGTTGCAAAAGCAATAGTTGGTGAGACGACCATGTGACGAAACGTTGATAAAGATCAAGATGATGGAGATCATGGTGTCATGCCGGTGACGATGGAGATCATGACAATACTTTGGAGATGGAGATCAAAGGCACAAGATGATGATGGCCATATCATGGCACATATTTGTAACACCCACGATGCGACTATATCTCCCACGTGTCGGATCATGACTTAGAGGCATAGCCGCATAGTAGGCATGTCGCAAGAGGGGTAATCTTTACACATCCCATGTACTGAATAAGAAAGGGATAAAGAGTTGGCTTACAATCGCCACTTCACGCAAATACAAGTTATACATACATCATCCAGAATACAATCAAGGTCCGACTACGGAACCAAAGTAAAAGAAGACAACCCCAAATGCTAGATCCCCGATCGTCCCAACTGGGCTCCACTACTGATCAACCGGAAAAGACATAACACAACAAACAAGATCTTCATCGAGCTCCCACTTGAGCTGGGTTGCGTCACCTGCACTGGTATCATTGGCACCTGCAACTGTTTGGAAGTATCTGTGAGCCACGAGGACTCAGCAATCTCACACCCGTGAGATCAAGACTATTTAAGCTTATGGGTAGGAAAGGGGTAGTGAGGTGGAGCTGCAGCAAGCACTAAGCATATATGGTGGCTAACTTACGCAAATAAGAGCGAGAAGAGAAGCAACGCAACGGTTGTGAACTAGAAGTGATCAAGAAGTGATCCTGAAACTACTTACGTTCAAGCATAACACAAGAACCGTGTTCACTTCCCGGACTCTGCCAAGAAGAAACCATCACGGCTACACACGCAGTTGATGCATTTTAATTAAGTTAAGTGTCAAGTTCTCTACAACCGGACATTAACAAATTCCCATCTGCCCATAACCGCGGGAACGGCTTTCGAAAGTTCAAAACCCTGCAGGGGTGTCCCAATTTAGTCCATCACAAGCTCTCACGGTCAACGATGGATATCCCTTCTCCCAGGAAGACCCGATCAGACTCGGAATCCCGGTTACAAGACATTTCGACAATGGTAAAACAAGACCAACAAAGCCGCCTGATGTGCCGACAAATCCCGATAGGAGTCGCACGTACTCGTTCTCAGGGCACACCGGATAGGTCAAGCTATGAGTAAAACCAAACCTTGAGTTGCCCCGTGGTGGACCCGCAGGCTGCCCATTTCGGACCAACACTCAGAGGAGCACTGGCCCGGGGGGGTTTAAAAATAAAGATGACCCTCGGGCTCCGGAAACCCAAGGGAAAAAGGCTAGGTTGTTAGGCAAATGTAAAACCAAGGTTGGGCCTTGTTGGAGGAGTTTTATTCAAAGCAAACTGTCAAGGGGTTCCCATAACACCCAACCGCGTAAGGAACACAAATTCAAGGAACATAACACTGGTATGACGGAAACTAGGGCGGCAAGAGTGGAACAAAACACCAGGCATAAGGCCAAGCTTTCCACCCTTTACCAAGTATATAGGTGCATTAAAGTAAATAAGATATAATAATGATATCCCAACAATATCCATGTTCCAACATGGAACAAACTTCATCTTCACCTGCAACTAGCAATGCTATAAGAGGGGCCGAGCAAAGCGGTAACATAGCCAAACAACTATTTGCTAGGAAAGGAGGGTTAGAGGCTTGACATGGCAATATGGGAGGCATGATATAGCAAGTGGTAGGTATCGCGACATAGCAATAGAGCGAACAACTAGCAAGCAAAGATAGAAGTGATTTCGAGGGTATGGCCATCTTGCCTAAGATCCCGCAAGGAAGAAGGGCGAGTCCATGAAGAAAACAAACGGACGAAGTCGAACAGACCCTCACAAACGCGACGTTATCGGACCTAACCCGAAGAAGCATCACCGGAAAGAAGCAAACAACATGGTAAACAACCATCACATAATCATGGAAAAATGCACAACCAAGTATGATGCATGTCCGATTTAAATAAGCATGGCATGGCAATATGCACAAACAATACAACAAATTAAGTGGAGCTCAATATGCAACAAGTTGCATATTGACGAAATGCCACGTGACTTATTTAGTTCTCTCCCGTTTAAGTACTCAACAATATTAAATGTTGATTAACATGGCAAGAGGTGAAGCATAATAAAACTACCTAACTAGGCAAGTTTAAATGAGGCCGGAACAACAAGTAACAATTCCGGTAAAACCTCATATGCATTTAGCAATTGAAGCAAGCAACAATTTAAACATTCTTGAAGTTGTTATCATGATGCGGATGACATATGCAAGTTTATGCAATTTTAATGAAAATGTTGATAAGAGCATTATGAAGCATTTGTCACCGTGGTGGATAGAAAGGGTGCCACGGCGACGAATCTGAAAATGATGCCACGGCAACATATTGGTTCCGGTAGCTCATGGAGATACCGGGGCAAAAGAAAAAGTGACGGAAGCGTGTCAAAAGATGGTGGGGTGATCCCGGTAACCGGGTGTCCCACGAGACGACAGTATGGCAACGGGGAACATGCAAGAAACCTGTCGGGCACGGTGCAAACGCGAGCATTTCATACAACACACAACATTCGTTCACGGGCGTCGTCTCGGTGGTTATACCTTTGAAGCGTGCATTTTCGGAACGGATCAAGTCGGCGTAGAGGAAGTAGTGGAAGTAGACGTTCTCGCGACAGTAGTGGAAGTAGTGGTACACATCTCAGTGAGGAAGTAGTCGTTTTTGTTCGCGAAGCGGTAGTGGTACATGGTCATCGAGGAACTTGACGAATCCACGTTCAACGGTAGTCATCACGACGCTTGTGAACCACGGTTCTTCGGGTAACGGTAGTCGTACACGTCCGTAGGTGTTCAAGTCATCGGTGATGGTAGTGGAACACGTTTTCGTAGGGGTTCAAGTCATCGGTAGCGGTACTTGATGAATCCTGAAATGGTCTTGGCATCTTTGCACATAGGGGTACTTGGCGTTTCTGTGTAGTCGAACTTGAGGGGCATCGGCATTGTTGTACTTGGCGTCCATGGGTACTTGACAAAGATGAAACGGAACATAATGGCAGTCATGCACAAAGAGGCCTCGGTCTCGCAAGACTTGGCATGAACTCAAAAGAAGTGGAACAAAGGCCTCGGTTTGAAGGTGGGGTCCGAGCTAGTGCACTACAGCAATGGCGGCGCGAGGAGGGCCATGGCAGGAGAGGTTCGAGATGGCAGCAGCGATGCAGGCGGTGCTCCCGCATCGCGCTCGCCAGGTGCGGCGAAGGAGACCAGGACAGAGAGGAAGCCGGGGCCATGGGCGGTGGAAGTCGCCGTGCTCGGGAATGAGGGCACTATGGGAGGCGCTCGGGGAAGGTGGCGCGGGCACAGGGACTTGGCGCGGCGGGGCTCCTCAACGCAGGAAGCAGCGGGTGATGGCGCTGGTCGTTGACGGTGAAGGGGCATCGGGACCTGGACGGCTTGTTGACAAGGTGGCGCCATGGAGACCAGGTTCACTGGCAGCAAACCTCGCGGGCAGAGGAGACCGGCAAAAGGTGGTGCTCAGAGGAGGCCAGCAGGACAAACGCCTCAGGCGCTCGGGGTCGAGCAGAGGCAACGGAAGGAGGGAGCGGGGCTTCTCCCTGGTGCGTTGCGAGGAGAGCGAGAGGAGGAAGAGATGGGGATCGGGGAGTTCGAGCAAGGAGCACTTGCTATCTCTGGCAGCGCGAGGGAGACGAGGGAAGGGATCGAGGGAAAAGAGAGGGGTTTCGGTCGGGCCTAGTGTTTCTCTAGGGTTAGAGCCGGCGCGGGCTAGGCCTCAGGCTTAGAAGCCGGCTGGATCTAGGTGGGCCGTGAGGAAGGAATGGGCCTAGAGAGGCCGCGGGGAAGGGCCGTCTGGCAGCTGCTACTGCTGTTTCTTTTCTTTCTAAATTTCTTCAAGCAGAAAAATAAAGAGAAAAGCACAGGGGAAAAGGAGAGGTGTATGAGAAATATAAAAATATCCTCATGACCCTGAATTCATGCCCTATTTGATAAAATTGGTTTGGACATTTTTAGAGGTAGAAAAATAAAACAAGTTTAAATATGATTCAAACTTGAGTCATTTTTGAACCTAACCAAAACAACTCCAAAGGATTTGAAATTTGACATAGAGGGTTTAGGCATGCTGCAAGATTATCAGGAAAATAAATGAACATTTATGGAGGAGGGGAAAAAGTCACTTGCAAAAAACGAAAGAAAGAAGAAGAAAGGAGGAGGTGATGATGCATGATCATACATGGAGCACACAACAAAAAAAGTAGGGGAAATGCACATGGAAACAACAAGGATGGTGCAATGCACATGATGCAATGATGAATGCAACGAACCAAACAAAACACACGACGAAAACTCGGAAATCAAGGAAGGCATCTGAAGCTCCGGTCTTGGGGCGTCACAACATTTTGATTTCATGTGATGTTTATCTTTTATGCATCCTATTTTGCTTAGTACGACGGTAGCACTATGAGATGATCCCTTACTAAAATTTCAAGGTATAAGTGTTCTCCTTGAGTATGCACCGTTGCGACAGTTCATCGTGCCGAGACACCACGTGATGATCGGGTGTGATAAGCTCTACGTTCACATACAATGGGTGCAAGCCAGTTTTGCACACACAGAATTCTCGGGTTAAACTTGATGAGCCTAGCATATGCAGATATGGCCTCGAAAAACTGAGACCGAAAGGTCAAGCATGAATCATATAGTAGATATGATCAACATAGTGATGTTCACCATTGAAAGCTACTCCATCTCACGTGATGATCGGACATGGTTTAGTTGATATGGATCACGTGATCACATATATGATTAGAGGGATGTCTATCTAAGTGGGAGTTCATAAGTAATATGATTAACTGAACTTAAATTTATCATGAACTTAGTCCTGATAGTATTTGCATATCTATGTTGTGGATAAATTGCTCGCGTATATCTTCCTCGTTTTATTTATGATATGTTCCTAGAGAAAACTATGTTGAAAGATGATAGTAGCAATGATGCGGACTAGGTCCGTGATCTGAGGATTATCCTCATTGCTGCACAAAACAATTATGTCCTTGATGCACCGCTAGGTGACTGACCTATTGGAGGAGCAGATGCAGACGTTATGAACGTTTGGCAAAGCTCGGTATGATGACTACTTGATAGTTTAGTGCACCATGCTTTACGGCTTAGAACCGGGACTTCAAAAAAGTTTTGAACGCCACGGAACATATAAGATGTTCCAAGAGCTGAAATTTGTATTTCAGACTCATGCCCGAGTCGAGAGGTATGAGACCTCTGAAAAATACTTTGCCTACAAGATGGAGGAGAATAGCTCATCCAGTGAGCATGTGCTCAGAATGTCTGAGTACTACAATCGCTTGAATCAAGTGGGAGTTAATATTTCAGATAAGATAGTGATTCACAGAGTTCTCTAGTCACTATCACCAAGTTACTGGAACTTTGTGATGAACTATAATATGCAAGGGATGACGAAAACGATTCCCCGAGCTCTTCGTGATGCTGAAATCGGCGAAGGTAGAAATCAAAAAAAGCATCAAGTGTTGATGGTTGACAAGACCACTAGTTTAAAGTAAAAGGGCAAGGGAAAGAAAGGGAACTTAAAGAAGAATGGCAAGCAATTTTCCACTCCCATGAAGAAGCCCAAAGCTAGACCCAAGCCTAAAACTGAGTGCTTCTATTGCAAAGGAAATGGTCACTGGAAGCGGAACTGCCCCAAATACTTGGCAGATAAGAAGGATGACAAAGTGAACAAAATTATATATGATATACATGTTATTGATGTGTACTTTACAAGTATTCATTGTAGCCCCTAGGTATTTGATACTGGTTTAGTTGCTATGATTAGTAACTTTAAACAGGAGTTATAAAATGAACAGAGACTAGGTGAGGGCAAGGTGATGATGTGTGTCAGAAGTGATTCCAAGGTTGATAAGATCACCATCACACACTCCCTTTACCTTCAGGATTAGTGTTGAACCTAACATAAATGTTATTTTGTGTTTGCGTTGAGCATAATATGATTGGATCATGTTTATTGCAATACGGTTATTCATTTAAGTCAAAGAATAATTGTTATTTTGTTTACATGAATAATACCTTGTGAGGTCGTACACCCAAGATGAATGGTTTACTGAATCTCGATTATAGTGATACACATATTCATAATATTGATGCCAAAAGATGCAAAGTTGATAATGAAAGTGCAAAATATTTGTGGCACTGCTATTTAGGTCATATTGGTGTAAAGCGCATGAAGAAACTCCATGCTGATGGGCTTTTGGAATCACTTGATGCTTGCAAACAATGCCTCATGGGCAAGATGACTAAGACTCCGTTCTCGGGACAATGGAGCGAGCAACTGACTTACTGGAAATAATACATACTGATGTATGAGATCTGATGAGTGTTGAGGCTCGTGGTGGTATCATTATTTTCTGACCTTCACAGATGATTTGAGCAGATATGGGTAAATCTACTTAATGAAACACAAGTCTGAAACATTTGAAAAGTTCAAAGAATTTCAGAGTGTAGTAGAGAATCATCGTAACAAGAAAATAAAGTTTCTACGATCTGATTGCGAAGGCAAATATTTGAGTTACGAGTTTGGCCTTCATTTAAAACAATGTGAAGTAGTTTCGCAACTCACGCCACCTGGAACACCATAGCGTAATGGTGTGTCCGAACGTGGTAACCGTACTTTATTGGATATGGTGCGATCTATGATGTCTCTTACGATCTACCACTATCGTTTTGGGGTTATGCATTATATACAGCTGCATTCACATTAAATAGGGCACCATCTAAATCCATTGAGACTACACTGTATGAACTATGGTTTGGCAAGAAACCTAAGCCGCCGTTTCTTAAAGTTTGGGGTTGGGATGCTTATGTGAAAAAGTTTCAGCCTGATAAGCTCAAACCCTAATCGGAGAAGTGCGTCTTCATAGGATACCCAAAAGAAACTGTTGGGTACACCTTCTATCATAGATCCAAAGGCAAGATCTTTGTTGCTAAGAGTGGATCATTTCTAGAGAAGGAGTTTCTCTCGAAAGAAGTGAGTGGGAGGAAAGTAGAACTTGATGAGGTAATTGTACCTTCTTCCTTATTGGAAAGTAGTTCATCACAGAAATTAGTTCCAGTGATTCCTACACCAATTAGTGAGGAAGCTAATGATGATGATCATGAAAACTTCTAATCAAGTTACTACCAAACCTCGTAGGTCAACTAGAGTAAGATCCGCACCAGAGTGGTACGGTAATCCTATTTTGGAGGTCATGTTATTTGAGCATGATGAACCTACGAACTATGAGGAAGCGATGATGAGCCTAGATTCCGCAAAATGGCTTGATGCCATGAAATCTGAGATAGAATCCATGTATGAGAACAAAGTGTGGACTTGCCCGTTTATCGGCAAGCCATTGAGAATAAATGGATCTTCAAGAGGAAGACGAATGCTGATAGTAGTGTAACTATCTACAAAGCTTGAATTGTCGCAAAAAGTTCTCGACAAATTCAAGATGTTGACTACAATGAGATTTCTCCGATGCTTAAAGTCTGTCCGAATCATGTTAGCAATTGCCACATTTTATGAAATCTGGCAAATGGATGTCAAAACTACATTCCTTAATGGATTTCTTAAAGAAGAGTTGTATATGATACAACAAGAAGGTTTTGTCAATCCTAAAGGTGCTAACAAAGTGTGCAAGCTCCAGCGATCCATCTATGGACTCGTGCAAGCATCTCAGAGTTGGAATATACGCTTTGATGAGTTGATCAAAGCATATAGTTTTATACAGACTTGTGGTGAAGCCTGTATTTACAAGAAAGTGAGTGGGAGCACTACATCATTTATGATAAGTATATGTGAATGACATATTGTTGATCAGAAATGATGTAGAATTTTCTGGAAAGCATAAAGGAGTTTTTGAAAGGAGTTTTTCAAAGAAAGACCTCGGTGAAGCTGCTTACATATTGAGCATCAAGATCTATAGAAATAGATCAAGACCTTGATAAGTTTTTTCAGTAAGTACATACCTTGACAAGATTTTGAAGTAGTTCAAAATGGAACAGTCAAAGAAGGAGTTCTTGCCTGTGTTGCAAGGTGGGAAGTTGAGTAAAGACTCAAAACGCGACCACGTTAGAAAATAGAAAGAGAATGAAAAGTCATTCCCTATGCCTCAGCCATAGGTTCTATAAAGTATGCCATGCTGTGTACCAGACCTATTGTATACCTTAGCATGATTTTGGCAAGGATGTAGAATAGTGATCTAGGAGTAGATCACTGGACATCAGTCAAAATTATCCATAAAGGACTAAAGAAATATTTCTCAGTTATGGAGGTGATAAAAGAGTTCGTCGTAAAGATTTACGTCGATGCAAGCTGTGACACCGATCTGGATGACTCTAAGTCTCGATCTAGATACATATTGAAAGTAGACAAGAAGCAATTCCACCATTGGGAATGGCACGCCCCCTTCCCTAGGGCTAGAGGTATTTACACGCTGCATTGAACCTAACGCTAGAGCGAGTACTACGATGAAAATCACTTTTACGAGCAATACCTTTGTCTTTGGTGCTGATAGGAAGCAGGCAAGCAAACCAAGTTATAGGTTTGGAAGTTAGAACTCGGAAAGGTTGTCCTGTGACTACCTTTGAAGTCTTTGGGTAGGACATCAGGCTAAGGTCTTATGATGAGGAGCAATTAGCTGGAGTAGCTCCTTGCAGAGCATTGTAGACATAGAAAATTTGCAATATACATACGGCTCTGAATGTGGCAGACCCGTTGACTAAATTTCTCTCACAAGCAAAACATGATCACTCTTTGGGTGTTAATCACATAGCGATGTGAACTAGATTATTGAGTCTAGTAAACCCTTTGGGTATTAGTCACATGGATGTGTGAACTAATCACATAAAGATGTGAACTATTGGTGTTAAATCACATGGCGATGTGAACTAGATTATTGACTCTAGTACAAGTGGGAGACTGAAGGAAATATGCCCTAGAGGAAATAATATAGTTTTTATTTATATTTCCTTATATCATGATAAATTTTTATTATTCATGCTAGAATTGTACTAACCAGAAACTTAGTACATGTGTGAATACATAGACAAACAGAGTGTCACTAGTATGCCTCTACTTGACTAGCTCATTAATCAAAGATGGTTAAGTTTCCTAGCCATGGACAAAGAGTTGTCATTTGATAAACGGGATCACATCATTAGAGAATGATGTGATTGACTTGACCCATCCATTAGCTTAGCACGATGATCGTTTAGTTTGTTGCTATTGCTTTCTCCATAACATATACATGTTCCTATGACTATGAGATTATGCAACTCTCGAATACCGGAGGAACACTTAGTGTGCTATCAAATGTCACAACGTAACTGGGTGACTATAAAGATGCTCTATAGGTGTGCCCAATGTTGTTTGTTGAGTTGGCATAGATCGAGATTAGGATTTGTCACCCCGTCTATCGGAGAGGTATCTCTGGGCCCTCTCGGTAATGCACATCACTATAAGCCTTGCAAGCAATGTAACTAATGAGTTAGTTATGGGATGTAGCATTACGAAACGAGTAAAGAGATTTTCCGGTAATGAGATTGAACAAGGTATTGAGATACCGACGATCGAATCTCGGGCAAATAACATACCAATGACAAAGGGAACAACGCATGTTGTTATGTGGTTTGACCGATGAAGATCTTCATAGAATATGTAGGAACCAATATGAGCATCCAGGTTCCGCTATTGGTTATTGACCGGAGATGAGTCTTGATCATGTCTACATAGTTCTCGAACCTGTAGGGTCCGCACGCTTAACGTCCGATGACGATCGGTATTATGAGTTTATGTGTTTTGAACTTTTGATATACCGAAGGTAGTTCAGAGTCCCAGATGTGATCACAGACATGACAAGGAGTCTCAAAATGGTCGAGACATAAAGATTGATATAGTGGACGGCTATATTCGGACACCGGAAGTGTTCCGGGTGGTTTCGGATAAAACCGGAGTGCCAGAGGGTTACCGAAACCCCCCGGGGAACTAATGGGCCTAGATGGGCCTTAGTGGAGAGAGAGAGGGGCGGCCAGGGCAGGCCGCGTGCCCCTCCCCCTTGAGTCTGAATTGGACTAGGAGGGGGCGACGCCCCACTTTTTCATTCCCCTCTCTCACTCCTTCCTCCCCCTCCTAGTAGGACTAGGGAAGGATGAATCCTACTCCTACTAGGAGGAGGATTCCTCCCCTCCCTGGGCGCCCAAAGGGCCGGCCGGTCTCCCCCTTGCTCCTTTATATACGGGGGCAGGGGGCACCCTAGAACACACAAGTTGACATTGTTTAGCCGTGTGCGGTGCCCCCCTCTACCATAACCCACCTCGGTCATATCGTTGCAGTGCTTAGGCGAAGCCCTACGCCGGTAGCTTCATCATCACCATCATCATGCCGTCGTGCTGACGAAACCCTCCCTCGACACTCAGCTGGATCTAGAGTTCGTGGGACGTCACCGAGCTGAACGTGTGAAGATCGCGGGTGCTGTATCTTCGGTGCTAGGATCAGTCGGACCGTGAAGACATTCGACTACATCAACTGCGTTGTAATAACGCTTCCTCTTACGGTCTATGAGGGTACATGGACAACACTCTTCCCTCTCATTGCTATGCATCTACTAGATAGATCTTGCGTGTGCGTAGGATTTTTTTTTGAAATTACTGCGTTCCCCAACAGTTTTCAACGAGGTAATTTCTGCAAGCAGTGAAATTGTCGGTAACAAGTAGTTTGATAGCAAGATAATTTGTAACAAGCAAGTAACGGTAATGGTAAATAAGTGCAGAAAGGTAGCCCAATCCTTTTTATAGCAAAGGACAGGCTAGAACATTCTCTTATAATAAGCAAACCATTCTTGAGGGCACACGTGAATTTCATCTAGTCACTTTCATCATGTTGGTTTGATTTGTGTTCGCTATTTTGATAATTTGATATGTGGGTGGACCGGTGCTTGGGTGTTGTTCTTACTTGAACAAGCCTCCCACTTATGATTAACCCCCTTGCAAGCATCCGCAACTACGAAAAGATAAAATCTAACCATAGCATTAAACATATGGGTCCAAATCAGTCCCTTACGGAATATCGCATAAACTAGGGTTTAAGCTTCTGACACTCTAGCAATCCATCATATAATAACTACTCCACAATGCATTCCCGTAGGCCCAAAGATGGTGAAGTGTCATGTAGCCGATGTTCACATAACACCACTAAGGGAATCACAACATACATAACATCAAAATATCCGACGAATATCAAATTCACATGATTACTTGCAACATGACTTCTCCTGTGGCCTCAAGAACAAAGGTAAATACTCCCAAATAATATTCATGCTCAAGATCATAGGGATATTAAATAGCATAATGGACCCGAACATATAATCTTCCACCAAATAAACCATATTGCATCAACCACAAGATGTAATCAACACTACTCGTCACCCACATGTACCAATCTGAGGTTCTGGTACAAATATTGAACACAAGAGATGAACTAGGGTTTTAGATGAGATGGTGCTGTTGAAGATGCTGATGAAGATTGGCCTCCCAAAGATGAGGGGGTTGTTGGTGATGAGGATGCCTTTGATTTCCCCCTCCGGAAGGGAAGTTCCCCCGGCGGAGTCGCTCCGCCGGAGGGCGAAAGTGCTCCTGACAAAGTTCCGCCTCGTGAGGACGGCGCCCAAGTTCTGCCTCGAGACGGCGGCGCTCCGTCCCAAAAGTCCTCCACTTATTTTTTCTAGGTCAAAAGACCTTATATACCATAAGATGGGCACCATAGGTGGCTGGGCTGCCCACCACCCACCAAGGTGCGCCTGGAGGGGCTGGCGCGCCCTGGTGTCTTGTGGGCACCTGGTGATGACCCACAAGTATAGGGGATCTATCGTAGTCCTTTCAATAAGTAAAAGTGTCAAACCCAACGAGGAGCGGAAGGAAATGACAAGTGTTTTTTAGCAAGGTATTCTCTGCAAGCATTGAAATTATTGGTAATAGATAGTTTTGTAATAAGATAAATTGTAACGGGTAACACGTAAATAAAGTAACTAAGGTGCAGCAAGGTGGCCCAATCCTTCTTGTAACAAAGGCCAAGCCTGGACAAACTCTTATATAAAGCAAAGCGCTCCCGAGGACACATGGGAATTGTTGTCAAGTTAGTTTTCATCATGCTCATATGATTCACGTTCGTTACTTTGATAATTTGATATGTGGGCGGACCAGTGCTTGGGTGCTGCCCTTCCTTGGACAAGCCTCCCACTTATGATTAACCCTTCTCGCAAGCATCCGCAACTACTACAAAAGAATTAAGGTAAACCTAACCATAGCATGAAACACCTGGATCCAAATCAGCCCATTACGAAGCAACACATAAACTACGGTTTAAACTTCTGTCACTCTAGCAACCCATAATCTACTTATTACCTCACAATGCCTTCCCCTAGGCCCAAATAATCGTGATGTGTCATGTAGTCGACATTCACATAACACCACTAGAGGAGAGACAACATACATCTCATCAAAATATCGAACGAATACGAAATTCACATCATTACTTACTAGCAAAAGAGCTCGTGCATTGCAACGGGTTCGGGAAACCGCCAAAATTGAGTGGGTTAAAGAAATGCATTAGCAATTTTAAAATGAACAAAAGCCCAAAGAATACACTTGCTTAGTAAGTATAAATTCGCTACCGCGACCCTTTTGATTTAGGCAACTAACATTAACTAATTAGACTGAGGGAAGAATATAATAATTAGTAACAATAACTATTTAGACCGAGGGAAGAACATAATGCTGAGAATTACAACATATCTACTGTAATGCTGCCTATGAAGTGAGTGGAAAAAAAGTTAGTCAATTACTCCACCTCTTTAGTACAAGCGAAAGGTGAAATATAATAGTATAAATTCAACATGAGTAATGGGATACTGAACGAAATGTTTAGATTAACCTGCATATGAATGAACATATTCCATAGAAATGCAAGAATTAGTTCCTTGTCGCCATGAAAACTAATTCTGCTGAAACTATGACTGCATCTGCATCAGATATCAGAACCAGAGAATCCTTCATATACTGGACAACCATGGTGTAGTTGTGCAATTTCTTTTTATGTGAATCTGATGGAGCAATCACTTTTGTGAAATAAAGAACTATGTCAACGTAAATCCAATGGCAACAAGCATCTGTCTAATGAGGGGAAAATAAATGCATACCAAAATATTTGATGGGTCAGAAAGCAGGAGCTGAACAACTGTACCTAGAATCGCCATCAATCAGATCTTCAATCAAATTTCCTATATAGTTATCAGAAAGCAGGAGCTGAACAACTATTATGTAAATAATTGCCATCATTGAGATCTTCAATCAAATATTCTATAGTGAATTGTACTCTGATAGTGCTGGTAAGGAATGATTAATAATTAGAAAATTAACAAAATATTCAAAGGAAAGTCATAAAAAACACAAAATGAGAAAGTCCACCACCGTGTTGGATATTTATGGTTCTTTGAGATCACTATTGGATAGTTTTAGAGCACGGTAACAATGGCTAACACCATACTTGTTGATAATTCAGTTTATAACCCATGTTGATAGAAGCATCAGGACAGCACCGGAACAGAAGTAAAAGAAGACCCGATCAGCTGAACAAAGTACTTGCATGTTAACAAATAAAATTAACCAGAGGTAGATGTATTCAGCTATCTTACCCTGAATAATTTGATAGATTTTATGTAGGCTTGGTGAAAAAACAATGGTGGGGACAGATGCAAGCGCTGTAGCTGCTCTCGACCTGATCCTCTTCACCTCACCACCCTATCCCAGCGCCTCCATTTGTGGCATCCAGCCGCCTTCACCCTCAGCCTGCTCTCTGCACAGCCTGTCTTCACTTCGCACAACTTCGCACTCACCAACTCCGCCTCCATGTCACCCCACTTCCACGGTACCATGACTGTCGCTCCAGCTTCCGCCTCCTGCCTAATGAAGCAACCAACCATCCCAAGGAACTTCAGAAATAGATATAGAATTCTAAATCTCCCTTGTTCCTTGCAGAAAAGGGGCCATGAAAGTAACAGTGATAGATTGCATTGACCGAATAATAAACTAATAGACTGAAACATGGCGTAATTAGATTCTTGTATGCTTTTCAAATTGGAACAGTGGCAATTTGGTAGTAGCCTCCATCAATTTTATGCCCTAGAAACTAAGACTGCCTTTTCTTCAAGATGTAATCTAAGAGCTTGTAAGCATGGTCAAATTCATCCCTGCTGACTTCTGCTCCCTCCCCGTAGTGTTTATACCGCTCAGAAGAGAATGAGAAGACCACGATCTTTCCAGGCTCTGTATCTAATATGAAGATCAAGCTTGTTGAACCCTATCTTTAAATTCTGCATCATCATCATCATATTGTTGTTTGGATGCTTCATACTTCATAAAAAACCAGCAGGAATAACAAAATTGAAAATGATCATTTATTTGCTGAATCAGAAACTTTCATACACGCAAAATAAGCACTTCCTTCGACGGTTGGGTGCATATATGATATATATGAGGCTGATTGTACGTCATACCTCAGGTGGAGCAGTGACGGTCATCATTCGGCGAAGTTGGTACAACAACGAGATTGGGTGATCGGTTTTCCGACGAAGTTCGCAGAACGGCGATATTATACAATGGCTAGATTAGATGCTTCCATAGAGGTGCAAGGCCTTTTTATGCAGCAAAGCAGGGCGGCTCATATAGAGTCCCTGTCCAGCACCCCTTGATAGCGTGCTCCATCAGGACACAACAGAGACTTTCTGACCCGACTTGACTTGGGCTCCATTTCCGTAGTGCTGCCAAACGTCGGGGCGGGAGGGGTGCCGGTCGAATCCGGGTCGGGCACTACATGGTTTTGCGTTGGAGAAGAACCGAGACTCGAACTCGACTACATTGGAAATTGATTTATGTTGGAGAAGGACACGGTCTCCAATTCCATCCAAATCACGACACGGAACTGAAGATTGAGAGAACTGAAGCTGGCCTCACTGTTGTGTTCGGGCGTCCATCCAAATCACGTCACTGAACTGAAAATTCAGACGTACTGAAGCTCGTTGTTTAGCTGCTGCGGCTGCTTTGCTGTTGCCATCGCGACCTGTCCACGCCTCTCGCTTGCCAGCCAGCACTGCCGCTCGCTCCCGCTCGTTGCCTCGCTACCGTCTGTCACCGCTTCACTCGCAGCCAGCCGCACGTGCCCGCCCTGGCCCGCCAGCCTGCAACGCCGCTGCTACCGCATCCTGCCTCTGCCATTTCCCCCCTTTGTAGCCCCGCACGCGTTCCGCCACTGCTGGCCGCGCTCGCCAGAACCCGCCGCGACGCCTCGCCCCAAGAGAGCACGCCGGCCGCCTTATCATCCTCTGCCGCGACGCCTCGGTCCACCGCGCCCTTCAACGCCCGCCGCGACGCCTTGGTACACCGCGCTTGACAACGCCAGCCAAGACACCTCGCCCCATTCCTGGGCTCGGGCAGTGCCGACGTCCGCCACGACGCATCCCCTGCCTTGGCTTCTGCAACGTCGACGCCGGCGACAAGCAGCCGGACGTGCACGACGGTTCAGTGGAGGGAGGGTGTTTTTTGCAAAACAAACAAAATGTTATCTACACTTTAAGTAGCACCGCGGGTTAATTTCTCAGAAACAGGGGAATGTTTTTGCAAAAAGGACAACGACGTATGCTCCGAAACAATTATCAGCAGCGAACGAAACAGTTTTAATACCACCTCGCGTATATGTTTTAAATTCAAAATGAAAGCGTAAACTTATGGGAAGAAGTGTATTGTGACGATGAACCCGGCAAAGTCAATCTGTTCTTTATTATTAGGGAAAGATAACAAGACTTACCCCATGTCCTCAGGAACAAACGTAACTACTCACAAAGCATATTCATAATCAAGATCATAGGAGTATTAATTATCATAAAGGATCTGAAAATATAATATTTCACCAGATAAACCAACTAGCATCAACTACAAGGAGTAATCAACACTACTAGCAACCCTCATGTACCAATCTGAGGTTTTGGGACCAAGAACGAATACAAGAGTTGAACTAGGGTTTGAGGGGAGATGGTGCTGGTGAAGATGTTGATGGAGATTGACCCCCTCTCGATGAGAGGATCGTTGGTGATGACGATGGCTTCGATTTCCCCCTCCTGGAGGGATGTTTCCTGGCAGAACAGCTCCGCCGGAGCCCTAGATTGGTTCTACCCAGGTTCTGCCTCGAGAAGGCGGTGCTTCGTCCCGAAAGCTTCGTTCTGATTTTTTTCAGGTCAAAACACACCATATAGCCAAAGATGGGCATCGGAGGCCTGCCAAGGGGCCCACAAGGATGGGGGCGCGTCCTCCACCCTTGTGGGTGGCTAGTGGCCCCCTCTGGTGCTTTCTTTGCCCAATATTTTTGATAATTCCAAAAACATGCTCCGTGAAGTTTTAGGACTTTTGGAGTTGCACAGAATAGGTCTCTAATATTTGCTCCTTTTCCAGTCCAGAATTCCAGCTGCCGGCATTCTCCCTCTTCATGTAAACATTATAAAATAAGAGAGAATAGGCATAAGTATTGTGATATAATGTGTAATAACAGCCCATAATGCAATAAATACCAATATAAAAGCATGATGCAAAATGGACGTATCAACTCCCCCAGGCTTAGACCTCGCTTGTCCTCAAGAGAAAGCCGATATCGAAAAATATGTCCACATGTTTAGAGATAGAGGTGTCGATAAAATAAAATACGGACATGAGGGCATCATGATCATCTTTAGAACAACAACATATAATGCCATATAATTTCTTATGCCTAAGTAACAATTCATTCACAAAGTAAAGTATGAATCAGAAACTTCATTGAAAACTAACAAACTATGATCTCAGTCATTGAGGCAATTGCAATTTATCATAACATCAGAAAGAGTAATTAAAGAGCTTTTCAGCAAGTCCACATACTCAACTATCATTTAGTCTTTCACAATTGCTAACACTCACGCCATACTTATGGGTACAAAGTTTCATTCGGACACAACGAAAGGTAGGGGCCTATAGTTTCGCCTCCCAACCTTTTACCTCAAGGGTATTGTCAACAATAATACTTTATGATAACCTACATCTGAGTGGATATATATATCCGGATCTCTCCAACATGTGGTGCTTGCCAAAGGAAAAAGTGTAAAAAGGAAAGGTGATGATCACCATGAATTTTGTATAAGGGTAGAAGAGAAAAGTAAAAGATAGGCCCTCCGCAGAGGGACGCAGAGGTTGTCATGCACTTTTATGGTTGGATGGACAAAATGCTAATGCAAAAGAACATCACTTTATATTGACACTTGTGATAAGGATCTTTATTATGCAGTCCGTTGCTTTTATTTCTTCCATATCACAAGTTCGCATAAAGCTTATTTTCTTCACACTAATAGATCATACATATTTAGAGTGCAATTTTTATTGCTTGTTGTCGTGGGAAACCACGGCCACCTATGGACCAGGAGTTCCCTTGCTGGTTCGGCAGGGGGCGACACGTTGCACAAAGAGCAGACGAGCGTGGGGCAGCATGACAGAGATCACACAGACAATTTTACCCAGGTTCGGGCCGCCGAAGGCGTAAAACCCTCCTCCTGCTTTGGTGGATTGATGGTGGAAAGGAGGTGATGGAGTGTTGTACACTTTCCTGGCAGGGTTGCCTTGAGGCAGCAGTGGCTACACGCGTACGAAGGTGTGAGTTATCCAATCTTCTAACCCTTTCTACGATTGCCATGGGCCTCCTTTTATAGATCAAGGGGTTACCGCAGTGGCAAAGTAGTCATTACACACTGATAAGATAGCGAATAGTGCTATCATACCTAACTCTGCGGGCTGACAGGGCGCATTAAATGCGCCACTCAATGTCACATCGTTGGTTGCCCGACAAGGCTTGCCGGGCTATTTTGCCAGCTCCGCGTCTGCTCGCTTGACACGTCGAAGGACGGGTGTCGTCTGAGAAAATGGTTGCCATGTGGCGGATGGCTGCCACTTAATCACTTTGCGGCTTGACACCACATTGATCGACGATGTGGGCCGTGGTAGAGTGGTTGGTGAGGTGGTTTTGCTTCCGTGAGTCCCGGCGGGCCCTGCCGGGGCGCTTTGTTCATCTGTTTCTCTGGGTGGCCTCGCCCCTTGCTGGGCTCACCTGCCCGGTAAGGGAGGCTTTTCTTTTGACAATATCCTACTTGTATGGTTTGATCTTGGTCCCTCTGATCTGCATGTTGGTCCTTCGAATCTCTGGGGTTCTTGCACTCTGATCTGGGCTGGTGCTCCAATCTTGTTCCTGTGCTTGTGCATAGTCTGGGCAACAGACCCAGGGTTTGTTGCACCGACAAAAGCCCCTGGGCCTGCCCCGAACACGCTGCCGAGCGTTGTCGGGGTAGGGCCTAATAAATGCATAGGTGAGGGTTGCCGAAGAGGCTGGTCTCTTGAGGTCTTCATTAGCCTTGATCCCGAGCCAGTTTTTGGTTTCCCCGCGCGTCGCGTAAAGCCAATAGTGGTGGGGTTGCTCCAGTAATGGCCCGTGAATGACTTTAAAGCACGGGGTAGAAACGACCAATTCACTCTTCCTAGCACGCCCTTATCCTTGGCCATGTATGTTGCATGCATCGCGTGGGGTAGCTAACGGAGGCGTGTGGCGCGGGAGATCATCAATGTGAGGGCCCGGTTGTATTGAATTAGCAGAGGAGGACGATGGCTGCCTGTTGATGGAGCAGCTCCCCTCCTCGCCCCGCCTATAAAAGGGAGGGGTGGAGGAGGGCCGAGTCACCTATCTTCGCATTCCTCCTCTTCTTATCTTCTGCTTCTACCGGTTTATGTCGAAGGGAAGGGCCTGGGGCCAGCCCCCGGACTCTTGGTTGGGGTAAATGTCGCCACATGCTAGTGCTGATGCTCGGGGAGTGAGCCTAGTCCTTGGTGTGGCGACCTTCTTGGTTCCTTCGAGGCTCGGCCGAGAGGCGGGGCTGGAGATCATTGGTAATCCCAGCACGGCCCCTCCTGGAAATCTTGGGGTTGATGTCGACGAGAGGTGCACCTTCCTACCCACCAAGGTGGGGAGCGGTGTGCCTAAATCTCCCTGGTCGTCTTGGCTGCTCGTCGTCGCTCCGAGGGAGGTGCCGGACTGGAGTCTCGGCCTTCCCCTAGAATGGTGCTGATGAAGATGAAGCCAGGGAGTAGGAGATGGCGGGAGGCATGCCGTCCAATAGGAGCACGACCGCATCGACGCGTTTGTCTCGTACTGGCGACCTGCTACCCGTCTGTCTGGCTCTCCCCCCTCTTCCCGGCACCGTCATCACCGTTTCTTCTGGCTGCCGGGAAAAGGCTTGTCCCCCGGGGCTTCCGCCTCCCCAAGGGGTCTTCTGGCTGGGCCCCGGCGTCCTTCTCTGCTGGTGCCTGTGCTGGAGCCCCCTGATACGTCTCCGCCGTATCTACTTTTCCAAACACTTTTGCCCTTGTTTTGGACTCTAACTTGCATGATTTGAATGGAACTAACCCGGACTAACACTGTTTTCAGCAGAATTACCATGGTGTTATTTATGTGCAGAAACAAATGTTCTCGGAATGACCTGAAACTTCATGGAGCAACTTTTTGGAAAATATGAAAAATAGCTACAAAATCTGAAGGCCAGGGGGCTCACCACCTGTCCACAAGGGTGGGGGCGCGCCTGCCCCCCTAGGGCGTGCCCCCTACCTCGTGGGCCCCCTGATGCCTCTCTGAATCCAACTCCAACTGCATATATTGTGTTTCGGGGAGAAAAAAATAGAGAGAAGAATTCATCGCGTTTTACGATACGGAGCCGCCACCAAGCCCTAAAACCTCTCGGCAGGGCTGATCTGAAGTCCGTTCGGGGCTCCGGAGAGGGGAATCTGTCGCCATCGTCATCATCAACCATCCTCCATCACCAATTTCATGATGCTCACCGCCGTGCGTGAGTAATTCTATCGTAGGCTTGCTGGACGGTATGGGTTGGATGGGATCTATCATGTAATCATGTTAGTTTTGTTAGGATTTGATCCCTAGTATCCATTATGTTTTGAGATTGATGTTGCTATGACTTTGCTATGCTTAATGATTGTCACTAGGGCCCGAGTGCCATGATTTCAGATCTGAACCTATTATGTTTTCATCAATATATGAGAGTTCTTGATCCTATCTTGCAAGTCTATAGTCACCTATTATGTGTTATGATCCGTTAACCCCGAAGTGACAATAATCGGGATACTTACCGGTGATGACCGTAGTTTGAGGAGTTCATGTATTCACTATGTGTTAATGCTTTGTTCCGGTTCTCTATTAAAAGGAGGCCTTAATATCCCTTAGTTTCCGTAAGGACCCCGCTGCCACGGGAGGGTAGGACAAAAGATGTCATGCAAGTTCTTTTCCATAAGCACGTATGACTATGTTCAGAATACATGCCTACATTATATCAATGAACTGGAGCTAGTTCTGTGTCACCCTAGGTTATGACTGTTACATGATGAACCACATACGGCATAATTCTCCATCACCGATCCATTGCCTACGAGCTTTCCATATATTGTTCTCCGCTTATTTACTTTTCCGTTGCTATTGCTATCATCACTACAAAATACCAAAAACACTACTTTTACTACCGTTACCTTTTGCTACTGTTGCCACTACTATCATATTACTTTGCTACTAAATACCTTGCTGTAGATATTAAGTTTCCAGGTGTGGTTGAATTGACAACTCAGCTGCTAATACTTGAGAGTATACTTTGGCTCCCCTTGTGTCGAATCAATAAATTTGGGTTGAATACTCTACCCTCGAAAACTGTTGCGATCCCCTATACTTGTGGGTTATCAAGACCATTTTCTGGCGCCGTTGCCGGGGAGCATAGCTCTATTCTTTGAGTCACTTGGGATTTATATCTGCTTATCATTATGAAGAACTTGAAAGATCTAAGAACCAATATTTATCCCTCAACTACGAGGGGAGGTAAGGAACTGCCATCTAGCTCTGCACTTGATTCACCTTCTGTTTTGAGTAAGCTTGGACACCTAAAACTGCTTCTGCTATTCGTTCTGATATGTCGCATGTTATTGATGATGCTACTTCTGCTATGCATGATACTTATGATGAAACTACTTCTATGCTTGATACTAATGTGCCACTTGGTGAATTTCTTGATGAACAAGTTGCTAGAGCTAGAGAGATTGAAAATATTGAATCTGATAATACTGATGAAAGTGATGATGAAGAATCACTTGTTATTCCTGAGGGTTGTGTTTTTGATCAAGAAGATTCTTTAGCTATTTTAGCTTGCAAAGATAGAAATGAACTTAAGAGGATATTAGCTAAATGGAACAAGCAATCTCTAAATGCTAGAATGAAACCTGACCCTGCTTTTGCTACTTCACCTATCTGTGTTATCGATAAGGATTATGAATTCTCTATTGATCCTGATATAATTACTTTGGTTGAATCTGATCCTTTCCATGGCTATGAATCTGAAACTGTTGTGGCAAATCTTACTAAACTGAATGATATAGCCACCCTGTTCACTAAAGATGAAAGAACTCGTTACTTTTATATCCTTCAAATATTTCCGTTCTCATTAAAGGGTGATGCTAAGGTATGGTTTAATTCTCTTGATCCTGGTTGTGTGCGTAGTCCCCAGGATATGATTTATTACTTCTCTACTAAATATTTCCCTGCACATAATAAACAAGCTACTTTAAGGGATATATATAATTTTGTGCAAATTGAAGAAGAGAGTCTCCCACAAGCTTGGGGAAGGCTTCTCCAATTACTCAATGCTTTGCCTGACCATCCCCTTAAGAAAAATGAAATACTTGATATCTTTTACAATGGACTAATCGATGCCTCCAGAGATTATCTAGATAGTAGTGTTGGTTCTATTTTCAGGGAAAGAACACCGAATGAAGCTGAAATTCTACTGAATAATATGTTACAAATGAAAATAATTGGACACCTCCGGAGCCAGTTCCTAAGCCTATTCCTAAACCAACTCCGAAGAAGAGGGTATTGAAAGTGCAACTATCCCTAGGTGGTTTTGGTAATTCATAACAACATATAGCTCATTGAGCTAATGCTATTCCAAGATGACTATTTCAGGAAAGCTCAATGATTGGCATGGCATGGATGTGAAAGTGGAACCCTCAAAATGCTAAGGACAAAGGATTGGCTCAATCTCAAAAGCTCAAGACTCTTCATTTTATATTTTAGTGATCCAAGATCACATTGAGTCTTTAGGAAAAGCCAATACTATCAAGGAGGGATGAGGTGTTGCTTAATGAGCCTCTTGCTTCATGTGCTTAGTGATATGCTCCAAAACCCTCAACCACTTTCCCATATCCACATATGACCTAAAACCTAAGCCAAACTCGGTCCTACCGACTCTTTCTATCCGGCGCCACCGAGTTTCACTTGTCATAAGCCACTGCCAAACCCTAGCAATTTGGTTCTACCGATAGGGATCTCGGTCTCACCGAGATGGGATTGCAAACTCTCTGTTTCCCTTTCGTAACTTTTTGGTCTCACCGAAAGAGCGGATCGGTCCCACCGAGATTGCAATGAAAATTCAGTGTTTCCTTTTTGTAACTTTTCGGTCTCACCGAAAGAGCAAATCGGTCCCACCGAGTTTGCCTGACCAACTCTCTGGTTAGCTAATTACCAAAATCGGTCTCACCGAGTTTGTGTAATCGGTCTCACCGAGATTACGTTATGCCCAAACCCTAACCATATCGGTCCTACCGAGTTGCATGTCAGTCCCACCGAAAATCTCTAACGGTCACTAGGTTTACCTTTTCTGTCCGACCGAGTTTGTTGATTCGGTCCCACCGAGATTGGAAAACTGTGTGTAACGGTTGGATTTTGTGTGGAGGCTATATATACCCCTCCACCTCCTCTTCATTCGTAGAGAGAGCCATCAGAACACATACACAATTCCAACTCATATGTTCTGAGAGAGAACCACCTACTCATGTGTTGAGACCAAGATATTCCATTCCTACCATATGAATCTTCATCTCCAGCCTTCCCCAAGTTGCTTTCCACTCAAATCTTCTTTCCACAAAATCCAAATCCTATGAGAGAGAGTTGAGTGTTGGGGAGACTATCATTTTGAAGCACAAGAGCAAGGAGTTCATTACCTACACACCATTTGTTACTTTTTGGAGAGTGGTGTCTCCTAGATTGGCTAGGTGTCACTCGGGAGCCTCCGACAAGATTGTGGAGTTGAACCAAGGAGTTTGTAAGGGCAAGGAGATCGCCTACTTCGTGAAGATCTACCGCTAGTGAGGCAAGTCCTTCGTGGGCGATGGCCATGGTGGGATAGACAAGGTTGCTTCTTCGTGGACCCTTCGTGGGTGGTTGCTTCTTCGTGGACCCTTCGTGGGTGGAGCCCTCCGTGGACTCGCGCAACCATTACCCTTTGTGGGTGGAGCCCTCCGTGGACTCGCGCAACCGTTACCCTTCGTGGGTTGAAGTCTCCATCAACGTGGATGTAGGATAGCACCACCTATCCGAACCATGGGAAAAACATCCGTGTCTCCAATTGCGTTTGAATTCTCCAAACCCTTCCCTTTACATTCTTGCAAGTTGCATGCTTTACTTTCCTCTGCCAATATACTCTTTGCATGCTTGCTTGAATTGTGTGATGATTGCTTGACTTGTCCTACAATAGCTAAAATCTGCCAAGAACTAAAATTGGGAAAAGGTTAAGTTTTTATTTGGTCAAGTAGTCTAATCACCCCCCCTCTAGACATACTTTCGATCCTACAAGTGGTATCAGAGCTTTGGTCTCCATTTGCTTTGATCTCCATAGCTTTTGGTGGTCATAGCCTTGGTTTCACAACCTAGGAGAGTATGCCGTCTAGCGAGGGAAATTATCACCGTAGAGGTCCTTACTTTGATGGTACTAATTTTGCTAGTTGGAAGCATAAAATGAAAATGCATATTCTTGGACATAACCCCGCCGTTTGGGCTATTGTGTGTGTTGGTTTGCAAGGTGACTTCTTTGATGGGAAAGAACCAAATCGTGAAGCTACCGCGGATGAGTTGAAGATGTTGCAATACAATGCTCAAGCTTGTGATATTCTCTTCAACGGATTGTGCCCCGAAGAATTCAACAAAATCAGCCATCTTGAGAATGCAAAGGAAATTTGGGACACTTTGATTGATATGCACGAAGGTACCGACTCCGTCAAGGAATCCAAGTTGGATGTGCTTCAAAGTCAACTTGACAAGTTCAAAATGAAGGATGGTGAAGGTGTCGCTGAAATGTACTCTAGGCTTGCTCTCATCACAAATGAGATTGCCGGCTTAGGAAGTGAAGAGATGACCGATAGATTCATCATCAAGAAGATTCTAAGAGCCTTGGATGGAAAATATGATACCGTGTGCACATTGATCCAAATGATGCCCAATTACAAAGATCTCAAGCCAACGGAGGTGAATGGAAGAATTGTTGCTCATGAGATGTCACTTAAGGATAAAGAGGAACTTCACAACAAATCAAGTGGTGCCTACAAAGCCTCATGTGAAGCCCCTACATCATCAAGTGAGAAACAAAACTTCAATGAAGAATTGAGCTTAATGGTGAAGAACTTCAACAAGTTCTACAAGAGTAGAAGCAAAGATAGAAGCTTCAAGTTAAGGTCCTACAATGACAAAAGATCTTCTAGTTGAGAGCGAAACTGCTACAGTTGTGGAAGACCCGGACACTATTCCAATGAGTGTACGGCTCCCTACAAGAGAAGAGAAGATTCTCCAAAAAGAAGAAGCAAAGAATCACCACCAAGAGAGAGAAGGAGTAGAGATGATCGTTATGAACGAAGATACTCACGGAGAAGCAAGGATTCGGAAAGGAAGGAAAAATCATCAAGGAGCTACACAAAACAAAGACATCAAGCTCATGTTGGTGAATGGGTATCCGGCTCCGACTCCGACAGCCACTCCGAGAGAAGTTATCACTCCGACTCCGAAGATACTCGATGAAGGTGTTGCCGGTCTAGCACTTGAGTCAACCAACTCCTATGACATATTTGACTCACCAAATGAAGGAATTGGAAGATGCTTCATGGCCAAAGGTCCTACACCCCGAGTATGTTGATTTCAATAGTGATGAAGATGACTTGTTAGGTGATGATTTGCTTGTTGACAACTCTAGTGATGAATACTATGATGAAACGTCAATTAATCATGCTAATCAAGATAAAACGAATGACAATGATAAGGAGAAGGTTGAGGCTCTAACTAAAGAACTAAACGCTCTTAAGTTAGCTCATGAAACTATCTTCGAAGATCATCGAGAACTTTTAAGAGCTCATGAGAAATTACGCTTAGAAAAGCTCAATCTTGAGCAAGAGCATGAGTTCTTAAAAGCAATCAATGATGATCTCCGCAAGAAAAGTTCTTCTTACATTGCCAAGCGTTTACTCTTATCCACTTACATGCCTCAAGTCAAGTCTAGTAACAAGAACAAGAAAGATTCTTCCTCTAGCAGTAACAATGATCATGCTAAATCCAATATTGTTGCTTCTAGTAGTTCTCTTGATTCCACTAATGATTCTCTTTGCCAAGTTACACTCGAGCAAGAAAATAGCTTATTGAAGGGAATTATAGAGAAAGGAGTGTACAAAAGCCTTGCCGGGAGTAAGCAATTCGAGGAAATTGTGCGCAAGCAAGGAATGCACCGGAAGAATCAAGGTGTTGGTTTTGAACGAAAGTTCAATGCCAATGGAGTTGAGTGGGAAGAAGATCAATACCCCAAGACAAAGTTTGTTCCTCAACAAGAGAAGTATTATACTTCTTTCAAGGGGACACAAGCTCAAGATGATCTTCCACCACAAGACTACAAGCAAAAAGGCAAGGACAAGCTTCAAGAGGAAATTGACGCATTTGAAGAAGCTACAAAGACCTTAGTCAAGTGGATTCCCAAGACTACTTCAAGTTCCACTTCATCAAGTACGACTACAACTCCAAGGATTCCCATCAAGATGGTGTGGATCCAAAAGAAGAAGAACTAGAGAGTTCTTGAGGGTGACTCCGCTAACATACTTCACTCTTATCATTTTGGCAAGAACAAGTGCAATCAACTTCCACATCTTGCACTAGTTCAAGGAGTCACAAACCCTCTTGTTGGTAAGACAAGGGACAAGGTAACCTAAAAGTTTTCATGGACATCATCTTGTGTGTGCATCACTCTATGTCTATGGATATCCTTGTTTGTTCCTTGTGGGACTAACCCATGTAGGTATTGAAAGTGCAATTCACTCAAATGGATAGATCCAAGTGATCTACATCAACATTGAGCATCCACATCATCGACATCTACATGAAGTCATCATCGACAAAACCCGAGGTTAGTTCATCCCTCTAAGGGGGGATATCACATCTAGGGGGAGCTTTACTCTAAGACTTGAGCTAAAGCAACTCTAAAGATGTAAACACAACAATGCTTTATGTAAAAGTGGTAACCCCACTTGAGCTTAAACGATGAGTATGACCTATGATCAAGTGTTCTCACTTGACTCCTAAGTCAATATACTCATATATAGATGACCTTGTCATCGCAAATTGCTTGATAGATGCTAGAATTGGTTGTGCATGCCTTGTCACATATTTCATTTGCCATCTTATTGTGTGAGCATGCTGGTTGCATATTTTACTCATTCGAGGACATCCACTTGTTGTTTTGATTGTTTGGTTTTATTTCCTTTTGCCAAGTGGATGGACAAGAATGCCTAAGAACCTCCTCTAGCTATCTATGCTTTTCTCGTCTCAAACTCTATTCATGCTACATCACAAAATTTGATCAAGTCAGATTCGAACCATTCTGTGTGAGGAGCGCTCGGAGTCCCCGATTCGTCATAGACTTAAACTTCCAAAACCTCTTTATGATTCTCGGTCTGACCGATACCCTACTTTCGGTCCTATCGAGATCATTAAGTTGATCTAGGTTTTCGATCTCGGTGCAACCGATTTGAACCATTCGGTCACACTGAGTTGCAACAACTGTATACAATTTTGCATCTCGGTGCCACCGAGTTGTTCCACTCGGTCACACCGACAGGGTCGGGCTATATATAGTCACGGGCAAAAATTTGGAAATTTCTCCGAACCCCTTCGCCCGCGCTATAGCCTGCTCTGCCAACTTGGTCTCCGGATCGTCTCCTCGCCGCCAGCCGCCTCCAGTCGCTGGTCTCCGTCGCCGTCAACGGAAATTCAACCCCGCCGTTGCCGCCATAGCGAGTCTCCGCCGAACTAGGGTATGGACTCGATCTTTGTGCTATTCCCCAATCCGATTCTTAGCACATTGTGATCATCATGATTCTTGCCACGATTGAAACACTCCTATCCAGTCAATGCGTTCGTAGATTAGTTTTGATTCGAAAATTTTAGGGTTAGGTTTCCGCCGAAACCATCTCGGACCCACCGAGTTGAAAAACTCGGTCCCACCGATTTGGCTCATGCCATTGCACAAGTGAGACTCGGTCTGACCGAGAATTACTTATCGGTGTGACCGATTTTGGAACTTTGTGAAACCCTAGCAGTCTCGGTGCCACCGAACTGTGACTCGGTCTGACCGAGTTCACTAGTTTAGGCTCCAAAACTGCTTCGGTATCACCGAGTTTAAAAATCGGTAGATCCGATATGATTTCAGTGGGAAACTAAAACTAAGATTTTGAATCATTCTTTTGCAAAAATCTCTGGATTTTGTGATGCTCATCCACTCTACCTCATCTATAAACTATTCACAGGGTCAGCAGTCAGCTTGTTCATCATGTCAGACCAAAGTGATAGCCAGAACATGTCAGAACAGCCAGTGAAGATGAGTGAGGGCACTAGTCCCTCAAGTTCTTCAGATGAAGGCAGCAGGAGCACCCCTAGCAATCTGCCAAAAGCTGCCACAAGACAAAGGAAGAAGAGAACCTCAGAATCAGAGGATGAGGACTATGTGGCAGAAGAGGAAGCAACTTCAAAGAGAGTAGTGCTCGAGAAGGAACATGGCTCAGCTCAAGGCACAAAGCCAGGATTGAAAATCAAAAGGCCAGCAGGTAGGCAGCCTATGCCAAAGGCCAGAGCCTCAACTCAGATTCCTGAAAAGCCTGCAACCATAGAGCCAGTTGCTGCTGAAGGCAAGAAAAGGAAGGAAAGGGTGAAGAAAACCGTAGCCAGAGTGCTTGGAAAGCCTTCCATCATGGAAGAAGAGGAAGAAGAAGAGGTTGCTGCACCAGCACCTAAGGCACCCAAGCTGATGGGTGATGCCATAAGATCAGGGGCAACTGCTTCCAAGGCCAAGCCAGCTCCAAAGCCAAAACCAAAGAGAAATACAAGAAGCATTCCAGCTGCTGAGAAGAACAAGGCCCCAATGCCTGACACTGAAGAAGATGATGAAGAGCATGTTCTGAGAAAGCTCAAGCCCAAGATCCCAGACCACAATGATGCTCATCCTGTGGCTGAAGACATGAAGCTCAGAAGAGACTCAGGGCTGAGGAAGTGGAGAGAAGCAGATCCGTATGCTTCAAGGAGAAGAACTGCTGTTGATTACAGGTTTCACACTAAGGAACAATAGGACTTCTATGAGACAGTTTTGTTGGACAAGAAGCCCATAGTTTGTGACATGAGATGGGTTGATTGGGAGTACATCAAGGACAATGAAGAGCACTATCCTGGAGTGCAAGACAGCTTCAATGCTTGTGGAGTAGCAGACTTTGTTGGGCAGAAGCTCACAAAGTGGAACGAGGAACTCATTATGCAATTCTACTCCACAACACATTTCTACCCAGATGGAAAGATCACATGGATGTCTGAAGGTACGAGGTACCAATCTACTGTTGCTGAATGGGCTCAGCTGATTAATGCCCCAGAAGAGCATGCCGATGACTTGGATATCTATGCCAAGAAGAAGATGGACCACAACTCTATGTCCAATATGTACAAGGAAATTCCAAATGAAGCACTTGATACTTTCAAGTTTGGCTTAGTGCATTATCTTCTGTCAGGGCTGCCAACTATCAACTGGATCCTTAGGCACACCTTGTTGCCCAAGTCAGGTGATCACAAGATGATCAGAGGCCATGTGATCAATTTGCTTCATATATTTGATGTGCCACAAAAGTTCAAGGTGATGAGCCTCATGGTAGAGACCATTAAGAGGACAGCAGCTGATCAGAAGAGGAGCTGTGGATATGCCCCACAAATTCAGGAATTAATCAACTCCAAGATGGGCACGGGCATATACTTATTGGACAAGGAACACCTGCCCATCCGTCTAGATTTTGAAGATAATCAAGTTGTCATGACTGAGAATGAACCATCATCTGCCCAAGCACAAGCCAAGAAGGAGAAAGCGAGGAAGGAGAAAGCTGCCAAGATGCCTACTCAAGAGGAGGCATCTGAATATTTCCTGAAAACCAAACAAGAGCAGCTTGGTTACTTGATTGCATCCACCCTACGGATTGAGCAAGGACTAGCCACCCTAACTAAGAACCAGGCAAGCTTAGAGAGGATCATGGAACAAAAGTTCTATGACTTGGATGTCAAAGTGACAGAGATTCAGACTGCAGTAGAACAACTTCAGGATGACATGTAGGAGAGGAGAGGCAAGACTACAACTGATGCATTTGCCAGAGTGCCAAGAGCTCAAAGATCACATGCAGTGCCAGTTGCTGACACCAGAGCCACCACTTTTGCACCAGCTACAGCTTCAGTTCCACTAGCTCCAGCATCTACTTCAGCCTCAACTCCAACCACGTCTACAGAAGGCTTCGTCCTTGGAGTGCTCCGGACTCCACCACCACCTAAAGATCAAGCCTGAGTGTCGACTTAGCACTATGCATTTTCTAGGAACTTTTTGGTAACTTGTTGCCAAAGGGGGAGAAAATGTATAGATCATAGGCTTCGAGAGAGAGAGTGTTGCTTTTATTCTCTCTTGTTTTATTTGGTGGTTTTTCGAACTTTGTTTGCTTTTGTGTGAGATACTATGTCATTGCTCATGAGACATTGATGATCATGTGTTTGATCATAAGCTACACTTAATGCTTGGTGAATGCTATTATCTTATCTATCTTATGTGATCATTCACTTTTCTTGGTGATGAGTGCATGTATTTCATTCTTATCATTTTAAGCGCTCCACCAAGATGTATGTGACATGGAAGAGTAAGCCATGACTCTAACTCTTTGTGCATTTGCAGTCCAAAGCAAATTTTAAATATGCACAAATTTAGGGGGAGCTCTTACTTGTCACATACTTCTCAAAGCGACGATATATTTCATGCTTATTATCATTTGTCGAAGCTTTGATCTATATGTTGTCATCAATTACCAAAAAGGGGGAGATTGAAAGTGCAACTATCCATAGGTGGTTTTGGTAATCCATAACAACATATAGCTCATTGAGCTAATGCTATTCCAAGATGACTATTTCAGGAAAGCTCAATGATTGGCATGGCATGGATGTTAAAGTGGAACCCTCAAAATGCTAAGGACAAAGGATTGGCTCAAGCTCAAAAGCTCAAGACTCTTCATTTTATATTTTAGTGATCCAAGATCACATTGAGTGTTTAGGAAAAGCCAATACTATCAAGGAGGGATGAGGTGTTGCTTAATGAGCCCCTTGCTTCATGTGCTTAGTGATATGCTCCAAAACCCTCAACCACTTTCCCATATCCACATATGACCTAAACCCTAAGCCAAACTCGGTCCTACCGATTCTTTCTATCCGGCGCCATCGAGTTTCACTTGTCATAAGCCACTGCCAAACCCTGGCAATTCGGTTCTACCGATAGGGATCTCGGTCTCACCGAGATGGGATTGCAAACTCTCTATTTCCCTTTCGTAACTTTTCGGTCTCACCGAAAGAGCGGATTGGTCCCACCGAGATTGCAATGAAAATTCAGTGTTTCCTTTTTGTAACTTTTCGGTCTCACCAAAAGAGCAAATCGGTCCCACCGAGTTTGCCTGACCAACTCTCTGGTTAGCTAATTACCAAAATCGGTCTCATCGAGTTTGTGTAATCGGTCTCACCGAGATTACGTTATGCCCAAACCCTAACCATATCGGTCCTACCGAGTTGCATGTCAGTCCCACCGAAAATCTCTAATGGTCACTAGGTTTACCTTTTCGGTCCCACCGAGTTTGTTGATTCGGTCCCACCGAGATTGGAAAACTGTGTGTAACGGTTGGATTTTGTGTGGAGGCTATATATACCCCTCCACCTCCTCTTCATTCGTAGAGAGAGCCATCAGAACACATACACAATTCCAACTCATATGTTCTGAGAGAGAACCACCTACTCATGTGTTGAGACCAAGATATTCCATTCCTACCATATGAATCTTGATCTCTAGCCTTCCCCAAGTTGCTTTCCACTCAAATCTTCTTTCCACAAAATCCAAATCCTATGAGAGAGAGTTGAGTGTTGGGGAGACTATCATTTTGAAGCACAAGAGCAAGGAGTTCATTACCTACACACCATTTGTTACTTCTTGGAGAGTGGTGTCTCCTAGATTGGCTAGGTGTCACTTGGGAGCCTCCGACAAGATTGTTGAGTTGAACCAAGGAGTTTGTAAGGGCAAGGAGATCGCCTACTTCGTGAAGATCTACCGCTAGTGAGGCAAGTCCTTCGTGGGCGATGGCCATGGTGGGATAGACAAGGTTGCTTCTTCGTGGACCCTTCGTGGGTGGTTGCTTCTTCGTGGACCCTTCGTGGGTGGAGCCCTCCGTGGACTCGCGCAACCATTACCCTTTGTGGGTGGAGCCCTCCGTGGACTCGCGCAACCGTTACCCTTCGTGGGTTGAAGTCTCCATCAACGTGGATGTAGGATAGCACCACCTATCCGAACCACGGGAAAAACATCCGTGTCTCCAATTGCGTTTGAATTCTCCAAACCCTTCCCTTTACATTCTTGCAAGTTGCATGCTTTACTTTCCGCTGCCAATATACTCTTTGCATGCTTGCTTGAATTGTGTGATGATTGCTTGACTTGTCCTACAATAGCTAAAATCTGCCAAGAACTAAAATTGGGAAAAGGTTAAGTTTTTATTTGGTCAAGTAGTCTAATCACCCCCCCTCTAGACATACTTTCGATCCTACAGGTATTCTATTTCTCAGTCTTGAAGATATGCAAGAGGCAAAGAAATCTATGAAAGAAAAAGGTATTAAAGCCGAAGATGTTAAGAATTTAGCTCCTATTGAAGAAATACACGGTCTTAATTTACCGCATGTTGAAGAAACATATGATCTTAATCCTTTACCAATTGAAGAAACTCATGGTCTTGATAACCCGACACAAGTAGTAAAGGTAAATTCTCTCTATAGATATGATAAAGCTGTAATCCCGTTTACTAAGTTTGCTAGCCCATGCTTAGATGAGTTTGATAGATTTATGGCTAAGCAAGAAGATTTTAATGCTTATTTTGGTAGACAATTGAAATACAATTCAAATATGCTTGAACACTTGGGTGATTATATGGCTAATGTTAAAGGTGAACATAAACTTATTAGTAAACATGCTTCTATGGTTACCACTCAAGTAGAACAAGTACTTAAGGCTCAAAATGATTTGCTCAATGAATTGAATAGTGAGGATAATGATAATGCTGTTAGAGTTATGACTAGAGGTGGTAGAGTGACTCAGGAACCTTTGTATCCTGAAGGCCATCCTAAGAGAATTGAGCAAGATTCTTAGAGAAATAATGTAGATGCACCTAGTTCTTCTAAAAAGAAGAAAAAGAAAAATGATAGGACTTTGCATGCTTCTAGTGATCCTATTGTTGAAACACCTGAGAATCCAAATGATATTTCTATTTTTGATGTTGAAACACAATCTGGTAATGAACCTAAAAATAGTAATAATGTTAATAATAATATTCATGATGATGCTCAACCTAGTAATGATAATGATATAGAAATTGAACCTGCTGTTGATCTTGATAACCCACAATCAAAGAATCAATGTTATGATAAGAAAGACTTTGTTGCTAGGAAACATGGTAAAGAAAGAGAGCCTTGGGTTCAGAAACCCATGCCTTTTCCTCCCAAAACATCCAAGAAAAAGGATGATGAGGATTTTGAGCGCTTTGCTGAAATGATTAGACCTATCTTTTTGCGTATGCGATTAACTGATATGCTCAAAATGAATCCGTATGCTAAGTATATGAAAGATATTGTTACAAATAAAACAAAGATACCGGAAGCTGAAATTTCCACCATGCTTGCTAATTATACTTTTAAGGGTGGAATACCAAAGAAACTTGGAGATCCCGGTGTACCCACTATACCATGCTCTATTAAAAGAAACTATGTTAAAACTACTTTATGTGATCTTGGAGCCGGTGTTAGTGTTATGCCTCTCTCTTTATATCATAGACTTGATTTGAATAAGTTGACACCTACTGAAATATCTTTTCAAATGGCTGATAAATCAACTGCTATACCTGTCGGTATTTGTGAGGATGTGCCTGTTGTAGTTGCAAACATTACTATTTTAACGGACTTCATTATTCTTGATATTCCCGAGGACGATAGTATGTCTATTATTCTTGGAAGACCCTTTTTGAGTACTACAGGGTCTGTTATTGATTGCACTAAAGGCAATGTCACTTTTCATGTTAGTGGTAATGAGCATACGGTACACTTTCCGAGGAAACAACCTCAAGTTCACAGTATCAATTCTATTGGAAAAATTCCATTGATTATATTTGGAGGTTTTAAATTTCCTCTTCCTACTGTCAAGAAGAAATATGATATTCTTATTATTGGGGATGTGCATATCCCTGTTGAGGTAACATAGTGTTATTCGAAATTTCTCTGGTTCCATGTTATTCGGAACGAGTTCGTTAACAAGATTTGATCAACCTTGTTAGTGGATTCCTTTTGATGATCATGAGATGGATGAAACTAGAAGGCACAACCTTCTGTAGCCCACTTTTACTTTCTGTTATTTATATTAAATAAAATAAAAAAATATATTTTTCTGTCTGTTATCTGATTATCCGTGCAATATAAAATTACCCCGAAAATAAAAGTTCTCCCAATGCCCTGAAATTTAAATATGATTTTTTCCAGAATATTTGAGAATATTTGGCACTGAGAACACAGCAGGGGGAGTCAACCACCTGCCCACGAGGGTGGAGGGCGCGCCCCCTACCTCGTGGGCCCATGGTGGCCCTCCTCCACTTATCCTTTCACCCACACACTCCTTCTTCCTCCCCCAAACACGAATAACCAGCTCAAACCCGAGTCCAAGCTCGTTTTGCTGCCATTTTCAATCTCCTTGCTCAAAGCACCTCTCACAAAACTTCTTGGGGAGATTGTTCCTTGGTATGTGACTCCTCCATTTATCCAATTAGTTTTTGTTCTAGTGCTTTATTCATTGCAAATTGTTGCTGCTTAGGTGACCCTGTTCTTGAGCTTGCATGTCAAATTTATATGGTCAAAAGTAGTTTTGATGCATGATATAGGCTCTAGGCACTTGTAGGAGAAGTTGCTATCAATATTATTGAGTTTGGATTACTTTTATTTTGAAGTTACTAAAAATTTCAGAATTTTTCAGAAAATGATGAAGAGATTTTTGAGGGGCTCATCGAGCCAAAGCTCGAAGGAAAAGGCACCAAAGCCTAAGTATAATTTGCCTCACATCGCGGAGGTTCGGGCATGTGAATGGCCTTCCGATAATTTCTTGAGGGCAGCCGGGATTTATGAAGATTTTCATGAATTAGCTACGAATGCAGGCCTCACCGCTTTCCTCCACGACCACTGCGATCAGTATCTCTTACTCACAAATATCTTTGTGCAAAACTTTCATTTCCATTCTAGGAGCTCACCACCTACGGTGGAGTTTTATTTATATGATGAGCATAAGGAGATGTCACTTTATGATTTTTGTCGAGTTTGTTTGCTCCCTTTTGAGGGCAAGACAGAAGAACCACATCGCGATGATGTGGACAGGTTTATTGATACTATCACTATATAGGAAACAAGGAAGGTTTCCGATGCATGAATCACTAGCATACATTTTCCTGTTTTACGTTATTTTGCATTATTTGCTAGTCGTTGTTTAATTGGTCACGGAAACTGTGGAAACCTTAGTATCCCTGATATTATTATTTTGCTCCACGGTTTATACGGTGATAACTCTATTAGTATGGGCGACATTATTGCTAAACAGTTAAGTCTGAACCGTACCAAGGGCCCCATCTTTGGGGGCATCTATGCTTCACGCCTAGCTGCACATTTTAACATACCTATTAGGCATTATGAGAAGGAAGAAAAAGTGCTGCCTTGTGTTTATCTAGATTACAAAAGTATGGTGGCACATGATTTTATTTTTAAGAATAGGGAAGGAGAACTTAAATACAAATTGTTCTTTAATAAACATCATCCTGAGACTATTACCCTGCTTGCTCCTTCTTTGTTTGTTTTATATGCAGGCCAGTACCTCGTTCCGTTGAAGGCTATTCACGCCTACCTGAACCCTGCACCAGCCATGGAGCTAGAGCCGGAACTAGAAGTTGATCCTTCATGATAGTCTAATTACCAGTGGGATCTGGAGATGATTGCCAACCAGTGGCAATCGGAGTCTTCTTCTTCTTCGCAGTACAACCCCAACTATTATTATGGATATCAGCCAGGCCAACCGTGGCCATAGACCAACTTAGGCCAAAAGCCTAAGCTTGGGGGAGTAAGTATTTCTCACCGACATTACATCTATGTTCACACACTCATTGCTAGATGTCGGTGCTCATACTTTTTCATTGTATCATCCATGCTAGTTTATTTTTATTTTTATGCTTTCTTCTTGTATGTTTGATTAACCTTAAGAAAAACCAAAAAAATCAGTTGTAGCTTTTAGTTAGTTTACTTTCCATGCTTGTAGTAGTAACTAAAAAGAATACCCAAAAAGATTTCATGTTCTTCTTTTGCTTGTTGGGAGCTTTCCCATGTAAATAGTTTTATTTCTTTTTCTTTTCTTTGGGGGTCGATAGGAGAAGACCATAATTAAATTGTTGAAGTGGCTCTTGTATGCATACTTGTTGATTTGACAAAAGAGCCCATATTGCCTTGTCTTCTCCTGTTTATTGAATGCTTGCAGATTCCAGCATAGTCCAATGCATGTGCACTATTATTATTATTATTCACATCGTTCGGTCGTGCAAGTGAAAGGCAATTATGACGATATATGATGGACTGACTGAGATGAGAAAAGCTGGCATGAACTCGACCTCTTTTGTTTTTGTAAATATGATTAGTTCATCATTCCTGATTCAGCCCATTATGAATAAACATGTTTGCAATGACAACTAGAGATCATAGTTTCTTGTGCCATGCTTGATTAGCTAGGAGCTTATAATGGTTTACCTTGCATGCCAACATGCTATTAAAATGGTTGTGATGTGGTATGATAGGGTGGTATCCTCCTCTGAATGATTTAAGTGACTTGACTTGGCGCATGTTCACGCATGTAGTTGAAACAAAATCAACATAGCCTTCACGATATTTATGTTCATGGTGGATTATATCCTACTCATGCTTGCATTCGGTGTTGATTAATTTTAATGCATGTTCATGACTGTTGTCGCTCTCTAGCTGGCCGCTTCCCAGTCTTTTGCTAGCCTTCACTTGTACTAAGCTGGAATACTGCTTGTGCATCCAATCCCTTAAACCCCAAAGTTATTCCATATGAGTTCACTATACCTACCTATATACGGTCTCTACCTGCCATTCCAAGTAAATTTGTATGTGCCAAACTCTAAACCTTCAAATAAATATCCTGTTTTGTATGCTAGAATAGCTCATGTGTCAACTAGGGTTGTCCGTATCTTCCATGTTAGGCGGGTTATTCCCAAGAAGAGTGGACTCCGCTCCTCACTCAAGAGATAAATGGCTGGTCATCGGGATGCCCAGTCCCATGATTTATGCAAACTAAATCAAAATAATTGCAAACAGAACTCCCCCTGGGACTCTTGTTAGTTGGAGGCACTCATTGTTTCGAGCAAGCCATGGATTGATGCTTGTTGGTGGAAGGGGGAATATAAACTTTACCATTCTATTTGGGAACCGCCTATAATGTGTGTAGCATGGAAGATATCACCATCTCTTGGTTGTTATGTTGACAATGAAAGTATACCGCTCAAAATATTATTCATCTCTATTTCAAAACCGAGCTCTGGCACCTCTACAAATCCCTGCTTCCCTCTGCGAAGGGCCTATCTATTTACTTTCATGCCGAGTCATCATCCTCTTATTAAAAAGCACCAGTTGGAGAGCACCACTGTCATTTGCATTCATTACTGTTAGTTTACATTGAGTATGACTTGACTGGATCTCTTTTACCATGAATTACAATGTCTAGTCAGTCCTTGATATTTAAAGGTGCTCTGCATTTATGTTTTGCGGTCTCAGAAAGGGCTAGCGTGATACCATCTTGTTATATCATATTATGATTGTTTTGAGAAAGTGTTGTCATGCTATTGATATGAGTAACCTTGAGACCTAAGCGTTATTGCGAATGTGGTTAGTTATAATCTTTGGTGAAAACTTGAATGCTGGCTTTACATATTTACAACAACAAGAGAAAACATAGTTTGTAAAAGTTTTTCTTTATCACTTTCTGTTTGTCAACTGAATTTCTAGAGGACAAGCAAAGGTTTAAGCTTGGGGGAGTTGATACGTCTCCGTCGTATCTACTTTTCCAAACACTTTTGCCCTTGTTTTGGACTCTAACTTGCATGATTTGAATGGAACTAACCCGGACCGACGCTGTTTTCAGCAGAATTACCATGGTGTTATTTATGTGCAGAAACAAACGTTCTCGGAATGACCTAAAACTTCACAGAGCAACTTTTTGGAAAATATGAAAAATAGCTGCAAAAGATGAAGGCCAGGGGGCTCACCACCTGTCCACGAGGGTGGGGGACACGCCTGCCCCCCCCCCTAGGGCACGCCCCCTACCACGTGGGTCCCCTGATGCCTCTCCGACTCCAACTCCATATATTGTGTTTCGGGGAGAAAAAAAATCAGAGAGAAGAATTCATCGCATTTTATGATACGGAGCCGCCGCCAAGCCCTAAAACCTCTCAGGAGGGCTGATCTAGAGTCCGTTCGAGGCTCCGGAGAGGGGAATCCATCGCCATCATCATCATCAACCATCCTCCATCACCAATTTCATGATGCTCACTGCCGTGCGTGAGTAAATCCATCGTAGGCTTGCTGGACGGTGATGGGTTGGATGGGATCTATCTTGTAATTGAGTTAGTTTTGTTAGGGTTTGATCCATAGTATCCATTATGTTCTGAGATTGATGTTGCTATGACTTTGCTATGCTTAATGCTTGTCACTAGGGCCCGAGTGCCATGATTTCAGATCTGAACCTATTATGTTTTCATCAATATATGAGAGTTCTTGATCCTATCTTGCAAGTCTATAATCACCTATTATGTGTTATGATCCGTTAACCCCGAAGTGACAATAATCGGGATACTTACCGGTGATGACCGTAGTTTGAGGAGTTCATGTATTCACTATGTGTTAATGTTTTGTTCCGGTTCTCTACTAAAAGGAGGCCTTAATATCCCTTAGTTCCGGTAAGGACCCCACTGCCACGGGAGGGTAGGACAAAAGATGTCATGCAGGTTCTTTTCCATAAGCACGTATGATTATGTTCGGAATACATGGCTACATTATATCAATGTGAAAGTGCAACTATCCCTAGGTGGTTTTGGTAATTTATAACAACATATAGCTCATTGAGCTAATGCTATTCCAAGATGATTATTTCAGGAAGCTCAACGATTGGCATGGCATGGATGTGAAAGTGGAACCCTCAAAATGCTAAGTAAAAAGGATTGGCTCAAGCTCAAAAGCTCAAGACTCTTCATTTTATATTTTAGTGATCCAAGATCACATTGAGTCTTTAGGAAAAGCCAATACTATTAAGGAGGGATGAGGTGTTGCTTAATGAGCCTCTTGCTTCATGTGCTTAGTGATATGCTCCAAAACCCTCAACTACTTTCCCATATCCACATATGACCTAAACCCTAAGCCAAACTCGGTCCTACCGATTCTTCCTATCTGGCGCCACCGAGTTTTCACTTGTCATTAGCCACTGCCAAACCCTAGCAATTCGGTTCTACCGATAAGGATCTCGGTCTCACCGAGATGGGGTTGCAAACTCTCTGTTTCCCTTTCGTAACTTTTCGGTCTCACCGAAAGAGTGAATCGGTCCCACCGAGATTGCAATGTAAACTCAGTGTTTCCCCTTTGTAACTTTTCGGCCTCACCGAGTTCCACTCGGTCTCACCGAAAGAGCAAATCGGTCCCACCGAGTTTGCCTGACCAACTCTCTGGTTAGCTAATTACCAAATTCGGTCTCACCGAGTTTGTTTAATCGGTCTCACCGAGATTACGTTATGCCCAAACCCTAACCATATCGGTCCTACCGAGTTGCATGTCAGTCCCACCGAAAATCTCTAACGGTCACTAGGTTTACATTTTCGGTCCGACCGAGTTTATTGATTCGGTCCCACCGAGATTGGAAAACTGTGTAACGGTTGGATTTTTTGTGGAGGCTATATATACCCCTTCACCTCCTCTTCATTCATGGAGAGAGCCATCAGAACACACACACCATTCCAACTCATATGTTCTGAGAGAGAACCACCTACTCATGTGTTGAGACCAAGATATTCCATTCCTACCATATGAATCTTGATCTCTAGCCTTCCCAAGTTGCTTTCCACTCAAATCTTCTTTCCACCAAATCCAAATCCTATGAGAGAGAGTTGAGTGTTGGGGAGACTATCATTTGAAGCACAAGAGCAAGGAGTTCATTACCTACACACCATTTGTTACTTCTTGGAGAGTGGTGTCTCCTAGATTGGCTAGGTGTCACTTGGGAGCCTCCGACAAGATTGTGGAGTTGAACCAAGGAGTTGTAAGGGCAAGGAGATCGCCTACTTCGTGAAGATCTACCGCTAGTGAGGCAAGTCCTGTGTGGGCGATGGCCATGGTGGGATAGACAAGGTTGCTTCTTCGTGGACCCTTTGTGGGTGGTTGCTTCTTCGTGGACCCTTCGTGGGTGGAGCCCTGTGTGGACTCGCGCAACCGTTACCCTTGGGTGGAGCCCTGTGTGGACTCGCGCAACCGTTACCCTTCGTGGGTTGAAGTCTCCATCAACGTGGATGTAGGATAGCACCACCTATCCGAACCATGGGAAAAACATCCGTGTCTCCAATTGCGTTTGAATTCTCCAAACCCTTCCCTTTACATTCTTGCAAGTTGCATGCTTTACTTTCCGCTGCCTATATACTCTTTGCATGCTTGCTTGAATTATGTGATGATTGCTTGACTTGTCCTAAATTAGCAAAAATCTGCCAAGAACTAAAATTGGGAAAAGGTTAAGTTTTTATTTGGTCAAGTAGTCTAATCACCCCCCTCTAGACATACTTTCGATCCTACACTAGTTCCATGTCACCCTAGGTTATGACTGTTACATGATGAACCACATACGGCATAATTCTCCATCACCGATCCATTGCCTACGAGCTTTTCATATATTGTTCTCTGCTTATTTACTTTTCCGTTGCTATTGCTATCATCACTACAAAATACCAAAAACACTACTTTTACTACTGTTACCTTTTGCTACCGTTACCACTACTATCATATTACTTTGCTACTAAATACCTTGCTGTAGATATTGAGTTTCCAGGTGTGGTTGAATTGACAACTCAGCTGTTAATACTTGAGAGTATTCTTTGGCTCCCCTTGTGTCGAATTAATAAATTTGGGTTGAATACTCTACCCTCGAAAACTGTTGTGATCCCCTATACTTGTGGGTTATCACTCCCCGTTTATCCCTGGAGGTGGTGACCAGGGGGTCGTCGAGGTGCTCCGGACATCTTCCTCATTCGCAGCCTCGCCACTCCCGATCTTTTCAGGCTGTGCCCGCCAGTTCTTGACAAGAATCGGGGTGGCATTGTGACGGCGCGTCACTCGTCCTCTTCTTTTCACACCGCACTACCTGGGTCAAGAGGGACAGGGAGAGGAGTTTACGGTGCACTTATATTTTTTCAATCTTAAACCTGTAGGCACTTGCCAAATTTTAATTCAAATAACGTAATCTCTCGAGTCCATGTTTGTGTTCTGTAATGCTTGTACTTGTATTAGCATATTAATGAAAAAGATGAACCTTGCCAAGAACCCATGCATGCGTATGTCCATGCAGACATAAGATGCCTCTTTAATATAAATAAATGAGTTTTCCCCGGCAGGCTATCCTGCCAGTACCCTTTTTGTGTGCCGGAGATATGCATCTGTCGGGGAACAGACAGAAGGACCAGCCCCCCGCCAACTTATTTTTACCAAAGGCCATTGCAACCATCCTGACCGAAGCAATGTTCGAGTCATGGAAGGGAGCACCTAAGTCTCAAAAGAGTGGCGAGGCTTCCTTATGCACAAGTTATAGCTTACAGAACACTAACGGATAAGAGGTAGAACTTATCTGGTTGGCTTGCCGGGGATCATTGTGCCGGGCAATCTCCTCATCTCCTTGTCAAAAGCCAAGCCCACGGCAGGAACCTGGAGTTTCATGCAGATGAGAATGAATGCAGGATGCGATCCTATCTATATGCATCTGCAGATGCTCATGAAATGCTTATGCAGTGGTCTTGGAATGCTCATGCATGCATGTAGATCTTGGTCGCCCCCCATAGCGCTTCTTTATTTTATCTTGCACAGGGTCATCACCCTGGCTTTGTAGAAGGGGTTATATGTAGCTGAGGCAAGGCCTGTACAAAAGGGTGGCTGCCGGGCAAGGCCCGATAGCCACGCCATCCAGGTAGAACTTGAGGAGATGCTCAATATTCCATGAGTTTTGCAACTGAGTGCCATCTCCGGTCTCCAGACGGATCGCGCATGGTCTGGTGACTTGTACTACCCAGTAAGGGCCTTCCCACTTCGGTGGCAACTTGTTCGAACCCTTGGCGGACTGAACATGCCTAAGGACAAGGTCACCTTCCTCAAAACACCGGGCGTGAACCCTGCGGCTGTGGTAGCGACGCAGGGCTTGCTGATAGCGTGCAACACACGTAGCAGCCCGAAGATGGTTCTCCTCGAGTAGCACAATGTCGTCACGCCGGTGATGATCTTGCGCTACTTCATCGTAGGCAAGCACTCGAGGTGACCCATAAATGAGTTCCGTGGAGATAACTGCTTCTGCCCCGTAGACCAGGGAGAAGGGAGTCTGCTCAGTAGCTCGGTTTGGTGTTGTTCTGAGGGACTAGAGAACTACCGTCAGTTCCTCAATCCACCACTTGCCGTGCTTCTACATCGTATCAAAAGTTCTTGTCTTGAGTCTGCGCAACACTTCAGTGTTCGCCCTCTCAGCTTGTCCATTGCTCCGGGGGTGTGCCACGGAGGCAAATGAGATCTTGCATCCAAGGGCATAAACATATTGCATGAAGGCGCGGCTCGTGAACTGGGTGCCGTTGTCGGTGATGATCCTTGCCAGAACTCCGAAACGACACACCAATTCTTTCAAGAACTTCATAGCTGACTGAGCAGTCACCTTTCTCACGACAGTCACTTCCGACCAGTTTGTAAACTTGTCGATGGCAACGAACAAGAATTCAAAGCCCCCGATTGCTCAGGGGAAGGGGCCGAGGATATCTAGCCCCCAGACCAAAAATGGCCATGATAGAGGGATTGTTTGAAGAGCTTGGGCAGACAGGTATGTTTTCTTGGAATGGAACTGATAGGCTTCACATTTCGTGACTAGCTCGACCGCATCTTGGAGTGCCCTGGGCCAATAGAATCCTTGCCGGAATGCTTTCGCAACTAATGCCCTTGATCCAATATGGGAGCCGCACATTCCTCTGTGAATCTCAGCCAACAGTTCCTTTCCTTCTTCCCGTCAGACACATTTCAATTTCACACCATTGGGCCTCCTTCTGTATAGAGTGTCATCGACAAACTGATACATACTGGTCCTCCGGGCTACTTTTTCAGCTTCATCTTGGTCGCTGGGAAGCTCTCCAATTTGGAGAAAGTGGACAATGTTCCTCGCCCACGTTGGAGCCTGGGGCTCGCCAACAAGGACTAGCGGCAACTCCTCTACTACGGGAGTACCAGCCTCGTTCATGGGGTCCATGGGCCCGACTAGAGGGGGTGGTCTGGCAGGCTGTGAGGAGTTGTTTCTGGCAGGGTCTCTGCCGAGAGCGGACGCCTCTACCGGGAGAGGCTTACCGTAGTCCAACTTTCTCCTCTTCTGGGACATTGTTTTTGGTGATATGGAGGGCTGAGTGATATGGAGACGAGAAGTCTCTGGTTCCATAGGAAGCTTCTGCGCAACACACATTGACAGATGATCAGCTATGTTGTTTTCCGCATGGGGTATGTGCTCTATTTGCAATCCGTCAAGCGCTCCTCCAATCTCCTCACTTCCTAGACGTATGCCTCAATCAATGGAGTTTCATAATCTTTGTTGACTTGTCTCACCGCAAGCTATGAATCTCCTCGAATGATAAGCTTCTTATTTCCCAATTCTGCTGCAATCCCGATCCCGGCAAGGAGCCCTTCATACTCAGATGTATTGTTGGTGGCTTCTTCCCGGGCAAAATGCATTTGGACGACATAGTTCAAGTGCTCCCCGAAGGGGGCGACAAGGAGCACGCCAGCTCCCGCACCTTGTAGGGAAAAGGCACCATCAAAATAAACAATCCATTCTTGGGGCAATTCCTTGTCGGGGATAACCGTCTCTGTCACTTCGTCATCAGGGGTTGGCGCCCATTCTGCAATAAACTCTGCCAACGCCCCACTCTGAATAGTTGATGTGCTCTCAAACTTCAAACCAAAGCTAGATAACTCCAAAGCCCACTCCACTATTCTGCCGGTAGCCTCAGGGTTCCAGAGTATCCTTTGCAACGGGAAACTAGTAACAACCATGATCTCATGGGCTTGGAAGTAGTGGCAAAGTTTCCTTGAGGCCATAAGGAGACCAAAGATCAACTTCTGCACGCCAGAGTACCTCGATCTAGCCCCCTATAACAAGGAGCTGGCGAAGTACACTTGGCGCTGCACCACTTTCTTCCTTGCTCCTTGGGGTTGTTCTCATTGCCATGCTAATTGTTGCCCTGATCCTTCTCTGATTCTGCCAGTCTCTGCTCACTTTCTGCCTCATCCACTTCTCACTGCGCTACCAAGGCCGCACTGATCACTGGGTTGGTTGCTGCCAAGTATAGCAACAACGGCTCCTGGGGTTTGGGAGCAACCAAGGTAGGCACAGAGGACAAGTAGGCCTTTAAATCTTGCAAAGCTACATCTGCTTCTGGGGTCCACTTCATAGGACTGGCCTTCTTCAAAATTTTGAAGAACGGCAGGGCGCGCTCGACAGACATGGAGATGAATCTGCTTAGCGCGGCAACACATCCTATCAGACGCCTCACATACTTAACTGTCCTTGGCGCTTGGATTTGCTCGATGGCCTTGATCTTGTTGGGGTTGGCTTCGATCTCGCGATGGGATACAAAAAACCCAAGCAACTTGCTGGAGGGAACACCAAATACACACTTCTCCGGGTTGAGCTTCAGATTGATCTTGCGCAGAATATCAAATGTCTCCTCCAAATCCTGAGTAAGAGTGGCACAATCCTTGGTCTTGAACACAATATCATCCATATAGGCTTCTATGTTTTTGTGCATCTGTGGCTCCAAACCAATCTGGATTGGCCTTGCAAAAGTGGACCTGGCACTCTTTAATCCGAATGGCATGAGGACGAAGCAGTACATACCGCATGGAGTGATGGACGACGTATTCTCTTCATCTTCCTTGGACATGAAGATTTGGTGATACATAGAGTATGCGTCCAGAAAGGAGAGCAAATCACAACCTGAAGTGGAATCCACAATTGGGTCGATACACGACAAGGGAAATTGGTCTTTCGGGCAAGCCTTGTTGAGATATATGAAATCCATGCAAATCCTTCACTTCCCGTTAGCCTACAAGACTACTACTGGATTTGCCAACCACGTGGGATGCATCACTCCTCTGACCAAACCAACTGCCTCAAGTTTCTTGATCTCTTCTGCAATGAACTGTTGCCTCTCCAAGGCCTGCTTCTGGACTTTCTTCTTGACAGGTCGGGCATGTGGGCAGACAGCAAGTTGGTGCTCGATTACCTCCCTGTGAACACCGGGGATATTAGATGGTTGCCAGGCAAACACATCGATATTCGCCCGCAGGAAGGCAACGAGCACGCTTTCCTATTTGTCATCGAGGGTGGCGCTGATAGTGAAAGTACCATCAACGCCAGCCAGCCCTGCCAGGACCTTTTTCACTCAGGGTGTAGCAACTTTGGATCTCTTGCTGTTAGAACACTCCGGCACGTCGCAAATGGGTGTCGTGCACTCGGTGGGGGCATGAGGGAGTCCTGGATTAGGGGGTCCCTCGGTGTCCGAGCTATGTGACATGGGCCAGACTGATGGGCCATGAAGATACAAGATAGAAGGCCTTCCCCCGTGTCTGGATGGGACTCTCCTTTGCGTGGATGGCAAGCTTTGGCGTTCGGATATGAAGTTTACTTTCTCTTTAAACCGACTCTGTACAACCCTAGGCCCCTCCGATGTCTATATAAACAGGAGGGTTTAGTCCGTAGAGGCGATCATAATCATACATGCTAGACATCTAGGGTTTAGCCATTATGATCTCGAGGTAGATCAACTCTTGTAACCCCTATACACATCAAAGTGAATAAAGTAGGAAGTAGGGTACTACCTATATTAAGAGGGCCCGAACCTGGGTAAACATCGTGTCCCCTACCTCCTGTTACCTTCGATCCTCAGATGCACAGTTCGGGACCCCCTACCCAAGATTGGCCGATTTTGACACCGACATTGGTGCTTTCATTGAGAGTTCCACTGTGCTGTCAACAGAAGGCTCGATGGCTCGTTTGATCATCTAAAACAATGCCGTCTCTGGGGAAGCTTACCTCCCCGGCCAGATTTTTGTATTCCGTGGTTTCATTCTACGTGCCAACTTGATTGGCCACCTAGAACAGATCGACAACTACGCCCTGGTCATCAGATCAGTTTTGGGAACCTAAACTATGTCGCTGATATCCGAGGAGATTTGATCTTCGAAGGTTTCGTGGCCCCGATCACAACTCTGGCCTTAGATTCAGAGCAAACCACCAGGTCCAAAGATGGGAGTTTGGAGCCCACCGGACTCTCTGCCGTGAACCGCATTACTAAGGATCCGGAGGCGATTGTGTCCACGACGAATTCGGGATTAGACCGGATTCCCCCTATCATTGAAAGGCTGGCCTCGCCCCCGGATTCCGTATCTGAGCTCCCAAAGTCCGCGCCAAGCAAGCATGATAAGGAGGCCTTCGCCCCGGCCAGCCCCGCGGACTCTCGTTTCCCTATACAAACCTCGCTATTAAACGAGGTCGTGGACTTAATGCGATCCCTCGCCATTACAGAGGAATCATTTCCGAACTACACCTAGCCTGGACTAGGGGCTGAGAGCGGGGAATTTTATGTCCCACCCACCACCCACTTTATAGCCACTGTCGAAGATTTAACCGACATGCTGGACTACGCCTCCAAAGATATCGACGGCATGGATGATGAACAAGGCCAAGACCCGCGATTACCGGACGTTGGACGGCCACCTCCACATACGACGTATACATGGTGGACACACCCAAAGAGGATGATGATGCAAAAAATAAATATCTGGTAGAGGACAAACCTGATGAGGCACCACTGAAACGTCGACACCAGCGACACCGCTCAGAATCACGTCGTGGCAAAGACAGTAATACCGGCACCGGAGGCGATAACACTCCCCAGGGTGCAGAAGAGCTCGAAGCCCCCATGGAGCCCACATCTGAACAAGATGATGTGGGAGAGGAGCAAGTCAACCCCGATGATCTGGTCGGTAACGGGGACTCGAAAGACAGTAATTATCTACCGCTCTCTGAGGACGATGTGAGCCTCGGCGACGAAGACTTCATCGTGCCAGAGGAACCACTCGAGCAGGAGCACTTTAAGCGCCAGCTAATCACCACTGCGAGAAGTCTAAAAAAGCAGTAGTAGAGGCTCCCAGCCGAACAGGATACACTCAACGACAGATGGACCAAAGTCCTAGCCACCGGAGAGTATGGCCTTCAACGCCCAACAAAGAGTTATCCGAAGCGTCGACTGTCAAATTTCGGGTTCCGGCAAAACCCTTAAGGTTCAAACTCTGGGGTGTGCACGAATATCTCTCCCTCTCCCTAGCTCACTCACACACCACGATCTCAAAGCTCATCTCGTCGAACTCGAAGAACAAGGGATACAAGAGCTTATACTGGTTTGGGCCACCGATGTGGTGTAATACCCTACTCCAGTGTGGTGTGGTGGATTGCCTTGTAGGCCGAGGATGAACAAGTACAATGGAAGAACTACCTCCCAAGGAGAGGTGTCGGTGTTAGAACTGGCGGATCTCGGGTAGGGGGTCCCGAACTATGCGTCTAAGGCGGATGGTAACAGGAGGCGGGGGACACGATGTTTACCCAGGTTTGGGCCCTCTCGATGGATGTAATACCCTACTTCCTGCTTGATTGATCTTGATGATATGAGTATTACAAGAGTTGATCTACCACGAGATCGTAGATGCTAAACCCTAGAAGCTAGCCTATGGTATGATTGTTGTTGTCCTATGGACTAAACCCTCCGGTTTATATAGACACCGGAGGGGGCTAGGGTTACACAAAGTCGGTTACAAGGAAGGAGATCTACGTATTTGTATTGCCAAGCTTGCCTTCCACGCCAAGGAGAGTCCCATCCGGACACGGGACGAAGTCTTCAATCTTGTATCTTCATAGTCCAACAGTCCGGCCAAAGGATATAGTCCGGCTATCCGGAGACCCCCTAATCCAGGACTCCCTCAGTAGCCCCTGAACCAGACTTCAACGACGATGAGTTCGGCGCGCAGATTTGTCTTCGGCATTGCAAGGTGGGTTCCTCCCCCGAATACTCCATAGAAGATCTTGAACACGAGGATAGTGTCCGGCTCTGCAAAATAAGTTCCACATACCACCGTAGAGAGAATAATATTTCCACAAATCTAATCTGCTGACATGTTTAGCAACATTACATCATGTCATGGCCTGGTCATTATTCGAACCGTTTTTCTCAACCAGCACTACACATATCGCGAGGCGGTTTTCTTAACACGTCTTGTCGAAGCAGAGATCGTGTCCCCCTTATTGAGGGATTCTCATCAATACGGATGTGGGTAACCCATTCGTGCCCGTTGGTATGACTGCTCGATTTTAGGCAAGTCCCAAATGGCCACGAGGAGGATGCTTGATATTCACCCTCTTTATAAAGAGGCCAAGGCCTGTCCTTTTTTCCCTCTTGTACTCAATCGAATCCTTCCCCCGTCTTGAGTTCCAACACCCAAGGCTCAGGTCAGGCGCTTCGGACCTTCAACCATGTCCGGATCCAACCTTCAAGGTCGGTGGATGCCTTACTCTGTCATAGAGGAAGACATCAAGAAGCTAAGAGAGGACAGGTATTTGACCAGCGAAATCTCGCACAGGCTGCCTGCTCGAGGGCAGGTCATTCCCACTCCCAAACCCGACGAGAGCGTTGTATTCATCTCTCACTTCCTCCGAGGGCTAGGCCTCGCTCTGGATCCCTTTGTTAGGGGGCTCATGTTCTATTATGGGCTGGATTTCCATGACCTGGCCCCGGATTCCCTCCTTCACATCTCGTCGTTCATCGTCGTGTGTGAGGCCTTCCTCCGCATTAATCCACGCTTCGGCCTATGGCTCAAGACTTTCAATGTGAAGCCGAAGAAGATCGAGGGGCGACACGCAGAGTGCGGAGGTGCCGTAATAAGCAAAAGCACTGATGTTCCATGGCCAGAGGGTTCCTTCCCAGAGGTGTCCAGTTTATGGCAACGGGAGTGGTTTTATATCATAGCTCCCCGGGGTACCAAGTGGGTAGCCGCCCCGGCCTTTCGCTC
>NC_041384.1:464226204-464259002 GCF_002162155.2 Triticum dicoccoides | reverse complement strand
GGGCTGGACTAGGGGCCAGTAAATGATGTGCCGATATTGCAGATTCGCATCCGAGATCTCCTCGAGAGAGATGTCAGCCTGGCCACGGTAATGCAAGTCATGCTAGTTCGTCGAGTCCCGCCTTGCAAATGTCGACCCCTCCGTATGTGGGAGTTCAACCCGGAAGGACCGCGAACTATTCAACACTTCCTCGGCATGACGCTCGAAGAGATGTACAAATTGTTCTTCGGACCACAAATAAGGTGTCCGGACACCACCAAGGATGCGGGTCTAAGCTGCAAGCGTCCAGATACCCAAGTAAGCAATCCCGTGGCCGAACACGTTGTTTTTTTATTTATCACAACATCATTCTGAAAGGTTGCTCTTTGACCAGGACTGGGTAACAAAGGCGAAGATGATCAGGTGTTTGGCCCCCCTTCCCGAAGGCTCAGCTGATCCAGTACTAGCCAGAATGCTCGAGCCAGCACCTTATCAGGCGCCCTCAGGGGAAGATAAAGGGGGGAATAAAGAGGCTGAAAGTGGGCCTCACTCATTATTCATCCAAACCAGGGGAATTAGCGCCTCCGCGAAGGAGGGTAATCGGGGAGAAGAGTCTGAAATTCCCTCTTCCCAAGGAAGGAAGAGGACCACCTCTGAAGACCCAAAAACAAAGGTTTCCAAACAGGGAAGAAATCTTCGTCAGAGGGTCCTGCCTCGGAAGGTACCCTTGCCGCACAGTGCCCGCAAGGGGGTCAGCCCTCCACCGAGATGTAAGTAAACAAAAGGCACTAAATAATAAAAATTTCCTGCTTTACTTATGAGGACAATAACCGAAGCATATATCTTGTAGTTCGGATCGTAGCCCTTCTCGACAGAGTTCGTCTTCGGGGGATCTTCTTCCAGAGATGATGGACAGCCAAACACCTCCCCATGCCTCCCCGCCTCATGAGGCGGGCGACCCTGAGGTGTCGTCATGGAGGATTTCTCCTGATCCGCCGAGGCCAGAGGGTAATTCTTTGGCCACCCGAAGTACTCAATATTCGGCTCCTAAAGAGAGCAATGATACGTCCATTTTGCATCATGCTTTCATATCATATTTATTGCATTATGGGCTGTTATTACACATTATGTCATAATACTTATGCCCATTCTCTCTTATTTTACAAGGTTTACATAAAGAGGGACAATGCCGGCAGCTGGGATTCTGGGCTAGAAAAGGAGCAAATATTAGAGACCTATTTTGCACAGCTCCAAAAGTCCTGAAACTTCATGGAAGACGTTTTTAGAATATATAAAAAATAGCGAGCGCAAGAAGTTCACTAGGGGGGCCACACCCTGCCCACAAGGGTGGGGGCGCGCCCTACCCCCCTGGACGCGCCCCCTACCTCATGGGCCCCCTGGTAGCTCTCCGATGGCCATCTTATGCTATGTGGAGTCTTTCAATGAGGAAAAAATCATAAGCCATCTCCTCGGACGAAACTCCGCCGCCACGAGGCGGAACTTTGGCAGATCCAATCTAGGGCTCCGGTAGAGCTGTTCTGCCGGGGAAACTTCCCTCCGGGAGGGGGAAATCATCGCCATCTTCATCACCAACGCTCCTCTCATCGGGAGAGGGCAATCTCCATCAACATCTTCACCAGCACCATCTCCTCTCAAAACCCTAGTTCATCTCTTGTATCCAATTCTTGTCTCCAAGTCCTGGATTGGTACTAGTAGGTTGCTAGTAGTGTTTAGTACTCCTTGTAGTTGATGCTAGTTGGTTTATTTGGTGGAAGATCATATGTTCAGATCCTATATGCATATTAATACCCCTCTGATTATGAACATGATTATGCTTTGTGAGTAGTTACGTTTGTTCCTGAGGACATGGGAGGAGTCTTGCTATTAGTAGTCATGTGAATTTGGTATTCGTTCGATATTTTGCTGAGATGTATGTTGTTTCTTCTCTAGTGGTGTTATGTGAACATTGACTACATAACACTTCACCATTATTTGGGCCAAGGCATTGGGAAGTAATAAGTAGATGATGGGTTGCTAGAGTGACAGAAGCTTAAACCCTAGTTTATGCGTTGCTTCGTAAGGGGATGATTTGGATCCATATGTTTCATGCTATGGTTAGGTTTAACTTAATACTTTTGTTGTAGTTGCGGATGCTTGCAATAGAGGTTAATCATAAGGGGATGCTTGTACAAGTAAGGACAGTACCCAAGCACCGGTCCACCCACATACCAAATTATCAAAGTACCGAACATGAGTCATATGAACGTGATGAAAACTAGCTTGACGATATTTCCATGTGTCCTCGGGAGCGCTTTTCTCTATGTAAGAGTTTGTCCAGGATTGTCCTTTGCTACAAAAAGGATTGGGCCACCTTGCTGCACTTTATTTACTTTTGTTACTTGTTGCTCTTTTACAAATTATCCTATCACAAAACTATCTGTTACTACTTATTTCAGTACTTGCAGAGAATACCTTGCTGGAAACTGCTTATCATTTCCTTCTACTCCATGTTGGGTTCGACACTCTTACTTATCAAAAGGACTACGACAGATCCCCTATACTTGTGGGTCATCAAGCAACAGAAAGAGTCCGGAACCGTCCGGTGTGCGATCGGACGCACTGAAGGATCTTCTGGAGCAAGCGGCTATCTCAGAAGCGCATCGTACGCTAATGGGTACGGTGGTTTAGAGGATTTCATCCGCCAAAAGCGGGTTGCATGAAGCTTTTATGAGTCTGCTGAAAGGCTTTGAGGTACGTGAAATAGTGTATGTTTTTACAGTACCGCAGACATTAGGTGTGCCCTATGCAGATAATAGCCCCCGAGACTCTGGTTGCCGTTGAGAATGGCGGCAAACCAAGGATCATAGTCCCAGGTAATAATCAGGCCACCTTCATGTGCAGGTGCCTGAAGGTCCGGTGGCTAGCCGGACTGGTGAGTTTGCCGAGCTGAAGCGGCAACTTGATGCGGCAGATGCCGACATCGTGCTTGTCAACAAGCGGCTCGAAGAGGCACAGGGTATGTGATTTCTCCGGTGATCAACACATAGTAAGAGGAGCATGATGCTAGTATCTTTAATATGTTGTGACTGCAGATGGAGCTGCCACTGTGGAGACCCTTCGGGCGGAACTTGCCCGAGCCAAGGAACAAGCCAGGAATAGTGATGCGGCCGCTCTAAAGGCGGTCGAAGAGTTGAGGGCCGAACAGGCTGCGCCTTGCCAAAGCAAGGAAAAAATAGCCAAGATGGCCGCTGAGTTGAAAGATGCCGCCGACCGTTACCAGCTTCTTGAAAAAGAAAGCCGAGCGAAGGCGACGGACCTAGAGAAGGCCATGGTAGCAGCCAAGGAAGCCCGCTCTAAAATCAGAGCGGCGAAGGAGGAGCTGCGTCAAGCTGGAGATATCGTGGCTGGGAAGCCCTTTTTGTTGCGGACGAAGTTCGGAGATCCGAAGTATGCCCCTCTTGATCAACTATGGAGTTCTGCAGACGCATACATGGATTTGGCAGTCAGTGCTGCTGATGCGGCCGAGTACTTCAAGGATCAAAAAGATCGTGAAGTGGAAAGGCTATTCTGGTCACAGTTCCATGTTCCAGTGCGTCCGCTGCTGTCGAATGAGCGAATGGCTGATTGGGCAAGCTCCATAGGTTGTCCGGGCTTGCCATGAGGTCTGTTGTGGATCATCTGTGGCTGGAAGGGCCAATGCCGAATAGTTATTTTAGTTTAGTGGAACAGTTCCTTGGTGCTGTGCCGCACATCGACGCTATGAAGAGGTCGGCGTGCATAGAGGGTGCGCGTATGGCACTTTCCTGTGTCAAGACATACTGGGCAGAGATGGGGGCCACCGCTATTGCAACCCAGAGTTTGGCCGTAGGCCTAGTATCTGCCGAGCACTACTTTGAAGAAGTCCTTGGAGGCGCTCGTTCAATAGAGGCTCAGTGCTCGAAGAATATTATGTTCTAGTGACATGTATTCCCATTGTAAAAACAATGTTTTATTGAATTATAAAGGTTGTGTTTATACTTTTGTCTGAAAGTATTATGATGCCTCCCGTGCGGCCGTTTATGTATATATGTATATCTCTACTCCTATAAAAAAGGGAGTTGGTGGTGATGGTGTGTCTGCCTCCTACCATCCCAGCCGTTAGATATGGAACGAAAGGCTGAGATAGAGATATCACGCCGCACCGAGTCTCCTTCTATCGCGAAAGAAACAGAGTCTTCGAGAAACCATCATGAATTCCTCGCCACCAGAATCTCGCGCCGGTCAAACTCTATCTCACGAGCTCGCTCCAGCGACCCCGGCCACTCTCGGATCGGGAGGATTGGGGTACGGCGCTAGCTGCTGCTGCCTACCTCCGCGCACATGGGCGCGCCCCGGCCACCTCGCCCACTCTCAGATCGGGGGGATTTGGGTTCGGCGCCAGCTACTATTGCCTACCGGCAATCTCCACGGCGACGGAGGAGAAGGAAAAGATAGATGGAGTGGCTCCTGTAGAAGCTCAAGGGGCCCGACGCCTGCCCCAAGGTCAACGAGGACTTCTACAAGTGCACGCTCTGGCGTCGTTGTCACGCTCATCTCCGCCCTCGTCATGCTGCTCCTCTTCGTCTCCGAGACCAGTAAGTGACGCTTCTCTTCTTCAGCCTGCAATGGCATCGACACGATGCGGAATTTGAGGCCCACGGTCCTGAAAACATGTCCAATTATACTACTACTTGCTAGGTGACTTTGGGAATTAATGGTTTGTGTCAGCTCAGATTGCGGCAACTCTCGATTCCAGTGATGCGTATTTGGTACCTTGCTGCGCTTGGCATTGCCGCTGATTGCAATGGTTGAGCTGTTGGAAGATTCTTGAAAAGTTGTACATGTTTCTGTTGCCGGATCCAAGAAATTGGTCATTTTTTCAGAGCAGAGATGTGCATGAGATTTTTAAGTGTATGGCTGTGAGAAATGCATGTATGGTTTAATTCTCTAATTACTGTAGGTATTGTCAGAACTTCCGGTTCACTAATGTTGATCTATTCATTTTCCTTTAGTTCATTTTGCTCAATGAGCTGAATTGTTTAATTCACTATTGGCTTTATCATATTAGTGGACAAATTTGTAAGTTGTTTCTTAGTGAGTCTTTTTACTTATCTACCAAATAGATTGGGACCCCCAAAACATAGAATAGTTTGTACTTCATTCACATTGTTTTTTGAAGTATACAGTCAGTTGAATATATGTACATTACAATGATGGGAAATTTCGTACTCCAAATTTGTGTTCAGTTCATTGTTAGGTCCTGCAAAAAATTTAATGGATAATTTTGGTTGCAAGTTTGCACCTTCTGGGCATTCATTTTTTTGACTTTTAAATCTTCAATTGTTTACGAAGCTAATCTTGGTTAGTAACTATGTTGCACGGACTCTCAACGTGTTCCAAGTATTATCTGATTGTCACCTGACTTAACATACTATCTTTTATCACTGATGGATTTTTTAAACTTGAAAGATCATATACTTTTGTTATTTCACTTTCCATTGATAAATGGATGTGGGTGTGTCACACAGCAAGCCTCTTTGTCGATCTAGCACAAAAATATATTGGGAAATTGCAGGATATTGTGTTAAGGATATACTCACATAGAAGTTGTGTTATACATTGTGAAAGAAGACGTTAACAGATTTGCAGAAGTGAGTTATGTTTTCATTTTAATTTATGTAACACATCTTATGTATGAAGTTTAAATGTCCACTCTTTCATGTATTTTTATCATTTTTAAATATTCTGTTATGCTTGATCTCTACCATCTTTATCACCGAAGATCACAACATTTGTTCCGTTGCAACGCACGGGCAACTTGCTAGTAACCTGAAAGTTTGCAGTCGTCGGCTTCAGCCCCCACGCATATAATACGAGGGTGTTCGCAAAAAACGCGTATTCACACTTGATCCAACGTGTTGGTCCATTAAGGAGGTGGTAGCGCAGCGAACGAGGCAATCAGACTATATTGCTTTAACACTTTCACCTAGCCATAGGAGTTTGACGGTGGGACTACTATATAGCCCCTGGTACCTCCGCGCTTGTCCGAATATGGTGCACGTACGTACATGACCGGGAAACGGCCCTTCGTTAATGCTGAGGAATCCTGAAGATTCCGCTAAGTCATCGAGTGGTTGACCAGTCTCGTGCTTTATCATGACAGTCAGTTTTTGACTTTCTCTACTGAGGTGCTCATCCGGATGAACCAGGGCACAATCGCGGTAGTTCTCCCGGTGCCGCCTTAGCCGATAGAGCGGAACGTAAGGTAGCAAAACACGGGAGCCGGGCAAACCCAACATTTGACCAAAGACATGATTCAGAGCTGATGCACATAAGGCCAAACTCGTGACGCCGAATACTCCCTAAGGTATTCGGTCTTTATAACATATGCCGGGTTGAACAATGCCCTTAATAATAAACCCCGAGTGTCTAGGTATGTGCAATATTCTGACATGGTGAAATGCCAATAACGTCAGCATCTTTCTCGGTTGTATGGAGTATCCGAAGGATGTGAACAACAAGAGATAGTAAAAAAGGTTTACACAGGGTCTTAGTCTGAAAAGAAACCTTTGAGCGGGTCCCTACTGCACGTCTGCGCCTGTGTCTCCGTTGTGCCGTGTCCTGGACCGGTGTAGCACGATTGTCATCTATAAAAGAGAAGAACTTAGGTGAAAGTTGTCGTGCCAAAAAATTGGTTATTCTCGATAAACCATTAAAATTCAAGATAAGTCAAGTTGAGCCGAATTAGCCCTGATTACACGCGGGAAGCCCCCTAATACCGTCTATGAGGTTTTAACCATCACACCAATCTCAGTTATATGTAGTGATGCCCCGGACTCGTCTAACCGTGTCCGCGGTCTTGACGACCTGCCATTTATTCTGGTTGGTGAGGCCGTCTAGTGCTCGGCTGTTAAAGCCGGCGCACGTTCTTCCGCGCGTAGAGAACACTCAATATTTCCACTAACTGTGATGGTGCCACGTGGACTAGGCATCTTAAGCTTAAGAGAAGCATAATGTGGTACCGCATTAAAACGAGCAAAAGCTATTCTTCTGAGTAGTGCTTGATAGCCGCTTCGGAATGGAGCAATGTCAAAGTCTAACTTCTCACTTCGGTAGTTGTCGGGTGAACTGAATACAACCTCTAGTATTAGAGAGCCCGTGGAGCGGGCCTCTAGGCCTGGTATTACTCCCTTGAAGGTAGTATTACTGTGGCTTATTTTCACTACAAAAAAATACACTTCCTTGATGATACGTTTTTGTCACAGTAGGTCGTGTTTTTTGTCATGCATGTACATCCATGACAAATTTATGACAGAATCAAGATAGTCAAACCTGTGCTGTCGTAGAAGTGTTCCATGACATTACCAAAATTATCATCATGGAAGTGTCCACTTCCATGATGATAAATCATGCGTCACAGAAGTGCTTTCGTCAAGGGTGACCGACACGTGGCATCCACCATAACGGAACACCGTTAAGCAATCGGGTCGGGTTTTGGATCCGATAACCCGTTAACAGCCCCGAACAATGGGGATTTTCCACGTGTAAAATCATCATTGGCTAGAGGAAACACGTGTCGGCTCATCATTGGGACAGATGTCATCCAGTCATTGGACAGAAGGCACCTATGATACGTCGACACGTGGCACGGCCCAATAGAGGCTCATTCCTGTGAAAAGGATGGCCCGTTTGACTTGGTCAAAAGGTGGCGGGTCGGCCCATGGAAAGCGTGTTAACGGCCTGTTCGCATATAGCCCATTTACATCCCGCTAACCCAAGGCCCGTTACGCCCTATCTGAATTAGGCCCAGTAGCGTCATCTGTGCCATCCAATATGATTCCAGCCCATTTTCACTTCTGGCCCATGTATGGCCCATGACGTCTTTCGGCCCATATGAGGCCCTATGTAACTCTTGGCCTATTAATGGCCCGTGGTGAAAATGGCCCGTAATGAACAGTGTATCACTTTATACCCATTAATGGCCCGTTATTCCGTTGGGCCATTTCCAGCCCATGTTATCTTTCGGCCTTCTCAGAGCCCATTTATTCTTGGGCTCATTTCCAACATTCGTTTACTTACGGCCCTTTACTGTCATTTTCTGCTAGTGGGCCAAATTCAGCCCGTGGTTACAGTCGGCCCGTTTGTGGTCTGTTAATATGTTGGGTCGTTTTCATAGCGTCATCAAATACGGCCTATTAACAATGGCCCATTACGGTCGGCCCATGAACGGACGATTCCAATTCTAGCCCGTTTAAGGCCATAATGCGGCCTGTTATTGGCCCATGTTGGCCAATCGATCATACGGCCCGTATAAGGCCCATTGATGATACGACCCGTAGAAGGCCCATTGTTTCTACGGCCCATAGAAGGCCTACTGTTTCTACAGCCCATAGGAGGCCCAGTGTCACTACAATAAATATTAGCCCATGGTTATTGTGGCCTAGTTTTAAAAAATAGGTTATTGCAGCCACTAGTTAACCGCAGAAAAAGAACTGCAATGACTACAAGCAAACAAATAAACAAGACAACAAGGAAATAAATAAGCAAGCAACTAACGCTAGGCTATCACAGCTATTACACATATTACATCCACTGGGCATAAAAGTTCGCCACCAGTGCAAATATATGGAACAAAGCAGCATATCATATACACTGGCCATCAAAGTCGGCCACCAGTGCAAATAAACGCGGCAGAAAAACAAGAGCATAACTGAAACAACTTCAAAAGAGCTCAAGAAACTTTATCCTGGGTATCCACCATGCTGGCAATAAGCTTAGCAAGCTGATTAGCTTTGTCCTGTTTGGCGCTAAAATCCTCCAACGCTTGCTGTTGCACCAGAAAGTATGCATCTGAATGCTCCAGGGACTTCCGCAGTCCTTCCGCTTCTTGTCGCAGCACAGTTGATCGATGTCTTTCAGCTTGTAGTTGAGACTCAAGAAACCGAATTGATTCAGACAGTGAGTTTGAATAGCTTGTGCAAGCGGTAGTGGCCAGTAACTCCAACACTAAACCAAGACAGGATGTGTCACTATCCTGAACCTTATCTGCATTACTTCCTTTACCGTTTCTTAATAAGGCACTCTTGCCCAATATTCTGTCAGCATTCTAAAAGAAGAAACAAGCAGACACATAACAAGTTTAGCATGTACTAGTATACGAAACTCATTTTGGTGAACCAGTTCATTAGTAAGGTGGACAGGATTAAACTACCAAGTCTTCTATTGCCAAGTACTAGTACATAATAAAAGCATCAAACAAACATATATCTATGTCCCATGGTAGCAATGGAATCTTAAATTAGAACAGTTGTTCTTCAGGTTTAGGCACTTGTTCTACATGAACAGAGTACAGTAAGACGCAATAATATAATACTTAAAAATAGAAAATGAGCTCATAGACCTTACCACATTCTTGGTTCGGGACCAGTACAGAACAAGGCGTTCCCAGTCATCGTCCAGTAAATGTGTCTCAGGAGAACGTAAGGGAATTTGATGAGTTTCTTTGCCGGTGAAGTACGTTTTCTTCAGGTAATTCCGATACTGCCACCAAGCATTCTTGAAGATAGCAGAGGTATTAGCACAGGTTACCTCATCCTGAGTTTCCAAATCGGTCCTTCTCTATAGAGAAAAATGGGAAAATTTGCTGTATTATAACCATCATGGAGGTAGGATGTATGGGACGAAGCAAAGTAATTGCCACGAATAACATTACTTACACATAACTCCTGGACAAACACCTGCAACTGGCATTTTTCTTCATCTTCAGTATAATATTTCCAAGATGGGAAGATACGCACATACGATTTAACAACATTAAATGTGATAGATGCTAAACTATGACTAGCTGGTTGTGCTTCCTCCACAGGAATAGGCGTACTAACTGGTGGAGTTGGGGTTCGCCGTGATAGAACTGGCCCTATGGGTACTGGAGCTGCCTTACTAACTGCTCTTGTTTGGGAGCTCTATGGTGGAGATGGTGTTGTGTCAACAGGAACTGGGTTACTATCGGCTGGGGTTGGGGTTAGATTGGGTGAAGCTGGTTCTCTATCCATCATAGTAGGGGTACAATTTGCGAGAGTTTGGGTTATGTGTGGTAGGGCTGGTTCTTGTGCATGTACAACCGGGGTGCTATCTCCACCAACAGGTAGCACTGTTTTATTTGAAGACCGTGTTTTTAGTCCGCTAGATACTAGCATCACCCGCTCCAATTCAAATAGCTGATAAACAGGAAACATAGTTGAATGTACAGACATTGTATGAGAGACAGATGCAATAGACAGTGTGGAAAAAAGAGGGCATGAAATAGTTGACATGTATATTGTTTAACTAAAATGGATAGCATGACATAATTTCACATATATGATGTCTATCTAAACTGGATAGCATAGCATAACATAATTCAAAGATATGATGAATAACTAAACAGGATCGCATGACATAATTCACCTACATGTTATCTAAGTAATCAGGATCGCATCATTTAATTCACATATGTGATTTATATGCTAAACAGAGGGCATTTGATATGATGTCTGAACTAAGAACATGGTGTTGAATATTGTGTATATGATGTCTAAACTATGCAATGCAAGACACCGTATGCATGATATGAGCAGTATAACCATGCCAAGTTAGAGCATATACCTCAGTGGGGGAATAGGACTAGTCATTTGTCTCTGAATCCATCTCCGAGGAGCCATCGGGACCTAACAAGAGATCTGCTTCGACATGTAGCACTGTCTGCTCTGAAGGCCTTGTTTTCACTCCAGATTTTTCCATCTCCCACCCAAATGGCTGATTCACAGGAAGAGTAGTTTAATGTACAAACATTGTCGACAAATGGAAATGTAATGAAGAAAAGGATGGGCAAGATATCATTCAAATATATGATGCCTGGTTAAACAGGATGTCATTGCACATTTCACATATATTATGGCTGGCTAAAAGACATGAGACTACATAATTCCCATATATGATATAGAAACTAAACAGGTGGCATTACAAAACATGTCTAAACTAAGCAGATGACATATATGATGTTAAAAGTAGGCACTACAAGGCAACATATGCATGATATGAATAACATCATCATGCCAAGGTAGAGAAAACACCTTGGGGGGTAAATAGGAGTGGTCAGCGGCGTCCGAATCCGCCTCAGAACAGATATCTTCCTCTGGATTACAATCTGGAGAGGGGTGGGGAGGGTTTGCCATTGAACCCACCATGGAGCGATGTCTGCATGACATTGTATTGCCGCGCAAAACTCTTCTCTTTTTCTCTACATGTTCAACATGACTGTGTACAATATCTGACATGCATACGAAAAAAATATGGTGATATTATGTAAGGAGAGCATGCAGAAATTTAGAGTGATGGTAACAACCAGTGGATCGGTGTTTTTCCGTTGAACCAAAATAGCCCTAATGGATCGACGTGAATGTATAGTAATAAGTGATGCAACAAGTGTACAACCTCTTTGCCGTAGCCGTGTCGACCTCAGCATCATTGGGTTGGTTGCTGAAGCAGTTGAGGTAGAGGTGGCTGTCGGAGGTATGGAGGAAGATCTGAGGAATCTGTAGACGGTGTCCAGGGCACTGCTCTGTTGTGACGGATCATTCTGTCATTGGAGCAGTTCCAGTGAGCCGTAAGATGTCAAGGCTGAAGCAGCACAAGACAGACATCGTCAATCTCAAGTGGGATTCTAATAGCATCTCCAATAGATGATGTAAAATGGATGTAAAATTAACATCACCAAAAACCACCTGACTACAACAGATGAGGTAAAAACTGTTGACTCTGAACTTAACTATCGAAACTGAAATTTACTATGGAATCTGAATGCTACTGTCTAAACTGAACGCAATGGTAGCAGAGAGGCACTTGACATGTAGTTTAGGGAGGGCCTACAGTTCATCTTCAACCTGCACCCCCTGAGCCGCCAGCCACCACCGGCCGAACCGCCGGCTCCAGCGCCGCCTCGCCGCCCCGAAACAACTCGCCACCGCCGTCCCGGCCAGCCCTCTAGGCCCCCGCCCCCACCCTGAACCCTAAGATAGATAGTGGGGTACCTCTCCGGCGAGCCCCCGTCCCCGCTGCGAGTGGTTCTTCCTTAACTCCGGCGAGCCCCACCAACCCCTGAAAATCGACTGACCCAAAAGACGATTCAGTCGACTGAAGTGTGGCTTAATCGGAGCAGAGCAGCAGCACGAGCGAGGGGGAGAGCAGCAGCAGTAGCTGGGCGAGCGAGCGATTGAGCGAGAGCCGGAGCAGCAGCAGCAGATCCGGCTGGTATGGACGCCACCGCCGAAGGGGCCTCGCACTGGGGGAGAGCCGTTGTGGAGATGTCGCCCGTGGCGCCGGCTTCAAGGTAGCCGCTCCATGGGGGTGGGGGATGGAGCACCGTCGGCGCCGGGAGGTCGAGTTAAGGAGAAGGTGCGATGTGATGAGTGTACAACCTCTTTGGTGGCCCCGAGTAGGCCTCGGCTTCGTCCGAGGAGTCGGTGAGGATGCTACGGTTCCGGTGGAGCAGGTTAAGGCGGCGCTGTGGGGATGGAGCAGCCGCGATAGATGAAGCGATCGTCGGAGCAGCTCCTTGGAGGTGGAGGACGGGGCGGCTGAACCGGCGGGACGGCGAGATGGACGACGAATCCTCATCCGGGGAGGTGGACGAGGGACATCGAGCTGTTGCGCTGGACGACGTCGTCGGGGAAGAGGCTCCGGTTGGGCAGCGGTGACGTGGCGGATGGAGGAGGGTGGGGTTTCGCGGCTGGAGCGGAGAGGTTATGGCGTCCTGGGATTTCGAATCGCGAAAAGGGGGCGATGGGAGGGGGTGAAGCATGACTTAGGAACGCGCTTGTCCAAAATGTAGGGTGTGTTACAAAAGTACCCCCCACTGATTTGAACTAGCGGCCCTTTCGGCTCAGGGTTAGAAGGGGGATTTCGCGTGTCGGGATTTGGCAGCAGGAGGGAGTTTTCGCGCGCGTTGTAATTTTGGGATAGCAAGGCGCGGGTTGTGAAGGCGCCAGTTTTGGGAGCACGATATCTGAATTTTCGGGATATAACAAGATGCGGGTTGAATTTTAGGGAGAAGCCTAACGTGTAGTAATATTGTACTTGTACGTACCAAATCAATTTGCACTTCCCTCAACCAAAAAGAAAACAAAAAAAATAAAACTATTCACACCACACAAAGAGAGAGTCTTGCCCCGTTTTACTATACAAATGCTATTCAAAGCTACTCCCTCCTTCCATCTATATAGGGCGTAATGCGTTTTTTGATGCTAACTTTGACCAAATATTAGAGCAATGATATATGACATGCAACTTACACAAAGCACACCGTTAAATTCGTCTGTGAAAGGTTCTTTCAATTATATAATTTTCATTGTGCATGTCATGTACTATTAATCTTGTCAATAGTCAAAGGCGGTCTTAAAAATCTCATTACGCCCTATATAGATGGAAGGAGGGAGTATGAATCCATGTTATGTCCGATTAATTTTTTTTCGCTTGCTGTATAATGTATGTAACCTACTCATACCAACATTTTAGTGCATTCCAAATGTCTATACTACTGCTGCAATTCGAACTAAATTTGAATTCGTTTCTCTATTTCAATAAGAATCTACAATCATGATTGTTGCCAACTTCAACCATCATAGTTTCCTTGCTATCCGCCAGATATAAATCAGACGACCTATAATGCAGGATGGCAGGCACACCATCATCAACAACTCCGTTTTTTTATAAGAGTAGAGATAAAACATATTAAATGTAGTATACCATGTTCATAACCACACCATGTGTATCACCATTATATATATTCACACATCCGTCGGTTTGAAACACTATGATAAATTCTTCAAATATCCGAACTCGCTTTTTATAATGAAGTATATATGATCTCTATTCGTCTTTTACACCCACACAACCCTCTTATCTTTGTAGCTAGCGCTAACTTTCTCTTGTGCAAGCACACGCCCGCATCCCTCTCACCCTCCCTCAGCATTCTCTAGCTCCATTGCGCAAATTCGTCTTTTCACTTTAGGTCGTTCACCCACGGTGTGTGTAGGCCCCCTAGCTCCTTCTTTACGGCACACATCGATCGATATGCCTCTCTAGCCAGGTGTGCCTAGCACAAACACAAGCTTCCCCTCTTCTCTTGTCACCGTCCATGCCTCACTCCCACCACTCTTTTCATCGTTCTCGTACTCACACACTCCTCCCCCTCGATATAGTATGCCTCTCGTACCACCTCCTACATGCATCCCTCTCTCTCTATCCTTCTCCTCGTGCCTTATTTGCTTCTAACACACACATGCATGTATACCGATTGATCTCCCAACATATACCTAGATCGACTTTAACTACCCCCCATCGATCGACGTACCTCACAAGTTATGTCTCTCCTTTCTCTTACAAAGGGCGATTGATCTTCCTATGTAGTTACGTCTGCTTACCACAGCCACATCGTCCCCCCTCATCATTCGTGCATGCCTCCTGACCCATCTCTCACACGCACGTGCACAGACAACAAGCAGCCATCTCCTCTCTTATTGATATTGCGGGCGTGCCCTCCGTTTGTCTAGCAAGCCTATCCCACCATTTGTTAGAAGCAACTCCACTACCACCCCCTCCAACACTCTAGCTCTGTCTCTCTCCCAACCTTATTCATCTCCTGCACATATGCATGGATGTCGATTGATCTCCCTTAATACATGAGGTAGATCGATCTCCTTAATACATGAGGTAGGCCTCTCTCCTCCTCCACACATATACCAGCCATTGTACCTCTATAGTTAATTGGGCCTCCCTCTTCCCCCACCACCCAACGATAGTCGAGCGCTGCAGGTAGGTATCCATGCCATAGAGACAAACTGCACATGTCCCATCTCACGTTCCAGTAGGCCAACCACTCTATATCTTTGACGTGGGCACACACAAATTTGATGGCACTCTTTATCGATCGCGCGCGCACATACACACATCATCCCTCTCTTCGATTCTATGGACACCTCAAGCCGATGATACCTCCACTCTCTTCTCGTGGATCGCCCCCTCTATATATATGTTATATCTAGGACTCTATTTCACACACATTGCATATGTTAAATTTTTTGATTGACCCCCCCCCAAATCTCAAGAACCCACACACTATATCTCTCTAGGTTTGTATCTCTCTCACACAACCCCACGCAGGTGGTGTACGTATACAAGAAGAGAATAGGTGCACCGTGCATGTACTCACGCTTCGTGCCCAGCCACACCCGCGCGGGTACACGGTGGAGCTCATTTCTTTACGAAATGGTAGCCCACGTGCTAATTTGAACGCCTGTAGCGGTTGTTTACCTAGGGAGGTCGTGTACCACGCGTGCACGAAACAAAGTTCGACTTGACGCGTTGCCGCGTTATTTTTAAATAAAGTTATAGCGCTCAATGGCACGTACACAGAATATAAAACGATTTTTATGGAGGAAAAGGTAGTCCGCTCTTCAGAGTATCTCACACAAGGCTCCGGTAGCCTCTCTCTCTCTCTCTCTCTCTCACCGTTGGTCACTGATCCGGCCGCATCCCGTCCTCCGGGGGAAAGGGAGTGCGGTGGCCTCTCTCTCACACCATTGGTCACTGATCCGGCCGCATCCCGTCCGCCGGGGGAAAGGGAGTGCGGTGGCCTCTCTCTCTCTCACCGTTGGTCACTAATCCGGCCGCATTCCGTCCGTCGGGGGAAAGGGAGGAAGTGCATCGTTTCTCCGTTCGACGGCGCCGAGGCAGCATGTCCCGATCTGCGGTACACGCTGTTCTCTCTGACCAAGCTCCGGCGCAGCAGGGCCTACGCCACCTGCTCGCAGATTCTGCCCGCCGCCGCTCACCTTGTTACATCCTGACGACCTCCAGGTATCCCCTCCGGCCTTGCTCCACTGCCCGTTTTCCCACGTCGCTGCATGTGGATCTTCCATAGTTCTTTGCCCAAAACGTCGCTTGTCCGGCGTACTTTCCATATTGCATTCTCGTCCTCACACCGTTTTAGACAAACACAACCGTGTTGTTATCTTCCCTTAGGACAAGGAATATGCTTCTTTTTTGTCGTCGCATGTGTCACCAACTGTTATTGGCCAGTAATTGTTTCCTTTCTACCTCTTTTTTGCAAACAGGGCTATCCATTTCATGTCGTTGCTATTGCGACCTTTTCGTGAACTGCACAAATCACTTTTTTCTTAAGAGTGTTTTGTGCAGTTGTACTAAAATGTCACACGGGCAACGTCTCTACATTTTAGTGCGACTGCACAAAGGGAGATTGGTTTTGCTCTATCATCCTCATCCAACTCCGAGCCTAATCTTCTCCAACTAGTTAGTCTTAAGAGAGACTGCAAAGGTGACCGGCTTCTATTTGTGTGTTTATTGTTTCATCAGCAGTCCTCTATTATCGTAATCACACTTGATATCTTTGGAATAGGGACGCTCAGCTCTATTTTAGTGGAACTGCACAAAATGATCGGAATGTTGCATGCTCCAGACAGCTACTTTTTTTCCGAACATGCCTTGTTGATTTAGACAAAGCTGGGGGGACGTTGCTGCCAATGAAAGCATGGATCAATTTTAATTTAACACCTTCTCACAACTTTGTCTTCAGTTGTCATGTAATTATTAGCTCTGATCTGCTAATAATTGACATGCATTAGCAAGGAAGTTAGTTTTTTATTGTTTCTGAAAGAGCATCGATGGCAAGACATGCGAAACAAAAGCTGAAAGCTCACACCATTGTACAATTTCATGTCGCTGGAAAATTATTTGTATAGTACGTCAATTATGTAAACAAATGATGGAAGCTTTATAGCATTGCTAGAAGCCTCTTCATCATCCGGGTCCATGTGCCATGCACAAAATTATACTCCTTCGTTCCTAAATATTTGTCTTTTTACAAATATCAAACGGGCATAATTTAGAGTGTAGATTCACTCACTTTGCTTCGTATGTGTACTCCCTCCGTTCCTAAATATTCTATTCGTCTTAACAGAGATTTCAACAAGTGACTACATACGGAGCAAAATGAGTGAATCTACACTCTAAAATATGTCTATATACATCCGTATGTGCCAGTCCATTTGAAATCTCTAAAAAGACAAATATTTGAGAGAGAGAGAGAGTAGTCACTCGTTGAAATCTCTAGAAATACAAATACTCCGGAGTATATTTAAGAACCAAGGGGGTAGTGCACAACCGCATGGGAGACTCAGCCTGGTCGTTGCGCCGCATTAATAGTGAGTAATGAGAAGTCAAATCATAAGCCCCACCTTTCCCACTGTAAGTTGCTCTGAAGAAGCAACCATCAATACGCTCTTATTTGAATCCGCTCATACTACTCCATCCGTCACTGTTTATACAGCGCGCTTTAGAAAAAAGAAAAAAATCTGTGGGACCAAGGCGACTAGCGATCGGCCTGAAAATAGCATTGATAGTTATAGCACGGCGTCTATTACTAGAGGGAATAATGCATACACACATGCATGCAGTGCTTCCACCCCGGGTACACACATGCATGCACTCCGTAGTAGTACAATACATGGAGAGAAAATTGTGGACTTGATTGCGGTTACCACAACCTAATTAATTGAGCATTATACCAAACGCGTCTAAAGTCTCTCTGGTGGTGGAAATGCATTGATAGAAATGCATCATAATGAAGCGCGCCCTGTAAACTGTGATGGAGGGTGGAGTAGTATGAAGGTGCAAAACCAAGTACGCGTACTACTGCGCTTGGCTCTTCGCCCCTTCATGAAGTCGAACAGTGATGGTACTCCGCATGTTGGGTACTACAGTGTATGCCTCTGAAAATCTGACACCGAATGGACTGATGCATGTCCACCGAGGGTAGGTTGCATTAGTCAAAAGGCATAAGCGAGCTTCACCTTGTCCTGCAATCTTCTCCTCGTTCTTCGAGTTGACGGGACACACCAAAAAGTAGTGCTAGTCCATACCCTTTTTTGCGGGTAAATGAGAGACCTTTATTCATATATAAGCATTCTTAGGACGATCAGCCAAGACACTGGTCACTAGGAAGCGAGGTACCCCGCAAAAAAAGAAGTAGGAAATGAGGTGTTTCATCAAGCCAGCTCTCGGCCACATTCAAAGTGCAGCAAGCACGGTTCGCACGAAGATGCGCCGCAAGGTTTGCTGGCATGTTTACATGCTGAATAACAAAAAGGGAAATATTACTGAGCGCTACTGTTTGTAACAGGATATGAGCCAGAATTAAGGGAGAATTGTGGCGAGTGTTCCATGCAATCAACTTCCATTATCACATGCGAGAACCCTCGAAGAGAACCACATGTGTTGAAGATTGCTTTATCACATTTTAAAATTATAATAAGAGTGCAGACGCTCCTCCATCCGGTTCCTAGAACTAGTATAGTATGTACCTTTATGGACTATAGTAGTAGTACTAGTAAACTTTGCGCTTGGCTGTTCAGGAAGTCGAACAATAATAGCACTAGTAGTATAGTGTATGCTTCTGGCAATGTGACACCGAATTATCTGTTGCACATCCACCGCCTGAGCGAGGGAGAGCTTGCATTAGTCAAAAGTTTCTCCTTGTCCTGTGAGCCACCGCGCACAAGCTTCTCCCGCCCCGCAACCTTCTCCTCATTAGGCAAGTTGACGGGACACAACAAAGTAATGCTAGTCCATGCTGCCTCCTCTCCGGTTAATATGGCTTAATTTCAAACGAGATAAATACACTGTCTGTCACTGTATATTTGTAAAAATACGGTCAGTGGACTTCATAATACGCTCATTGCGCTCAATATATATATTTTCCGGTGTTCATACGGTCACTAGCTCACCCTGACTGAGTATGTGTGTGCATGCACGTGTAGGTTGAGCACTTGAGCGTGACCGTGTGTGTTTTGTCGTGTGCTCGGACATGCATGCATTAGGGCATCGCGCGCGTTTTTGTGTCCATGTGTATGTGTGACTGTTGCATACACGTAGCGGGAGTACGTGTAGGGGCCACTAAGGAGCAGTCAAATCACACAGTAAGTTAGTCGGAAGAAGCAACCATCATTTCACTCTTGAATGACACGTATGCAATATAAAATGGTTGATATGGAGAGAAAAAGAAAACCACTATATATACACTAGCAGGAGCCTAAGCTACAAGCCTTCTTGCTTATGTTGCTCTCTTCACAAGCATAGAACGACGGGCCTGATCCCGTAGCTGGGGGAAGGGAACAATGTTTTGCGTAGACGCGGTCGACATCGGCGAGGGAGAAAACCCACAGTCAGTGCGTCCCAATCGGGGGTCACCACGGTATGGGCCGATGCCGTGTCCCAACCGCCCTTCTAGCTATAGCCCGATGTCCCAGGTAGTCCATCTTCCTTTTGGAGCCAGCTTGCTCCACTGCCGTAGCTCCATCTCCATGTCGATCTTTCTCTACTTCTACCGGCTTCTACTTGTGATGAGTTTATGTCTCATGAACTAGTGCCAGTACTATTATTCTAATCACACTTCTTCAATATCTTTGCCATCAGGGATGCTCAGGTCGATTTTAGTGGAACTGCATAAAAGCATCGTATGATCTGAGGGTGCCAGCCGTCTTTCCTTCGACATGTTCTACCTGGCTAGGAAATTAAATCATGTTTAGGGTTTAGGATTTAAGTCGTAGTGACCCCATTAGTAGTTTTTCTATCGTACACGCTCTCACAACTTTTTTCTTTAGATGTGAAGTAAGTATTGGCTATGATCTATGAATCATTGAGATGCATCAGCTTGCGTGTTAGTTTTCCTTTGTATTTGATGGAATGTTGTAACGGGGCAACCTTGGAATAGGAATGAAAATGGAGTGGAAAAGTTCCCGTTTTTCCGGAGAAAAAATGGAAACGGAGAGAAACCAATGTTTCGTTTCATTGGTTCGCGCCATAGAGCAAAACCAACGTTTAAATCACGTCTGTCGTGTTCGTGTCTCACCCTCCTCCACGGCTCGACCCAACACGGTCGCTCGGCACGCCACTCACCGCAAACCGGGTAGTATACCATAACTTTCCCGCTTGCTTGTCGATGGATCGCGCCATGGAGTACTAGCACTACTGGAAGAGATTGACGAGTTGGGGGAGGACAGCTAGTTGTAGCACGGACTCCCAAGAACTTACTACTGGAAGAGATCGCGCATGTTGTAGCCGGCTATTGCGACCTTTGAACGCGGAGCAGCCGCGTGCACCCGGAAGCGGCGCGGGCTACGCTCTCTTCGCCGGCGCGCCGCAATCAATGCCGGCGCCAGTGAGAGGTCACGTCCGCTCTGGCCGGGCATGAATGCGGCAGTGACCGTTTCGGGCGGGAAGCACGCGCGGGTGATGAAGAGGGTTCGGGTTGGTCAGGACCGGCCGTGGCAGTGGTCCGGACGTGCGCAAACAAGAGATGATGTACGTTAATATTGCTACGTATATAATTAAAAACGTAAATAATGTGCCAGTTGGACAAATATGATTGGAGATGGAGATGGAAATGGAATTTTACGTAAACACAGATATGCATGTCTATGTCTATGTGTGTGTGCGCGACGACTCTCATGACCTGGAAGCGGGGGCGTGTTTTTGATCGAGTTTTATTTCTTGGTATGTTAGAAAATCAGTTTGTCTAATTCACATCTAGATGTTATTTAAGGATATCACATCTAAGCTCCCACAAGTATATAATGTAGCAACAAGAAACAAAAAAACTAGGAAAAGACCACAAACAGAGTGGACATCAACTTATATGTGACATGACTATGTCACATCTAGATGTGTCCTAGACAGACTCTTAAAAAATTGTCCGCCAGATTTCGTTTCTTCTTTCCGAGAACGCGCGTATTCTATTTAAAACCACTGCTATGGAGAGATTTTTTTACTCCATTATAGCCTCTTGTTTGATAGAGTTTCTCGCGTCTCGCTCTCTCACCCTCTCCATATCAAAATAAGATGACAGTGTCCACTCTATCTCTCTCCTCACCGGTGGTCACAGATCCGGCCGAATCCCGTCTGCTGCGGGAGATGAGGAGGTGCAGCGTTGACATTGTCGCCGTCGGCGACGAAGGAAGCCGATGCGCACCGTCCTCTCAGAGCCGGCGCTGGCGCGGACGAAGATCCTCCGTGCCCTTGTTCGCTGCCTCGTGTGGGCAGATCCCGCCCGCCCGCCTAAACGACATCTCGCCCACCTGAGGTATAACTTCTTGTACTGGTCCAGCTCCCCAGGTCGCTGCGTGCGGGTTTTCTTCTATGCGACTACTCCCTAGCTCCCCATGCATAGTAGCTAGGGTTCGTCGGCTGGTCCAACGTCACCTACTAGTACTATTATAGAGGAAATGCCACTCAAAAAGTTGTCCTAATTTATGCCTCGGTGGAGGTATACATGTTGTTTCGACAAAAAGTACATGGTGGTTGTGCGGTCATTGTCCATATGGTGGTAGTATTATCACTGGTTAAATGAAGAAATGCTTTTTTCTCAGGTATCTTGGTTTATTTCCCATCAAGATAATTATGATGCTTTTGTTTGTTGGTTTACTTTTCATTAATTCTTATTGACAATTGAGATGTCGTTGCTAACCCTTTTTTATATTTTTGGAAACAGGGATGCGTGTCTCCATACCCGGGCATGTCTTCCTCAATTTTAGTGGAATTGCACAAAATTGGATGGCCATTGTTGTTCCGCCTCACTGTCCTCTGCCACGTGGAAACAAACCACAGTGAGGATTTGTCGAACTTCTTAGGTTCCTCACCCAAACTTGATGCCAAATGGATGATGCATCACCACGATGACCTATCGATGCTCATGGTTGCGCCTCATGGTTGCGTCGGCTGGTGAAGCTGATCAATTTTCGATGAAAAACAAGCTGTCTTCCAGCAGTGCTCTTTCCTTGTTACGCACAAAGATGATATCCTTCGTCAGTTCACCTTGGTTGCGTTGGAGATGCAGTCATCTTTCATGTTGGTGCAATTTTCGCTGGGGTTTTATGACAGGTGGGCCCAAAATGTGGCTGGCTCACCTGTCATACAACCAAAAGCAGGTGCAGTGAAGGCATCGGAGCTCAGTCCGTACTACAGTAGTATATATATAAGCGGGAGCCTCAACGCTTGTTCGCTAGGGTTTGCACTCTCCACACGCTCGCCGCACTACATATATGTTACTCCCTCCATTCTGAATTACTTGTCTTAGATTTGTCTAGATACCGAGGTATCTAGCACTAAAATGAGTCTAGATACATTTGCTAGGGTTTTCTATATTCACAGTCTCTCACCCTCTCTTCACCAGATCTAAACAAGACTGCGTTGGCCTCTTGTCTCTCTCTCCCCCCTCATAGCTGGTGAAGGAGGCGCCCGTATCCCGTCGCATCGGGAAGGGGAGGAGGTGCAGCGTTCAATCTATCGCCTTCGGTGAGGGAGGCAATCCACTGTCGGCTGCGCTGTTCTCTTTCACCTAGCGCTTGTGCGGGAGGGCCACCGACCCCTTCTTCCTTGCTGCCGTACTTAGTGTGGGCAGATCCGGCCTCCCGCCGCACGCCTTGCCACATCCCGACGACCCTAAGGTATAAGTTTCTTTGAAACCATCATTTCTCTAGCTGCATGTGGATCTTTTTCGATATGTAGTCGAATCTAGGTCTTGGTTCAAAGAGGAATGAAGGGTGTGGTGGGTTGGAGCAAGAATCTAGGACATGGTTCAATGAGGAAATGAGGGGCGGAAAGTAGTATAGACTGGCTATCCAGCCACTTTGTAGGTCGAAAAGGGAAAAAGGGGGTAACCCAGTACACACATCTGTAAGGAACCGATCTCTTTGTTGAAAAGGGAAAGAAACTGGGGGGTCGGGTATTTTGTGCACGACTAGATTTGCTGCCCTCACATAGGAAGAAGGTTCAAAGAGAACAAATATGGGACCAGCGCATATATGCTGCTTGGCTACATACTCTGCATCACCCATTTATACGTGTGGACGCACATGGTGCTGGCATGTCCCATGCAGCTATTTTGCTGTTGTTAATCTCAGAATTAACTACTAATCTGTTTTAAAAGAATTTCCCTGTTAATATGAATCAACGCAACCGTTTTAGAAACGCCACTGTCCTATACTTTGTTTTCCATCAAGATAAGGTAGATGCTTCTTTTTGTGGCTGCATGTTTCATCCTCCTTTATTGGCTAGTAATTGTTTTCTTTTCTGCCTCTTAAAATAGGGATATCTATTCAACTTGTTGCTATAGAAAACTTAAATGTCACACCGACAACTTTGCTTGATTTCAGTGCAACTGCACAAAACTTGATTGGATTTCCTATTCGTGTTGGTAGATTCATATTTTATGTTGGTCGTCTCATGAAAGGTCAGTACAGGCCTTCATCCACATGATTGTGCAGTGTGCTTTCGGATGCTGTGCTACTTGTATTGGTACTGTTTTAAATAAATGATGAATTGAAGCTATTGTATTGCTGTCTTTTCCTATTAAGTAGTGAACAAAAATGGGACCAACCCAGACATGATGCTTGTTGCTTTGTTACAACAAATTCAGCATCACCCCCTTTATAAGCCAGTAATTGATGCCACTCTCAGAATTAACTACTGAATCTTATTTCAAAACTGCAACACTTGTTAGGGATTGGCAGGATTACCATTTTTGTGGCCACATGTTTCATCCTCCTTTATTAGCTAGTAATTGATTCCTTTTTTGCCTCTGTTTATACAGGGATATCTATTCAACTTGTTGCTATTGTGACATTTTGCTTCGCTACGCGAAACACTTTGCTTGATTTCAGTGCAACTGCACAAAACGAGATTGGATTTCCTATTCGTGTTGGCAGATTCGTACATGATCTTGTGTGCGTCATGATAGGTTGGTACTTGCCTTCATCCACATGATCGTGCAGTGTGTTTTGAGATGTTGTGCTACTTGTATTGGTACTGTTTTAAATAAATGATGAATTGAAGCTATTATATTGTTGTCTTTTCCCATTAAGTAGTGAACAAAAATGGGACCAACCCAGATATGATGCTTGTTGCTTTGTTACCACAAATTCAGTATCACCCCCTTTATAAGCTTTGCCGTTCTTTATACATGTTGAAACAAGGCATTGTTAAGATAATGTCTCAGTCAATATGTAATGCATTACATATTTTGAATGGGAAAAACTTGTCAAAGTTTAATCATTGATGTTAGCAAGAAGACGTTAGTTTAATATATTGGAATTGGAAAACCTTGTCAAAATTTGCTCATTGATGTTAGCCAGAAGACATGCATTTGATATTTTTGAGTGGGACGCCCTTGCTGTGAGCAGCGTCGAGTGTTTTTTTTCCTATTCCTGTGTTCAGTTTAGAAGTAAATAGTTACTCTGCTGAGATATTCCTGTGTTAAGAGTTTGTTCTGAATATTGTCTATGTAATGCCAGGCCTTGTGTTTGATTGCAAAGTTGAGCTTGGGATGTTGTGGCATGCGGCATCACGAGCTGTTCACCGTGCCTCCTGAGAATAATGCTTCGTATTGTTTTGCGTGTCGATCTAATGCCAGTGATTTGCTTGTTAAGAAGATCATCCTCTTCTGTTGTTTCTGTGCTTAAGAAGTTCATCGTCTGATGTTTCATTCATAGCCTATACGACAAGTCGGGTAGGTTAGACGTGAAACCATATGATCTTCCGACCAACTCATGATATTAGGCCGTGATTGGATCGTCGTTTTCCAACCAAAACCGCTTGTAAAACTGACGCTTGTAAATTAAAGCAGATGGTCTTGGGCGAAGGCGCTTGGTTGGTCGATTTCGACTAGTAAAATATCAGAAGTACTTGACACACGATAAAAACGCTGAATGACACTCGGACGATTGCTAATCCAGCCGTTAGCTGCTGTTTCAGCCATGCCCATGGATGGCATGATACGCACGTCGTGCATGTATCGTCTAGTAATGTCGTCCATGTAGCAGTGCTCGTAAAATATACACTGGTCTCTCAAATTACACGCGTAACCCGCCAGTTTTACTTACAGACCTCGGGCCCTCGGTTTCATTACGCCTGTATTTTACGCGTTGTTTTCGATGACGAGTAAATTACACTTGTATTAATACAGGTTTGAAATAAACCAGAGCTCCCAAGCGCGGCCTTATCGTTTCATGTCGTCTCAGTTTCTCGAAGGTGCTCATAGGTGTCCGATGATCCTGGCTTCCTGAATGAGTAGCGGGCACTGTATCAGACCATCCGTAGGGCCCGCGAGGCCCTCTCCGTTGTCCTTCGAGTTGTTGCGCTCGCCGTGGCGCCGAGCATTGTTAACATCGCCAACGAACATGAGGATTCAGGAGATGACTTTATTTTGACTGGATGACACTAGGGACCCACTAGGGCCATAGCCGTACATACGCAAGTGCCTCCTTATTATGTACAACTATATTTTTTTGCTTTCTCCTGGTTTCGTGACATCACGGTCCCACACCATTGTCAACCTATGTAGTCAATATAAACGAGAGAATTGCACAAGGTGCGGCCAACAGCTGGGACCAAGCAGCTCGAGCAGTATTTGTGTTTTTGAGGCGTGAGCACTGCAGAGTTTTTATTGGCGATGATTTCGTTGTTGTTCAGAGGAGAGCAGGGTATTAACTGGGCGGGCTGTGGCCCGTCTAGCCCAGGCCAGATATCCAGCCCAGATACTATTTTTTCAAGATGAAAATGGCTAGCCCAGCTATACATCTTTTTGAGGAATACCCAGGCAAGGACAACTTGTTATTCTCCGCCCTGCTGGCTGCAAATCTTTCCTAGGTGGGATGCATTAGGCTTAACAGGAAAACGGGCTTTAAAAATAATAAATGGGATGTAATTATAAAAACTGGGCAGTAACTATAAAAAATGCACCAAACACGAAATAAGTTTATAAAATATTATTTATGGATTTTGAAAATCTTAAATTTTCATTGTTGCACGCGCAATGTTTCGTTGGATTTTTACATAATACAAATTTATATTTAATCTGACTAGAAATTTTGGGATAAAAATATTTCGGAGCCCATCAAAATGTGGGAAATTTTATTGAATTTTGTCTTCAACGGTTGGTTGAAATTATTAATCATTGTCCTAGCTAGAAAATGGGATGTACTTTTAACAAACTATAAATGGGTTGTTGTAAATTCCATTAGAATTCCAAAATGGGTTGTACATTCTTACAAAACGCAAATGGGCTATAAGTTCTCTGCCACACACTTGTGGGCCTACTAAGTGACGCGTCCCCTAAAAAAATAAGTTGACACGTATGCAAGGCTTTGCCAACTTATTATAGTCAACACACGGTTCTGGCAGTAGTGGCCGTTGGATGTCTATCCAACAGATGTCGTGCTTCTTCTTCAATCTCGGATATTCTTAGCTTCGGCCGCCCAAAAAACGATTCCTCCCCCTGACATCTAGGGCGCACCGTTTCGGAGGCTGACCTGTGGGCCTACTAAGTTGGAGCGTACCAAGGGATTTGTCAACTTAGTCAACAATAAACGTTTCTAGCTTCAGTGACCGTACGATGTCCATCCAATGGCCGTAGTGCTTCTTCAACCTCTGGTCTTCTTGCTCTAGCCGCCCAAAGCAGCGCCGGTCATGCCGCCTGCTCCTGCCTCCCGTGGCCGGCTGTGCTGCCGCGGAGGCCTCACCGCCCCCATACTACTCCCACCGCTGGCCAGGCCATCCCTCCACTCACCCACACCCCATGTTATTCTGCGACGATGGCAGCCTCACACCGCAGCCGAACCAGTGAACCCTCGTACTCCTCTCCGCACGAGCTTCCACTGCTGCGTCTTCCCCGGCTCCGCGTCGTCCCCTTGCTAGGCCTCGCCGTCGTCCAGACCACCGCCCTGGTGCTCTCAGCGCGGCGTGGTCAACATGGTCAACGACCGACTTCCATCGGAAGAGTACTGTATGTGGAGAGGCTGACAGCTGGGTCCAGGCGACCGCAAGGAAGTGCCTCCTTATTACGCGCAAAATAATTATTCCTCCACCTTACAACAGGGACCCACCGGACGGGCCACCTTATTTCTCGAAAAAATGTTTCCCCCCTGACTGCTCGGACCCACCGGACGGGCCAACATATTTCGCGAAAAAACGTTCCCCCACTGTCAGCTCGGACCCACCGAAAGTGCCTCCTTATTACGCACAAAAAATGAATACTCCCCCTGCTAGCTGGGACCCACCATGGTGGGAGGCTGACTTGTGGGCCTACTAAGTTGACTGGGACGGGGGCCTTTGTCAACTTTAGTCAATATGAACGATTCTATCTCAAGTGACCGTACGATGTCCATCCAACGGTCGTAGTGCTTCTTCAACCTCTGGTCTTCTTGCTCCAGCCGCCCAAAGCAGCGCCGGTCGTGCCGCATGCTCCTGCCTCCCGTGGCCGGCTGTGTTGTCGTGGAGGCCTCACCGCCCCCTACTATTCCCACCACTGGCCAGGCCCTGCAGCGACGGAAACCTCACACCGCAGCCGAACCAGTGAACCCTCGTACTCTTGTCCGCACGAGCTTCCACTGCCGCGTCTTCCCTGGCTCCCTGTCGTCCCCTTCCTAGGCCTCGTTGTCGTCCACCGCCCTGGTGCTCTCGGCGCGGCGTGATCAACGTGGTCAAGGAACGACTTCCATCGGATGTGGACTGTACGTGGAGAGGCTGACAGCTGGGTCCACGGCCGCATCAAGGAAGTGCCTCCTTATTATGTGCAAAATAATTATTCCTCCACCTGACAGCGGGGACCCACCGGACGGGCCACCGTATTTCGCGAAAAATTGTTTCCCCCCTGACTACTGGGACCCACCAGCTACACCTTCGCACGCAAGGAAATGCACCCGGGCAAAAAAACAAAATGATTCGCCCCCCTGACTGCTGGACCCACCAGCTACATCTTCGCGCGCAAGGAAGTGCCTGACAGTCGGGACCCACCTGGTCGAAGCGTATGTAGCGTTGTCATTCTGGTCGCGAACGTGTACGTACATATATACTGGTCGATGTAGAGGCATGCACGTGTCATAGTAGAGGCGCGCACGTAGCATGTACACGTACGTAAAGCGGCCAGGGTGCAAGAAAGAAAATACGGCCACATATGTGTACATACGGGCGGGGTCTCGAACGCCTACTCGCGCATACGTACGGCCAGGGCTGGTGTACATGGCTGGGTCGGAACGGAGAAACAGCGTCGTCGTCGTGTTCATGGGGAGGCAACGGAATGCGTCGTGTTCATGGGAAGGCAACGGAATGCATTGTGTTCATCGGGAGGGCTTGGACGGAACAGGCGATGGAAATGAGGCCTGGCGTACCACAGAACGGAGGAAACGGCCTTGTGTTCGACCGGCCACGTTCGAAACAGGATCCTGTTCATCGGGAGGTGTCTGGCGTACCACAAAATGGAGGAAACGGACCTCCTACGATTGAAATGGGGGTCCTGTTGATCGGGAGGGGTGTGGCGTACCGCAAAACGGACGAAACGGACTTGTGTTGGAGCGCTACGGTCAAAACGGGGGTCCTGTTCATCGGGAGGGGTGTGGCGTACCGCAAAACGGGACTCCACGGGATACTATTCATCTCCACCGTCGACCCCCTCCAGCCTCCACGAGCTACTGTTCATCCACCGTCGACCTCCTCCAGCCTCCACCTGCGAATGTTCATCCACGGGCTCCTGTTCATCCAGCCTCCACCGCGCGCTACTCCAGCGGCTACTGTTCAACCACCCCTCCACCGTCTACTGTTCATCCAGCCCTCCACACCACGAGGTCCTATTCAACCACCCCTCCACAGGCACCCCTCCACCGTCTACTGTTCATCCAGCCCTCCACACCACGGGGTCATGTTCAACCACCCCTCCACCGTCTACTGTTCATCCAGCCCTCCACACCATGGGGTCCTGTTCATCCACCCCTCCACGGCCACCCCTCCACCGTCTACTGTTCATCCAGCCCTCCACTACACCACGGGGTCCTGTTCATCTAGAGGCAACGCCACCGCTCACTGTTCATCCAACCCCCCCCCCCTCGCAACGTTCACTGTTCATCCCAGAGGCAGCATCGATCGGCTTCAGTTAGCAGCAGTAGCGAAGGAATTGCTCGATCGGGTTCAGTTAACAGCCATCGATCGATCGCTCGGGTTCAGTAACGCGTAGCCTGCAGTGCAATCACTCGGGTTCAGTTAGAGCCCAACGCCTCGTTTTCTTTTATGTTTACCACAGACCAGCCCAGTAGTTTTTTTTCTTTCTGAAAATGGCTAGCCCAGTTCTTTTGTGATTTGTCAAGTAAGTCGCTTTATCAGGCCTGTTGGGCTGCAAATCTTTCAAGACGAGGAGAGCTTCATTGGGCTGGCCGAGAAAATGGCCTATCAGTAATGAGAAATGGGCCGTACATTTTTAAAACACATCAAATCAAAAATTATTTTCAAATATCTTTTTTTCATTTCGAGATTTTAAATTGCATTGATTTTTATGCGTGGACAATTTATTGGATTTTATATTGATATACATTTATTTTTAAAATCAGTCTGAATGTGACTCAAAATTTCGGGATTAAAAACAGTTCAGACCGCACCGACATATGCAAAATTTCGTATAATTTTTTAACCGTGGCCACAATATGGGCTGTAATGCTAACATAAAGAATATGGGCTCCAAAAAAACCCGTAAGAATTAGCAAATGGGCTATAAATTATTTGAAATAATGGCAGATGGGATGTATGCTGTTTTCCACAGATTTGAGGCTTTCCACAGATGGCCTGTATACTGTTGGATGTCCATCCAATGGCTGTTGTGCTTCTTCAATCTCTGCTCTTCCTACTCCAGCCGCTCAAACAAGCGTTGGTGGGACTGCCTGCTCCCTCCTCCCTGCGGCCAGCTGTGCTGCCGCGCAGGCCTCATCGCCCCATCGTACTCCCATCGTTGGCCTAGCCATCCCTCTACTCACCCACACCTGCTGTTATTCTTTGGCGACGGCAGACGAACTAGTAAACCCTCATACAGTCGTACTCCCCTCCGCGTGGGAAACAAAAACAACGGCCAAGTCTTCCCTGCCTCCGTGTCGTTCCCTTCCTAGGCCTCGCCGCCGTCCACCGCCCTGGTGCTCTCGGCGTGGCGTGGTCAGCGTGGTCAACGACCGACATGCATCTGAAGTGGACTGTACGTGGAGAGGCTGGCAGTTGGGTCCATGGCCGCACGCAAGGAAATGCCTCCTTACTATGCGCAAAATAATGATTTCCTCCACCTGACATCTGGGACCCACCGAAACGGCCTCTGTATTTTGTGATAAAAATGTTACCGCCGCTGACAGCTCGGACCCACCAGCTATATCTTCGCATGCAAGGAAGTGCCTCCTTATTACGCACAAAAAATGAACACACCCCCTGCTAGCTGGGACCCAGTATAGTGGGGCTACTAAGTTGACGGGGATGAAGGGCTTTGTCAACTTAGTCAATATGCACGATTCTAGCTCGACTGACCATACGATGTCCATCCAACGGTCGTAGTGCTTCTTCAACCTCTGGTCTTCTTGCTCTAGCCGCCCAAAGCAGCGTCGGTCGTGCCGCCTGCTCCTGCCTCCCGTGGCCGGCTGTGCTGCCGTGGAGGCCTCACCGCCCCCATACTACTCCCACCGCTGGCCAGGCCATCCCTCCACTCCACTCACCCACACCCCATGTTATTCTACGGCGACGGCAGCGCAGCTGAACCAGTGAACCCTTGTACTCCTCTCCGCGTGGGCATCCACTGCCGCGTCTTCCCCAGCTCCGCGTCGTCCCCTTCCTAGGCCTCGCCGCCGTCCACTGCCGTGGTGCTGTCGGCGCGGCATGGTCAATGTGGTCAACAACCGAATTCCATCGGAAGAATACTGTACGTGGAGAGGCTGACAGCTGGGTCCACGGCGGCCGCAAGGAAGTGCCTCCTTATTACGCGGAAAATAATTATTCTTCCACCTGACAGCAGGGACCCACCGGACACCCACCAGTATATCACGAAAAAAACGTTTGCCCCTGACTGCTGGGACCCACCCGACGGGCCACCGTATTTCGCGAAAAAAACATTCCCCCTGCTGTGAGCTCGGACCCACCAGAAATGCCTCCTTATTACGCACAAAAAATGAATACCCCCTGCTAGCTGGGACCCACCTTGGTGGGAGACTGACTTGTGGGCCTGCTAAGTTGACGGGGACGGAGGGCTTTGTCAACTTAGTCAATATGCACGATTCTAGCTCCAGTGACCATACAATGTCCATCCAACGGCCCTAGTGCTTCTTCAACCTTTGGTCTTCTTGCTCCAGCCGCCCAAACCAGCGCCGGTCATGCCTCGTGCTTCTGCCTCCCGTGGCCGGCTGCGATGCGGCGGAGGCCTCACCGCCCCCTACTACTCCTACCGCTAGCCAGGCCATCCCACTACTCACCCACACCCCCTGTTATTCTACGGCCACGGCAGCCTCACACCGCAGCGAACCAGTGAACCCTCGTACTCCTCTACGTGTGGGCATCCACTGCCACGTATTCCCCGGCTCCGTGTCGTCCCCTTCCTAGGCCTCGCCGTCGTCCACCGCCCTGGTGCTCTCGGCGCGGCGTGGTCAACGTGGTCAAGGAATGGCTTCCATCGGACGTGGACTGTACGTGGAGAGGCTGACAACTGGGTCCACGGCCGCAGCAAGGAAGTGCCTCCTTATTATATGCAAAATAATTATTCCTCCACCTGATAGTGAGGACCCATTGGACGGGCCACCGTATTTCGTGAAAAAAAATGTTTGCCCCTGAGTGCTGGTACCCACCAGCTACATGTTCGCACGCAAGGAAGTGCCTGACAGTCGGGACCCACCTGGTCGAAGCGTACGTGGCGTTGTCATTCTGGTCGCGAACGTGTACGTACATATATACTGGTGGATGTAGAGGCGCGCACGTGTCGTAGTAGAGGCACGCACATAGCATGTACACGTACGCACAGAGGCCAGGGTGCAAGAAAGAAAATACGGCCACATATGTGTACATACAGGCGGGGTCTCGAACGCCTACTCGCGCATACGTACGGCCAGGGCTCGTGTACATGGCTGGGTCGGAACGGAGAAACAACGTCATCTTCGTGTTCATGGGGAGGCAACGGAATGCGTCGTGTTCATGGAGAGGCAACGAAATGCATCGTGTTCATCGGGAGGGCTTGGACGGAACAGGCGATGGAAACGAGGCCTGGCGTACCGCAGAAAAGAGGAAACGGCCTTGTGTTCGACCGGCCACGTTCGAAATGGGATCCTGTTGATCGGGAGGGATTTGGCGTACCGCAAAACGGAGGAAACGGACCTCCTATGGTCGAAACGGGGGTCCTATTCATCAGGAGGGGTGTGGCGTACCGCAAAACGGAGGAAACGGACTTGTGTCGGAGTGCTACGGTCGAAACGGGGGTCCTGTTCATCGGGAGGGGTGTGGCGTACCGCAAAACGGGGCTCCACGGGATACTGTTCATCTCCACCATCGACCCCCTCCAGCCTCCACGAGCTATTATTCATCCACCGTCGACCTCCTCCATCCTCCTCCTGCGACTGTTCATCCACGGGCTCCTGTTCATCCAGCCTCCACCGTGCGCTACTCCAGCGGCTACTGTTCAACCAGCCCTCTCCACGGGCTCCTGTTCAACCACCCCTCCACGGGCTACTGTTCATCCTGCCCTCCACTGTCTACTGTTCATCCTGCCCTCCATGGGGTGGTCTTGTTCATCCAGCCCTCCACGGGGTCCTGTTCATCCAGCCCCAACCGGCTCGATCGATCGGGGTCCTGTTCATCCAGAGGCAACACGACGGTGTCCTGTTCATCCACCCCCACCGGGAACTGTTCATCCACCC